>NC_088684.1:31818345-32130411 GCF_028017835.1 Emys orbicularis
AAAACCCTTAGAAAGGCAGAATGGAACTTTTACTTATTTATTTTATTATGAGAGCATGAGCATACAAAACAAAGCTCTTCTCCAAAGGTTCTCCTGTCTTCCTGTTCACTTCTGGGACAAAGTCAAGATGTTGATTTTGATCTATAAGTAGTGTATGGGTCCAGCTTACACAAAGGCTGGCTCCATTCCTGCAAGCTACTGATGCACTCAAGATTTAACAATCTGGGAAATGGGGGGGAGGGGCAGTTTCTGACACTGCTGAACATTAAAGCATGGTGTGATTCTTTCATACATTCACCTGAGGAAGTTCAAGGTGGTGATAAGGAGGACGTGGCGTTTGCGGTGCAGGGAGAACTTCTAATTAATATGGAGTTGTCTGTTTATTTTATTCTTTGGTACATGCAGCTAGAGTGAAATTCATCCCTGGGCAGAAAGCCTGTAGCAGTTTATTAGACAGGTACTTGTTTTTAGAAATAAAAACAAATTAAATATGCAGCACTATGAACTTAAATGGCCAACTAAAGCCCTGTTGGTGTGCTGACTAGAGATGGACAAAAACATTTGGATGACTAGTTTATTTGCCAAAAAATACAGTTTTGGGTCAACCAAAAAAAATTCACAAATTCATATAGCGTTCACCAGATAGTTTTGACCACATCAAAACATTTCAACTTTTATGGCAATGTTTTTTGTTTCCTGGCTCACTGACTCTTATTCATAATTCATACTGGCAATTCAGTCATCGGGCCAGGATAAGAATAAGAATGACTCTATAGTTTGGTAAATAGGGCTTTGGGGAGGTGAGAGACCATAGTTCAAGTTCCTGCTTCTATTACTATTTACCGTAATTATTTAAAAACAGTGCAACAGCTTCAAGAGGAGAGACTAGGGTGACCAGTCAGCAAATGTGAAAAATCGGGACGGGGGTGGAGGGTAATAGGAGCCTATATAAGAAAAAGACCCAAAAATCGGGACTGTTCCTATAAAATCGGGACATCTGGTCACCCTAGGAGAGACTGAGAAAACACATGCACCAGAATATTCTATGGCCCACTGGTTAGGACATTGACCTAAAATGTGGGGAAACCCACAAGGTTCACTTCCCCCTTTTGGCTGCTATGATGAGTTGAGCTAAGGCTTATAAGGGAGGTGGCTCTGCTGCCTCTTCCCACTTTGCGAATCATTGTGCTTGCTTTTTGCCAAAATGCTTAAAAGTCTAAATGAAAATTTTCATTTTGATATTAACAAAACATTGTTACTCAGTGTTTTCTAAGTCAATGTTTTGATTCACCAAAAGAAACCCTGAAAATGTCATTTTTTAACCATTTTTTTTTCAAAACCGCCAGTGAACCAGAAAAAAACATTTGCCCAGCTCTTGTGCTGACATTCATTATGTGGGTGGTTTTAAAATTGTGAAATAAACTAGATGTTTCAGCTGAAAGAAATTGTGGCAACTAGAACGGTCAAATACTATTGGTTGAATAGCTTATGGTATGAATTTTACAAGATTATTTGAGTAAATTGTTCAAGTAAAGTTTGTATTTATTCACCCATTTTAATTTCAGTCAACCATATATCCCACAAAGTTCACCTGGAACATGTCACCTGTCTGCCCATCACCTCCCTTCCCTTCCCCGCCCCCCCAACAAAATCAATCAAAGCAGCAAATCCTGTCTGGGCATAAGTGTTTGCAGGATTAAAGCCATAATCCCTAATACTACTACAGATAAGGAAGATTATCCTATAGTTCAAATGGCAGGGAGAAGGAACTCTTGAATTGTATTCCCCATTTATTACTCTGAAGTGTATGTGACTACAGGTTCAATAGGACCATAGTGTAGCCAAGGGAAAATTCTGGTAAATGAAGTTTACCCATTTCGGATTTGGGGAATATGGAGGTTAGTTTACCCACTTTTTTTTTTTAAACCACCATGCCACTGATTAGAATATGTAAAGAACAGACTGTTGGATTAATGTTTAATTGTCAAAAGTAAAAACATAGCCTGGAAGGTTAAACTTTGGTAACAAAGAGTGGTATGTAATTCTCCTCCACTAGACATGTATGAACAGTTTAAATATTTATTGACAAAGTTTTATATTGGCTTTAATATTCCTGAATTAACCTTTTGCAATGCAAAATAAGCAATCAAATTGCTAAGGCAAAAATGATTTACATTGCTAATACTTTAAGCATTCTTTTATTAAAAATTGTATATAACAATTATTAAAAAATGCAGCTTATGGCAAATAAAATAAAAAGTGTCAACAACAGTAAAAGTTCAGCGTATGTTGAATGAGGTGAAATTTTTCTATATGATGGGAGACGGTTGGTAAGAAATATGATTCCCTTCTCTATCTACACAAATGAGCATGTATTATTAAGGAATGAAGCCTTTTGTCTTTAGTATCATGTGCTGTTAAGAAAGCTAGTAGCAGCCACATACCATATTGCATTAAAACCACAGGAAAAACAGTAAAAGTAACAGTCACAGGTAATCTGTGGATACACTAGGTAATTTTTTGGGCTTCACTACTTCTGCTAGCCATGAAAGAAAAAATCCAATTTTAGAGGTCTGCAGGGTAAATCTCCACTCTGGTCTTCCTCTCTTCCAACTTGTGACGAACCCAAAATTTTCTGTTAATAAATCATACCCTTTTGTGGGGATTCTCGCCCATACAGGGCCAACAGAGCAGGATGATTCCCCTTGCTCAGTTCCATGTAAAGATCTGCCTGCATTTTGAAGCTGTCCCACACGGGTGTTGAGGGCTCAACTCTAGTACTTTAACTGGCAGCATTAGGAGCGCTCAGCATCTTGCAAGTTCATATTGGCTAATAGTGGGAACTGAACCAGGGACCTCCTCTGACACACACCCACCCCCTGCAATAGAAGTTGCAGGTACTCAGCGCTTTTCAGGATTTAGGCCACTGACTTCATTGGGAATGATGGGTGCTCAATACCTCTCAGAATATCCAACCCACCCCCCCCCACCCCCATTACTTCATATCAAGAGAGACCTTCTGTAAATTTAGGACTAGGATCCCGTGGGAGAAATGTAAATGTCTTGTGTGTTTTCAAATAAAATGCAAGGCATCTAACACTCAGATACTCTGGGGATGCATGCTATAGAAATGTCAAATTAATTAAATGCCACACCAAAGGCACAATAAAAATTGTAAGTACTTTATATAAATAACCACCCAGAGGAATTTACAGGTGTTAAATTAGCTGCAGCCTTTGTTTGAATTATGCAATCCTGAGCTTCAATTTTTTAATTAAGTTTTTTTTTCTTTTCCAGTAATTCTCAATATGTTTCTGTTGAATCCAGGAATCAATTGAAATACTGTACAAAGAAAAATGTAATTAAAAATAGAAGATCAGAGCTACATAATTCAAACAAAGCTTGTTCCTTAGTTAGTACAAAGATCTGGATCTCTTCATAAACTAGGCCCTTTCAACCCAAATTCATTTTAATATTGCCAAATGAAAAGTTTTATAAATCTAGGAACAAGGAATGCATGCCGTACCTACATAATGGGGAACTGAATCCTGGAAAGCAATGACTCCAAAAAGGATTTAGGGGCCCTAAGCGGTAACCAACTGAACATGAGCACCCTCTGCAAAGCTGTGGCAAAAAGGACTAATTTAATCCCTGGATGTCTAAACGGGAATGGTGAGTTGGAGTTGGAAGGTGATTTTATCTCTGTATACAGTGTTAATGACTCCCATACTGGAATACTAGGTATAGTTCTGGCATCCACATTTGAAAAATTGGAGAGTGTGCAGAAAAGAGCCAGAAAAATTATTTGAGGGCCAGCGAAAATGCCTCACAGTGAGAAACTTAAAGCGCTCCACCTTTTAAGCTTATCAAAACAAAGATTGAGAAGTGACTTGATTACAGTGTGTAAATATATTCATGATGGGGAGGAAATACAAGGTACTAAAAGGCTCCTGATAACCTAGTATGACAGGCATAAAAAAACCAAACACTGGAAGCTGAAGCCAGATAAATTCAAATTAGAACCTGACACAGATTTTTAATTCCTAGGGTGAATAACCATTGGAACAAACTACCAAGGGAAATGGTGAATTCACCATCTCTTCATGTCTTCAAATCAAGACTGAGTACCTTTCTGGAAATTATGCTTTATCCAAACAAGTTATGTTTTACTCAAACAAGTTATTGGGCTCAATATAGGAGTAAATGGGTGAAATTTAATGGCCTGTAATAGACAGTAAGTCAGACTAGATGACCTAATGCTCCCTTCTGGCCTTAAACTCTCTGAATCTATGAGCATTAAAAAAAGTCTTTAAAACAGCATGTTGATTGTTTTCTACACATGAAATATCATCTGCGATCCAGTCTGGGGCTGCTCACAGTATGTAAAGTTAAGCATGTGCTTAAGTTTTTTGCAGGATTCACAATTTGTGCTGCAACTTATGTAGCTAAACAGTCGCATTACAGTTACAGAATGACTAGCAATTGGCAAATTGTGCCATAGTTGGTTATGTAACTAGCCTGAATTGTTAATTTTACAATCAAATACACAACCCAAAATTTACATTTGTTGAATATTCAAGTATTTGAGGTAAAAATGCACTTTCACAAGTGTTTACATTAACAAACTCTGAATGCTTGAAAGTTCTTAGTTTATCTTCCTGTTTTCAGAATATCAGAGAACTAATAACTATTTTCTCAAATTTACTCCACATTTTTTTTTTCAATATGGTTTGACTGTATCCAGAATCAAAGTTTGAACTGTGTTGCTTAGCTGTGATTGGTCACATGCTTTTTGACCCATTGCTGGATGAGCATAATTTTAACAGGGACAGATCTATCTTCCAGTGGAGTCATTGTACTGGCTTACAAAGGGCCTTGGACCATACCCATAAACCAGGAAGAGGGAGTTAAAAATCACAAGTATTTCTTTAACTCCCTTGGAGAGAGGTAGCAGTTAAGAGGGAAGTGAATAAGCAGGCTTAGGGATTGTCTACATGGTGCATTAGTGTACACAAGCTGGCGTGTACAAATTCTAGTGTACACTTACACATTGTGCACTAACTAGCCTGTGTAGAACCTGCTGGCATGAACTAAAAGTTCACTACTGCATGTTGGGAAGGGAAGTAGGGAAGTACTGTTTGAAATGGGACTACATTAATGCACACTAGGGAACTATTCCTGCATGCCAGGAGGGTCCATATAAGCCAGTTAGTATGTGACACACTGGTGCACACTAGAATTTACACCCCAGCCAGTTCACACTAACTCACCATGTAGACAGACCTGAAGTGAATTTTATACCTTTTATTCTATGCTAGTAATTTTACACAGGGTTCTTGAATAAAGGGGTCTGGTTAGAGTCTTGCATTGTTCAGCTAACTGCCTCTGTGGCCTGGTCCACACTAACCCCCCACTTCGAACTAAGGTACGCAAATTCAGCTACGTTGTTAACGTAGCTGAATTCGAAGTACCTTAGTTCGAACTTACCGCGGGTCCAGACGCGGCAGGCAGGCTCCCCCGTCGATGCCGCGTACTCCTCTCGCCGAGCTGGAGTACCGGCGTCGACGGCGAGCACTTCCGGGATCGATCCAGGATCAATTTATCGCGTCTACACAAGACACGATAAATCGATCCCAGAAGATTGATTGCTTACGGCCGGACCAGGAAGTAAGTGTAGACCTGCCCTGTGATGGAGCTGAGAGATTTGGAGAACCCTGTCCCACTGTAGGGTCCCATACCATGTAAAATGCATAACTACCAGTGCAAATACTTGATTATGAGAGGTTAAAATTCACTTTGAGTATCTATGCAAATAAAACAAAATTACTTGAATGCTGGTGGAAAGTGATCAAATAAAATTGGTGAACGCACAGATAAAGTTAATTCATTTTTAAATTCAGACAAATACTTATGGAAAAATGTTGTAGTGTTCATCCAGCTTTAACAAATAAATAATATTGTACATCTGGATAGTTCCTTTTATCCTGAACTATCCCAAAACACTTTACGTACATCTCATCTAAAACTTTACATTAAGAAAATGCTAAAGCTGCACGTTTAAGCATCTGAATCCAGGCATTGACAAAGTTAAGGTAGAATGTGCAACTTTAAATCTATCCCCTTGTACATCTTAATTGTGATACAGTCTTAATTACATGGTCATATACTATTTCTCAGATAATAATATTGGATAACATAAAATTTTTCTACGATATTAGACAGACCTGTGTAGCATCCTTACTATGTACTACTCTGTTAATGCCAAACGACCAGCCATAAAAGTCATTTATCTGAGAAGTATGGAGTAGATACACAACAGGCTGTAGGTTAAATGTAGTTGTGAGTAAAAATGAAAATTTGTTGCTATGTTTTCAATTCAGTAACTGCCTAACCTTGGTGTCTTTCTAAAGTCTACGAGAATCTTTCCATTAATTTCAATGGGCTTTAGATCAGGCCCCCTGTGAATGACACCCAATGAAAGCTGGCTGTTGATTGAAAATAAATTGTATAATATATGACTTCAGACAAAGACATATTACAGCAAAGCACTAAGCACATGCTTAACTCTCAGAACATTAGTATTCCCAATGGCTTTACTGTAGCATTCAGTCACTTACCATTGAGAGATGGGTTTTTTTGTTTTTTACGCATAACTATGAAAACATTTCTGTGAAAGTCTATGAACTGAAATGAAGAAGAAAATGTATTTTATCCCCTTTCCTTATATTCAAAAATTGCTAAACCAATTTTCCTCAAACTTTCTAGAAACAAACCAAACAGAAAATACAATTTACTTTTGAGCAGTGAGCAAACCTGGAAAATTTTAGCTCCTAAACTGAAAATTTTGCAAATTTATGACTGACTAAGTGAAAATAAGAGATTGGGATGGAAAAATCTTCTCTGACCTTTGCGATAATTTCTCAGACCTTTGCTGCCATTCCTGCTTTAATAGTAGTAATTACAGCCACCACTCAAATGTGTCATCCCTATGGTGAAATGTGGCAGCTGTACAACAGTGCACAGGAATGTAGGACAGGAACAATTCTGTTTGTAACAAATGCTTTTTTCTCTGAATTACTGTACTACAAACCCCAATTTTAACAGTTCATTTTTTTTTAAGTGACCATCTACAGTCTGGTGCAGCGCTTTACATTCTCTTTATATAAAATTAACTTGGGTTTATTTTGGCATCTCATTATGACTGATTTCCCAGGTTCACCATCTAATTATTTTCTATTTGCAACTCCTTATTTTGTAATGTCTAAGTATAGACCCTTCCTTCTCTGAATTACAAATGATTCATAGATTCCAAGGCCAGAGGGCCCATTGTGATCATCTAGTCTGACCTCCTGTATAACACAGGCCATATAAGTTCCCCAAAATGATGCTAACTCTTTCACATAGTCTCGTAGTTATAGGAAGATAATACATCCACTGATCCGTAAAACTGTAGTAAGTGCTATTAAAACAGGTTTTAGGCAAAATGTTTCTGCTTAAGATAATAAAGGGACACGTTCTGTTGTCCAATGTGGATCTCCTAGCTCCCAGTTGCTACAAATCTCCTAGATATCTTTTGGCCAAACTTTGAACTCAAATAAGCATGCAGCTCTTACAGAAGCACATCAGAAGTGGATTTCCAATCTTGTGCAGGGGATCCAGCACGGTCTGCAGGGCACATGTTTCTGCTAACGATCACCCTTCTTTAAGAGTAGGTTAGATAAATGTCTATCAGGGATGGTCTAGACAGTATTTGGTCCTGCCATGCTGGCAGGGGACTGGACTCGATGACCTCTCGAGGTCCCTCCCAGTCCTAGAACCTATGAATCTATGAATTCTATGTGTTGCTGAATGGAGGGGTTTGGTCAGGTAAGAAGGCAGTCTGGGTACATTTGCACTGCCTATGAGCCTTAGGAACCAGCTGGAGTTCCTGCTGCAGGAGAAATTTGCTGAAATATCCTTGCAGGATTGTGAGGGAATTAGAATGAAAAGTGATTAGATTCTGAGCCAGAAAGTGGTGATTTCATGGCATAGGTGATCTGAGCCACAACGATTGCACTGCTGGCAGTGCCAGAGAATTCTGTGCCTGTACCGGCATGGTGACAGTGACGTGGACAAGGAAGGAGAGAAATACGGCATCTGCATTAGTTTTCCTGAAAATCCAGCTCCTCACTATAAGCCTAAACCTCACACAACAGGAAAGAGACACACTATTTTTTCTACAACTGCTGAACCAGACACTTCTCCCCACGCCCTCCCCATGCCCTCACCCCCAGCATGTTTCTCTGTACCTTTTCCTTACAGAAATGTAAGTTTTAAATAACTTTGCTGCCTTCACCAAGCAGGACTTTTCCCTTCTCCCCATGAGCAGAGTAGCTGTTCTCTTTATGGGAAAAAGAAACAAGAAGAGCTGGGAAAAGCACTGTAACCATACAAAGTTCTCCGGGACCATGGAGGGTTGTAAATACCTTTTCCTTACAGAAATGTAAATTGTCTTGACATGAATTTTCTCCTTCCCAATCCAAAACTTTTTCTCCCCACCCCGCCCTGGCTCCAGGAGCCTTGCTGCCTGATGTGGGGCCGAGAAACGGATAGACACAGGGGCAGACAGATTTATACTTTGCGAGCGGTTTACAAAATTTGCTTTAGAAGCCAAGACACAGACCCTTTCAATTTGGTTCCTCAAATCAATAAAACCATTGATTTTCAACTTTGTCTCACGTAAGGACTTAACATAGGGAATTTAGCAACAACAAAGAGAGAATATTGGTGAGGAGGGTTGGGGCCATTTTAACTTACCAGCCTGGGGTTCTGGTTCCTGGGACAGCGCTGGTCCTTCCTCAGGATACTCATTGGTGGATTCTGCAGCTGGACCAGGTTAAAGATTCAAAATAAACTCATCCTCACCCCCCAGGTCTTCTGCTATCGCATCGTCCACCTCAGTGTCTTGTTGGACAATCAGGCTGGCTGAGTTTAGGATTAACCACTTCATGTCCTTGACAGCATCTAGTACTGCTCCTCGTAGAAGGAGCTTGTACAACAAGCCCTCCCAAACTGACTGAGTCCATGGCCTTCCTGTGTGGGAGCCTCAAGTGTTTCATCCGTTGCCTGCGCTGTTGTGCAGTTCAATGTATCCCTGCCTGCTCCAGCCTCCATGACATTGGTGGGTACAGGTGAAGGTTTCTACTGCTCTGGCTGAAATAATGGAGGACTCTGTACTCTGCCCAGAGAGTGATCAGCACCCGGGAATGCTCTGTGGGCAAAGCGGCTGCTGTCGGAGCTGGACCCATTGTTGATCTGTAGAGTGCAGCAGAAAGTTGTTCTGATGTGGTCGGTGCAGCACATTACTAGTGGTGCATACAGGGGGGGATAGTACTCCTGTTCTTTTTGTCAGGAAGAAAAGGGTTTAGGCCATAGTGGAATTGGTGTGGAGGACTATTGATACCAAAGACCCTTTACCCCATCCACACTGCAAACTGGCATAGGTACAGGGCCATGCCCTAGTCTTGTGTGTGCACTTACCCACCCACACCCCTCAGCCATGCCAGCTTGCTCACCCTCTACTCACTTTGAGACACATGCTTCAGAGGTTTCAGTGTGGATAATAGGGTGTTTATGGCACAAACATGCTCATGGACAGCTGTACTGTCGCTAGTGTAGATGCAGCTTGAGAGCTGTATGCTCTGACTGCTCACCCATTCTTCAAGCTTTGATACACAATGAGGTCACAGCTGTTTTTATTATGATGACAGCAGTCCCTTAGCTGTAGAGTGTGATATCAATGTTAAAATAGTTTGACTTCATTGCATGGCTAAACACCTGGGGGGGGGGAGGGAAACAGAGTTATTCAGAACTATCACAAACCTTTAAAGTATGTTTCTGTCATAAAGATAAAGGTTACCTCTAGTACAGTTGCCTCTGGTAACATTCTGAAAGGTTGCTATAGCAACCTCTGCTATGTAAATTAGCACAAGCTTTATCAGAAGATTTTTAGATTGTTGGATTTAGAAAAAAAGGGAACAGCCGTTGAAGTGAAAAAATGAGCTGCAGAAGGATGTAAAGAGACCAATTAGTAGTCAGCTCTGGTCCATTGGCAACTAGACACTAAACGATTTTTTAAAAAACTACTGCCCTATGTCCATCATCTGAGTACTGTGATTTCTAGCATGATTTTATTTCCCATTACACTATCTATTCTAGAAAAAGTAGAGGTATTTTGGATAAAGAAACTACCCTTACGTATTAGTCATTTGAAACAATCCAATTATGCTTGGGAGTAAAGTATAATGTCTCCAAAATACTTGAATTCACTTAGAAACTGACAAAAACCTGGTGAGGAATCTCACAAATTAAATAGTTTATTTTTCTTGCACCCAAAAAAATGCTGATTTCTGATTTGCCTGAATATGTGAAAATCACTGGAAGAGCATTTTCAGCACTATTTTTATCTGAGGGATCAGTGGTTAAATAGTAAAATAATAGCACCTTCTAATCAGTCTTCCAGGTCTGAAGGGCAAAATGAATTGTTGCGTTTTAAATGTCATAGGGTCTGATCCCACAAGTTGGTGGAAAGGCATTCATTGGCCACAGGGCACTTTGGATCACTAGAAGGGTTAGGATCATAGCAATTATAGATGGCAAAGATCTATTGAATCAGAGGTTTGGATGGAGCACTAGCATGCTATGCATTTACTCTGTGAACAGCTGGCTCCTTGTTTTCAGGGGAAAGAAATAGAACATTTGGGAGAGGAGGTGAAATGAAGAGGAAAAACTAGCAATTATCTCTTTTCTAAAAGGAAAAACAATATGTAAATATTTCCCTAATGTTAATTTTTCAGCAATTATCCAGTTGCTGTAGTTGTCACTGGGATGTTATGCAATTGTGAAGCAGGTGGCTCACACTACTGTGAATGGGACAGGTGGTGCTCTATGTGACCAGGAATAGAAAAGCAGGTGGAGACAAGAGACAATCTCTTTGTAAAGATGTGGAAAAAATTATGGAAAGTTTGAGAACCCCTTTGTTAGATCAAAAAGTTTCTCTCTGTTAGAGAAAGTTATAGTTCCCCAACAAAGGTCAGATCAGATGTTAAATATACACTGAGCTTGATTTTTGCCAAAAGTATCTGAAAATCATTATTGTAGAGGTGAGGTACAAAGGTTTTGCTGAAATTTAAAAATGTTTGCAAGATCACCAGGCAGTGGGAGAGGAATGAGACATATTGTTGTTGATTAAAATATAATGTATTAAAAGTCTATAAACACAGACTGCATTTCTTAAAGGTGGACTGGATTCTGATTAGATTTACCTTTTTGCTTCAATCCAGTTTCACACAATTTCGATAGGATAGTCCCATCTAGTTCCTTTCATATCTGGTATTTGATGAGAAATTGTAATTTTGCTACCTAAAGTTTTAGTTGCCTATGAGAAAGCACGTCTGGCACTGTAAAGGAAAAGGATGGTATCAAAGGGTGGCAGAATGCGTAGGAAAAGAGGAGAATTGTATCTAAAACAGAGCATTTTATGTACTTAGAAATGTGAAAAGTAATATCAGAAATTCCCTTCGCCTCTTCCTGCCCCTGCACCATTGCATACTCAGTCTTCTCCCATCAGCAGCAGCTAGCCCAAAATCTCACTGAAACTGTCAAGTTATGATTAAACAATTCCATAAAAATAAAGAGCCACGTTCCAATGTCAAATAAACCAGAACAGGTCCTGACCCCAACTGTTGTTGAGCAGTTTAGACATTTTGCTCAGCCAACCCTGCTTCTTTGGATACATAGTCAAGACTGTAGTGCTCAAAACTGGTGATAAAGTTTCATATCATTGCTGCTCTCCCCAGCTCATGATTGTTGTTGATCTGGAGCCCAAAGCAATCAAATAAAGTTAAGCCTGGCACTAATTCCTGCTCTCACTCCTTCAAGGACACTTCTTCCCGACTGCCTTGTACTGCACGTTGCACATCATCATTTCCCTTTGCTGATGGCCCTGTAACTAATTTTCAGCTCACAGGACAGTATCCAAGACAATTGGCACTAATTTTTCAAGATAGGTTTCAGGACACACTGGGCTTGATTCACCCTTGCTATTGCAGATGGTGGTAAATTCACCTCTCTATGCTAGCAGTGGCCTATTCAGATTAACTCCTGAAAGGGGGCAAGAAGTATTTTACCACCAACATCCTCTAGGAAAAGGGAAGCTTTAGGGACACCACTGGAGCCTTTTGCATGGAGGCTGCCTTCAAGATCTTCTCAAGCAGGTGCCTTTCACATACTACCTCCTTAGTCAATGCTGCAATGTTGAGTGTCATTGGTTTGCTGAGGGCTTCCTATGGGAGGGGAAATTGACGGAGCTTTTTGTAATGCTTGGTTGACTCAATTATCAAACACTTTATTAATGTCCTGATATATCATATATCATCCCCCACCTCCCTTGTCTGGAAATCATTGGAGTCACACTAGTATAAATTGGAGTGATACAGGAATGAATCAGTCCCTTTATATGTGAAATTCAGTCAAAAGCAATGACAAAATATACATGGTCAACGTGATATTTGATTTAGTCACTGGATGCAGATGAATCATGATAGGTAGCAGGTAAACAAACTGCCCCGGCCCACCAGCAGATGTCCCTGATGGGCCACGTGCCAAAGGTTGCCGAGCCCTGTTCTAATAAATCCCTGTGATTTTTATGTGTATGTCTACATTGCACAAATTTTACCATGGTGTGCAGAGTACATACATTACACACACACCTAGCATGGGTATACATAGCAGTCTAGATGGTGAGGCACTGATTAGGCAAGTAAAGACATGCCTGAACCCTGTGGGTACATACCCTACACTGCTCTCTGCACACCCAAACAGTGCCTCCTCTGTCTATATTGCTATTTAAGTTAGTATCCTGTTGCCAGAGCCTTCCCCTCCTGCCTCCCTCCTGCCAGAGCCTTTCACTGACTCATGTAGCTACATCGTTTCCATGTTCTCTCTACAGGTACTAATGCAGAGAGTGGACTAGATGACCCATCTGAGGGAAGGGAGCAGAAGGATACTCCACCAATTGGCAGGCAAAAGATGCACTGTCCTAGGGATGGGGGTTCCACGACCACCACTCCCAAGAGGAGGAGGAGGGTGGTGGTGGTTGGGGACTCCCTCCTCAGGGGGACTGAGTCATCTATCTGCCGCCCCAACCGGGAAAACTGAGAGGTCTGCTGCTTGCCAGGAGCTAGGATACACGATGTGACGGAGAGACTGCCGAGACTCATCAAGCCCTCGGATCACTACCCCTTCCTGCTTCTCCACGTGGGCACCAATGATACTGCCAAGAATGACCTTGAGCGGATCACTGCAGACTATGTGTCTCTGGGAAGAAGGATAAAGGAGTTTGAGGCGCAAGTGGTGTTCTCGTCCATCCTCCCTGTGCAAGGAAAAGGCCTGGGTAGAGACCGTCGAATCGTGGAAGTCAACGAATGGCTACGCAGGTGGTGTCGGAGAGAAGGCTTTGGATTCTTCGACCATGGGATGGTGTTCCAAGAAGGAGTGCTAGGCAGAGACGGTCTCCACCTAACGAAGAGAGGGAAGAGCATCTTCGCAAGCAGGCTGGCTAACCTAGTGAGGAGGGCTTTAAACTAGGTTCACCGGGGGAAGGAGACCAAAGCCCTGAGGTAAGTGGAGAAATGGGATCCTGGGAGGAAGCACAAGCAGGAGAGTGCAAGAGGGGAGGACTCCTGTCTCATACTGAGAAAGAGGGACGATCGATGAGTTATCTTAAGTGCCTATACACAAATGCAAGAAGCCTGGGAAACAAGCAGGGAGAACTGGAAGTCCTGGCACAGTCAGGGAACTATGATGCGATTGGAATAACAGAGACTTGGTGGGATAACTCACATGACTGGAGTACTGTCATGGATGGATATAAACTGTTCAGGAAGGACAGGCAGGGCAGAAAAGGTGGGGGAGTTGCATTGTATGTAAGAGAGGAGTATGACTGCTCAGAGCTCCGGTATGAAACTGCAGAAAAACCTGAGAGTCTCTGGATAAAGTTGAGAAGTGTGAGCAACAAGGGTGATGTCGTGGTCGGAGTCTGCTATAGACCACCAGACCAGGGGGATGAGGTGGACGAGGCTTCCTTCTGGCAACTAGCAGAAGTTGCTAGATCGCAGGCCCTGGTTCTCATGGGAGACTTTAATCACCCTGATATCTGCTGGGAGAGCAATACAGTGGTGCACAGACAATCCAGGAAGTTTTTGGAAAGTGTAGGGGACAATTTCCTGGTGCAAGTGCTGGAGGAACCAACTAGGGGCAGAGCTTTTCTTGACCTGCTGCTCACAAACAGGGAAGAATTAGTAGGGGAAGCAAAAGTGGATGGGAACCTGGGAAGCAGTGACCATGAGATGGTCGAGTTCAGGATCCTGACACAAGGAAGAAAGGAGAGCAGCAGAATACGGACCCTGGACTTCAGAAAAGCAGACTTTGACTCCCTCAGGGAACAGATGGGCAGGATCCCCTGGGAGAATAACATGAAGGGCAAAGGGGTCCAGAAGAGCTGACTGTATTTTAAAGAATCCTTATTGCAGTTGCAGGAACAAACCATCCCGACGTGTAAATAGTAAATATGGCAGGCGACCAGCTTGGCTAAACAGTGAAATCCTTGCTGACCTTAAACGCAAAAAAGAAGCTTACAAGAAGTGGAAGATTGGACAAATGACCAGGGAGGAGTATAAAAATATTGCTCAGGCATGCAGGAGTGAAATCAGGAAGGCCAAATCACACTTGGAATTGCAGCTAGCAAGAGATGTTAAGAGTAACAAGAAGGGCTTCTTCAGGTATGTTAGCAACAAGAAGAAAGTCAAGGAAAGTGTGGGCTCCTTACTGAATGAGGGAGGCAACCTAATGACTGAGGATGTGGAAAAAGCTAATGTACTCAATGATTTTTTTGCCTCTGTCTTCACGAACAAGGTCAGCTCCCAGACTGCTGGACTGGGCAGCACAGTATGGGGAGAAGGTGACCAGTCCTCTGTGGAGAAAGAAGTGTTTCAGGACTATTTAGAAAAAATGGATGTGCAGAAGTCCATGGGGCCGGATGCGCTGCATCCGAGGGTGCTAAAACAGTTGGCGGATGAGATTGCAGAGCCATTAGCCATTATTTTTGAAAACTCATGGCGATTGGGGGAGGTCCCGGATGACTGGGAAAAGGCTAATGTAGTGCCCATCTTTAAAAAAGGGAAGAAGGAGGATCCGGGGAACTACAGGCCAGTCAGCCTCACCTCAGTCCCTGGAAAAATCATGGAGCAGGTCCTCAAGGAATCAATTATGAAACACTTAGAGGAGAGGAAAGTGATCAGGAACAGTCAGCATGGATTCACCAAGGGGAAGTCGTGCCTGACTAACCTAATTGTCTTCTATGATGAGATAACTGGCTCTGTGGATGAGGGGAAAGCAGTGGATGTGTTATTCCTTGACTTTAGCAAAGCTTTTGATACAGTCTCCCACAGTATTCTTGCTGCCAAGTTAAAGAAGTATGGGCTGGATGAATGGACTGTAAGGTGGATAGAAAGCTGGCTAGATCGTCGGGCTCAACGGGTAGTGATCAATGGCTCCATGTCTAGTTGGCAGCTGGTTTCGAGCGGAGTGCCCCAGGGGTCGGTCCTGGGGCCGGTTTTGTTTAATATCTTTATTAACGATCTGGAGGATGGTGTGGACTGCACTCTCAGCAAGTTTGCAGATGACACTAAACTGGGAGGAGTGGTAGATACACTAGAGGGTAGGGATCGGATACAGAGGGACCTAGACAAATTAGAGGATTGGGCCAAAAAAAACCTGATGAGGTTTAACAAGGACAAGTGCAGAGTCCTGCACTTAGGACGGAAGAATCCCATGCACAGCTACAGACTAGGGACCGAATGGCTAGGTAGCAGTTCTGCAGAAAAGGACCTAGGGGTCACAGTGGGCGAGAAGCTGGATATGAGTCAACAGTGTGTTCTTGTTGCCAAGAAGGCTAACAGCATTTTGGGCTGTATAAGTAGGGGTATTGCCAGCAGATCGAGGAACGTGATCGTTCCCCTTTATTCGACATTGGTGAGGCCTCATCTGGAGTACTGTGTCCAGTTTTGGGCCCCATACTACAAGAAGGATGTGGAAAAATTGGAAAGAGTCCAGCGGAGGGCAACAAAAATGATTAGGGGTCTGGAGCACATGACTTATGAGGAGAGGCTGAGGGAACTGGGATTGTTTAGACTCCAGAAGAGAAGAATGAGGGGGGATTTGATAGCTGCTTTCAACTACCTGAGGGGGGGTTCCAAAGAGGATGGAGCTCGGCTGTTCTCAGTGGTGACAGATGACAGAACAAGGAGCAATGGTCTCAAGTTGCAGTGGGGGAGGTCTAGGTTGGATATTAGGAAACACTATTTCACTAGGAGGGTGGTGAAGCACTGGAATGCGTTACCTAGGGAGGTGAAGCACTGGAATGCGTTACCTTAGAGGTTTTTAAGGCCTGGCTTCACAAAGCAGTGGCTGGGATGATTTAGTTGGGAATTGGTCCTGCTTTGAGCAGGGGGACTAGATGACCTCCTGAGGTCCCTTCCAACCCTGATATTCTATGATTCTATGAACCTGCAGTGTGGACACAGCCTGATTTTCACTGAGATGTGTAGCTACACATGACTGCCAGTGGTGCGCAGTGTAGACATATATAACTGAGTATTACAATAGCCCTTACAGTTAACATAATAGATATAAATGACTGCTATACTTCTGTCTTCCCTGGTGATGGGTAGGTATATGTATAGCTCCTGACTTTGACAAGGCTTGTATATTTTTACTCTAGGCAGATCCATACAGTAAGGGGGAGGGACAATTTTTTAAGGTGTGTACACTGCCAAGGGCAATGGAACTCTCATCCTGACTGGGACCTGTTGGTACTAGTCCGATAATAGTCATAAATATTAAAATATCAGGATAAATTGGCAAAGAGGGGAATACAATCCTGTAAAATACTGTATAGTTTTTCTATGAAGCTAATGTTTTCCCTTCCACGACTATGATTTAATAATATCTGCTACATAATTTGCTACATGAAACCACTCCTGCATCATAAAGACTAGCTTCTCTCTTCAACAAATTGTTTCATGGGGGAACAGTGCTCTCCGGTGATCAAAGAAAGGAACTGCTTGACTCATAAGCCAGGTAATTATGATCTCCTTTATTGTCTAAGCTTCACCTTTTGTTTTCTGATGATCTTCTGTACATAGTATGCACATTTTCTCTCTAATAATTTCTGCCACCTTTTTAAAGTGAAATATGTGTTACAATAGTAATTATTTTATAATTGGCTATAATTGAACTATTTTTAATAATATGGCTATTTTTAAATAATAATTATGATTAATTATTATTATTACTGAAACAGTTGAAAATCCAGACTCGTGAAAATAGAAATTGTGATTGATGATATGAATATTAGCAAAGAGAGAGATGTTCTATTTGCAAAACTGTTGATCCTTTCTGTTCATACAGATTATGAATCAGTGACTCTAATTAATTCTGAGTAAGGCTGCAAGTTTGTCACAGAACTCACAGATTCAGTGACCTCTGTGACTTCTGCAGCAGTGGGTGCGGCTGGCCCGAGGGCCACCTGAGCAGCTTGGGCAGCCCTCAGGCCATCCACACCGGCCACTTCTGGGGCAGTCTCAAGCCACCACCACCACCTCCCCCCCACCGGCAGCAGCAGGAGTTTGGGTGAGGGGTTGGGGTGCAGGAGGTTGTGAGGGCTCTGGGCAGCGCTTACCCCGGGTGGGGACACTCTGGAAGCAGCTACATCCCATGGCTACCTCCACCTGCAGGTACCGCCCCCACAGCTCCCATTGGCCGGGAACCGCGGCCAATGGGAGCTGCTGAGCTGGTGCTCAGGGAAGAGGTAGCACGCAGAGCTGAGTGGCCACGCTTCCACCTCTGCCTAGAAGCTGAGGGATGTCGTAAAGAGCCGGATAGGGAGCCTGCCAACCCCCACACCGGCCCCCAGCACCAGCGCGGCTCCTGGCCGAGCTGTGCCCCGCTGCCCACCCACCCCCAGCACCAGTGGGAGTCCTGTGGTGCGCCCTCCCCCCCATGAGAACCTGCAGCATCCCTGGGCCGCCCCCTCCCCAAGGTTTAGCAGGGGTGTATAGTACAAGTCATGGACAGGTCACGGGCTGTGAATTTTTGTTTACTGCCCATGACCTATCCATGACTTTTACAAATATACCCGTGAGTAAAACGTTGCCTTAATTATGAGTTACGGTGAGCATCCACCATGCTTCACATTACATTTTTTTAGTGAGAGAAAAAAAAAAACTTTGGTTGCGTTTTCAGCTAAAGAGATAGAAATATGTCTGGCAACTTTGTGATTTCATATGCCTAATATTTAGGGGAAAAAATTCTACTAAATCTTCATTTAGTTACTCCTTCTGTCCTTTGTAAGAAAAAATATTAAGTGTTTTATAGACTATGGGCCAGATCTTCAGCTGGTATAAATCAGAGCATTTCCACTGAAGTTAATGGCACTACACTTACTTACATCAGTAAAGAATCTGGTCCTATGGCTCCAGGGTCAATGAAATAACCTGTAAAAGAAACCAAACATGTGTTGCCTGAAAAAAGATTCCAGAGCTGTACTCATGTATCCATCACACAGCTTAGTACATCTGAGGAGCTTCCTTGGCCCTTTTATGACTGCTATTGAAGTACAGTGCTAAATACTGATGGAGAATTGTGGCTTGAAGCAGAGTCATCCTGCAGTAATTGTATATTTGTGTAAGTAGGAGAGGTCTTTGGTCTTCATCACTAGTCTAACATACCAATTTCCTTTCATACCTTCAGGCTCCTTGAAACACTAGCAACCAGCTGTGGCTGGTGTTTAACTTCCAAGCAACAACAAACCGAGAGAGGATTTACAGATGTTCACCTTGTTTCTACCATCGTACTGATGGGTGTTTTTTTTGTTTGTTTTTTGGGGGGGTGGGCATGGGTTGGACACTGCTTGGCTTGGGATTTGCTGTACTTTATCTCTAAAGTTGCTGATTGGGAGCTACAGTTGCTATTATAATTCAGATCATAATAATATTCCTCTCCAGTCATCCAAACAAAATGCTTTTGTTCAGACAGGTGCTTAGTAGGCTACAATATCATTATCCAAATAGTACATCCACCTTCATTCTGGTTTTGTTTTACTGTAGCTTTGCTTTGTCAAAGAACTTTCCTGTTGAAAAATCAGACCAAATGGAAACAGCTAAAGAAGCAGGTTGCATCTCTAACCTCATAGTTTTCAAGACAATTTTGAGTCATGTAAACATGTTGAAAAGCAGCCTTTGTGATGTTTGGCTTCTGAAGCCACTAGTTAGCTCTTCACATTACAGAACATGAGTACCAGCTCATGCATTCATTTTCTATCTGCTTTATGGTGTTACTTATAATACTGTCAGTTGGAAAATACAGGGAACTTGAGAATAGCCTAAAATATCCAGTGCTGGTTCCACAAAGTGTGTGTGTATTTTTACAGAACCCTCCACCCCATCTCTCCAAAAAAGAAATGTTCCACAAAACTCCTAAGAAATAATAAATGGCAGCAAGCTGGTGCCATAGGGATCCAATGGCTTTTAGCTGACAATGCTGTACTACAAATGGGTTTGCATACGTATAAATCTTTGGATGTCTGGAATTCTTATAAAATAAGCACTTTGTCCAAACAATCTGTAGATCTAGAAAATACCTAGTGCAATTCATTAAACTGTTCTCTGTGCCTATAGTATTAGTTACGAAGGACGCTTTTTAATTACAAAGGTGAGACTGTATTTGCTGGTATGGCAGTGACAGCATTTAGATTGACAGCAAATTCTTACTCCAACCATAGGTGGTCCAAGTCTGGGTCTCAGATGTGCCTGTACTGAGGGTCAATTAAAGAATAAGCACAAGGTTTCCAGTGGCCCTACTACTTCTATCAGCTCATTACCTATGAATAATGAATTATGTTTTACCATAGGAGCCAGCACCATGCAGTACAATTGCACTGGAAGTCTGAAGTGCTGATATCAAGATGTTTATACATTAGAACTCTGCCTGTCTGAATATGGGCTGTTCAAATTGGTTTAATTAAAATAAGAACCAACTTAAACCTTCATCCATCCCTCAGACCGGCTCACTACTTCCCCCTCATTTCTCACACTTTGGTGGTGGGTACCTTGGCCCATTGCTGTGTCTGATGCATTTTGGGCCTTCCCCAGCGGTGACACTCAATGACTATTGTGCTTAAGAAATTCCAAGTTTTGCACACCTGGGAGCTTTCCAAGTGCACTGTGCACTCTGGGAAATCCAGCATACACAAAGAATCCCTCCTCCCTAAAACAAATGCTCCTGTGTGGGAGTTACCAAGCCTTTTCCCTAAAATATTTTGGAGAATATGGAGAAAATACTTTTCCTAAGGGTGTTGCCGCCATCAGAGGAGAAGGACTTTCCCCAAGAAAAGTAAGGACAGAGGAGATGAACTGCAGGAGGAGACCACCTCAAAATATTTGGATAATTCAGATGACCTTCAAATACTTAATGGATGGGTGAGTAACTCCTAAAATAGTCCAAACTTGATTATTCTTTTCGGAGTTGAACTCAGAACCTTCGTAAGTTTGTTCATTCCTACATAGCATACCCTTTTTGAAATCACACTCTTTTTCTGAATGGAGATACAGTAAAGGTATTCTCAGTGTCTGTCATCAGTGTTGAAACCTGCCTCCCTCTCCTGTTAGCTACAATTTATTAAACCAAGAATATAGGCAATTTCTTCAATGGATACTCAGGACAAGAAGTGTTGTGGGTACTCAGCATCCTTCAAAATCAGCCCAGTTTGATTTAGTTGCCTAGATAAGAAATTTGTGGCCTAAAATAAAATATTAAAACAAACTTGTATCTGCCCTGCATATCTGTCTGACATTTTGCTGAAATGAAAACAAGATGGCCAAAAGGTTATTTTTCACATTAACTTCCTGAATAGTGACTCACTACTGAGATGACAAGTATAATACACATAATTCTGTTCATAGCAAAATATTGAAAACTGACCTATTAAGCCTTTGGAAATATAGTATAATCTTTTAGATTGTAAAGTTTAGGAACAGAGATTGTCTTCCTATATGTCTGTACAGCACCTAGTACATTTTAGGCAATACTTTAATATAAATAACAAAAACATTAGTCACAGGGAGGTATTACCCCAAAAAATGGATTTTGGGATGCTTCTATGATACCTCTAATCCTCTCAGTCTGTTCTTCCCCAGGTATACATTTACGGGGTTGTTAAGGAAACACTAAAGGACACGGATATAACCTTCTGATAAAGTAATTGACACAGGCAGTATTCCTCTTATGATAAACAAAGTATCTTTTTTATTAAAGTAACTAATAATCCCTACTACAGTATAATCTAAAAATCCTAAACAAGACACAAAATCCCTGATACCAATCTCTTATTGCAAGTTTAAAGAGTATTTAAACCACAATAGAATCATAGGACTGGAAGGGACCTCGAGAGGTCATCTAGTCGAGTCCCCTGCACTCATGACAGGACTCAGTATTATCTTAACCATCCCTGACAGGTATTTGCCTAATGTACTCTTAAAAATCTCCAATGATGGAGATTGCACAACCTCCCTAGGCAATTTATTCCAGTGCATAACTACCCTAACAGTTAGGAATTTTTTCCTAATGTCCAACCTAAACCTCCCTTGCTGCAATTTAAGCCCATTGCTTCTTGTCCTATCCTCAGAGGCTAAGGAGAAAAAAAAATATCCCTCCTCCTTGTAACAACTTTTCATGTACTTGAGAATTGTTATGTCCCCCCTCAGTCTTCTCTTCTCCAGACTAAACAAACCCCATTTTTTCCCCAATCTTCTCTCATGGGTCATGGTTTCTAGACCTTTAATCATTTTTGTTGCTCTTCTCTGAACTTCCTCCAATTTGTCCAATCAGGGCCCAGCAGGCCCATATAAAGAGAACCTCAGTGCAGAGCAGGGTCAATAGCTGTCTGGAGCTTGAGGAGGAAGGACTGTCTGGAGAAGGCTGCAACCCTGTAGCACCTTGGACAGAGCAGTGCAGGCAGGAACCCAGGGAGAACAGAAGGAGCTCCGGATGTGCGGCTGAGACTGAGGAGGTTGCTGTGGCCACAGCAAAGTGACCCAGTGATAGTAGAGGCAAAGGAACGCAGTAAGTGACTGTGGTCCAGAGGGTCCCTGGGCTGGTACCCGGAGTAGTGGGCAGGCCTATGTCCTTCCTACTCTCCACTGGGGAAGTGGCAGGACCATGGACTGCAATTGCCACTGGGGATGTGGCTGGACTAGAAGCTAAACTCTCCCAGAACGGGGGGACACAAACAGTGACACGGCCAGAGGGTTAAGCCATGAAGAGGACACTCTGGTTCCTGAGTCTGCAAAAGAGGCTGCAGGCAGACTGCAGAGATTGAGTAATGGTGGGGGCATCAGCCTGAAGCTAATCCCAGCAGGTGGCGCCAGCCTGGTGGTGAGTAACACACACTGTGATAATGCCCTTCCAGCTTGATTGTGAACCACTGATCTGTTCTCAGACAGAAGTTTTTTTCCAACCAGTTATGCACCCACCTTATAATAGTTCCATATAGGTTGTATTACCTAATTTGCTTATGAGAAGGTCATGGGAGACAGTAACAAAAGCTTTACTAAAGTCAAGATATACCACATCTACCGCTTACCCCCTATGCACAAGTCTTGTTACCCTGTCAAAGAAAGCTATTAGGTTGGTTTGACATGATTTGTTCTTGACAAATCCATGCTGACTGTTACTTTTCACCTTATTATCTTCTAGGTGTTTGCAAATTGATTGCTTAATTATTTGCTTCATTCTCTTTCCGAGTACTTCATTTAAGCTGACTGATCTGTAATTCCCAGTGTTGTCCTTATTTTCCTTTTTATAGATGGGCAGTATATTTGCCCTTTTCCAGTCCTCTGGAATCTCTCCTGTGTTCTATGCCATGACTTTTTGAAGATAATCACTAATGGCTCAGATATCTCCTCAGTCAGCTCCTTGAGTATTCTAGGATGTATTTCATCAGACCTTGCTGACTTGAAGACATCTAACTTGTCTAAGTAATTTTTAACTTGTTCTTTCCCTATTTTAGTCTGTGATCCTACTTCATTTTCACTGGCATTCACTATGTTAGACGGCCAATCGCTACTAAACTTTTTGTTGAAAATTGAAACAAAATAGTCATTTAGTACTTCTGCCATTTCCACATTTTCTGTTATTTTTCCCCCTCATTGAGTAACAGCCCTACCCTGTCCTGGGTCTTCCTTTTGCTTCTAATGTATTTGTAGAATTTTTTCTTGTTACCCTTTGTCTCTAGCTAGTTTAATCTCGTGTTTTGCCTTGGCCTTTCTAATTTTGTTTAATACAAATAGCACAAGCATATCGTTTAAATGATTCTAAGTGCAGCGCTCTGTTACAAGTGGACAGTTTGTAACAAATCACGGACAGCAGTTCTTAAGTTATACTTTGTTTTATATAAATAAAATACAATGAAGACACACGCTTCAAACTTACATGTAGAATACTATACTACACTAAAAATTAAAAACTGGCAAGCTTACTTTATAAATCCATTGATATTCCTTTAAAATTGCTGCTGCTTTATAAGTTCTTTGGTATTTTTTCTTTTAATCACTGTTGCTGCTCAGTTCCCAGTCAGTCAGTGTTGTTCCGCTTTGGTTTTCTTCTCTCTTTTTCTCTGCAGCAGCTTTTCTGACTCTTTTTCCAGGAGCTTTTCTTTGGCTTCCCTTGGTAGCTTTCATCTTCTCCCGATCATCTCCCTCTTGCTGCCTACTGGCAGCTGGCCTTTTATACTGTCCTATTTTATACCCTTAAGCAATTACCCCATTTGCACATGCTTAGTACCAGCTGTTACCTCAGAATTATGACTGACAGCTCTGACCTTTAAAACAAGTTGTGACTGGTATGAGGTAGGCTATGACTGGCTGGCTGCTCAATTAACTGACCTCTCTGTCACCCCTTACTGTATAGGGGTGGCTCCAGGCACCAGCGCACCAAGCGCATGCCTGGGGCGGCAAGCCGCGCATGAGGGCCGCAGTCAGGCAGCCTTTGGCGGCATGCCTGTGGGAGGTCCGCCGGTCCTGCGGCTTCGGTGGCAATTCAGTGGCGGGTACGCCGAAAGCGCGGGACCAGTGGACCTCCCGCAGGCATGCCGCTGAATCCGCGTTACCAGGGGACCTCCCGCAAGCATGCTGCCGAAGGCTGCCTCACTGCCATGCTTGGGGCAGTACATAGAGCAACCCCTGTTACTGTACATGCTTGATAGCCACAATCCTGCACATGTTCACTGTTTGTCATTTACCGCAGAGGTATGATTCTGCAGATTTCCCACCCCCGCCCCCATATATATACCTGGCTTTTGGCCAGGGAACATTTTAGAAGTTCTGGGTTTTTACCTGAGCATGTTCAGGGTCCACAGTGTTCATCTCAGAGTGGAGTAAATCTTGCTTATTCAGAATAAAGATCAGGCAAACAAAGTGGAGACTCGAGAATTTTTCTAGAAATAGAGGCACTGACCCTTTAAGAGGGAAGAGGCCAATGCACCTCTGACTCATCAGCTGCTTTCTAATTGAATTTTAGGAGAAGGCACCTGGGCTGTATAAATGTAGGAACAATTTGTTCCCACAAAATTTAAACAAAAGCTGAAATTCACAACCCAGTGCTGAGTATCAGTGGAAGAACTATGTACCACTTACATCCTAAGCTCTCAAAATACAATTTAAGTGATGCATAGGCCTTGTCTGACCCTCTGGAGACCACTTCTCCTCTAACTATTTGATTTAGACTTGTAATCAGGTACTAGAAGGAGGAGGAGTCACATTGGGTGAAATTCTGACTCCACTGAAGTCAATGACAAAACTCCCACTGACTTCAGTGGGGCCAGGATTTTACCCATTGTCCTCGGTGCAAATTGAACCCCCCCAAAAGATGAAAACTTGGCTCTAAAAGAGCTAAAGGTTGTTTTCCAAAAATCTCTCCAGTTCATTCCAGCATGTGCTCATTTCCCACCTTTATTGATTGAGCTACTGAATAACTTATCCCCCACACTTCCTAAACTGCAGATCTTTCCTGCCAACAAAAAGAATACCAGAACAATTTTTCTATTCTTTTACCTAAAACTTCTTCAGACATTTTATTTATATTTTTCATATTTCATCCTGACCAATACAAAACCAGACAGAAACAGAAGCTGCAACTCCCAGAAGTCTTTGTATTAACATTTAAAAGTTGCAAGCCTTAGTTAAAACGTAGGCTATTGGAGTTGCCTCTTCACATTCTTCTGATAAATGGTATGAAAGATATTTGGCTGAACATTTTGAGCTAAAAGACTCTAGTTGTAGCAGCACTAGGACATATGAATCATCATTTTTAGAGCTGTTTGAAAAATGTTTGATGCAGTTTTATGTTGGAAGACTCAGGTTCATCAAAACCTAAATGTTTTGCAGAAACGTATTGCTTTGGACACAAGTGTCAAAATGAATTGTGTTGATGTCTGAATGTTTCATTTTACTAAGGTCAAAATGCTTCATTTTTCACTTTATAATTTTATTTCAACTTCTATATTATAGCAATATTGTAATGATATTTATATATATTAACATAATAAAATAGATATTTATATATTTCATTTTTACATTATTGAAATTAAATGACCTGACACTGCTTCAATAATGTTTTGATGTTTCCAAAACAATTTTTTTAAACTTCCGTTCCAGGAGAAATATCAAAATTTAGACTTTGTTCTGATTCTGAACAATTTTTTTTTTTTTTTTTTTTTGAAAGCTTGGAATTTCCCACAGAATGGAAATCCCATTTTCATCTCAGCTCTCAATTTGAACAGCTGTTATTCCACCCAGCAGAGGGCAGTGGTAGGCATACATAGTATCCAAGGCATTATGCTACCACTTCTTGTCTATACAAACAGTCCACAGAAAGTCTGGGTGTAAATCTGCAGTGCACTAGTCCGCCATGCACTAACTGGCCGTGTGGACCTGGCTGCTGCACACTCAAAGTGCCCTAGTGCATTTCGATCTACCCGGCTTTGAAACGGGAGTAGATCAAAGTGCACTAGGGAACTTTCAGTGTGCAGCAGCAAGGGTCCACATGGACAGTTACTGCACAGCAGGCTAGTGCGAAGTAGATTGACATTCCATTTGCCCACACTAATGTCATAGACAAGCCCACTATAAGGAAAGGAAGGAGGAAATAGAGAGTAATTATTAAGTGAATGAAGTGATGCTAGTGTTAAACTGAAAACAAGAGACATTACAGGGGGGAAATGGTGCCACTGGGATGCAAGTGGGTAGCAATGGAGGGGAACATGAGAAAATACCTGAACCTGAAAAGATGCAGGGCTTTTGACTTGACTGATTCAAGGACAAGGCAAAACAGAAGGCAGCAGTGAGTAATTACAAGAGGAAAGACTGTGAGACAAAGTACAGTGGAAGTGCTGATTACACACCGCGCTGAATAAACCCCGCACAGAGATATAAAAGCCTTCTCAGCAGGGAGAGTTGGCTCTGCAGCTACAGCACGGCCTTTGTAATAGGTGTAGTGTCAGAGGTTGAGCAGTAATATGCTTTTCCTCCACTAACGTATTTTTCACAAGTGCCATTTGTTAATTTACTGGGAGGATTGTTCCAGCTGCCCTTACCACTGCTAGTTCAAACAGCTGAATTAAATACACTATGCTGAAGACACACTTTTTGTGCCTGATTGTGAAATACCCTTGAGCCTGGCCACTCTTTTTGTGCTCACAAATAATTGCTGGCACAACTAATTGTGAGTGCAAATGGTGCATCTAATTAACTGGTGCCTGGGAGCAATCGCTAGCTCTATGCCAGCACACAATTACAAATAACTCCATCAGTAAAACTGTGCCTCCAATAATTTGTGATGGGAGAAGTGCGGGAGATGGAGGGTTAAATCATGCACTTTATTAACAAACTTATACAGCTGATTACATTTAATTACAGATAGAATTACAAATTGGGGAGGGGTTTTTAGAACTTTCAGTGTGCTGGAATTGTAGAGAAGAACTATTTACTCTGAACACCTTGTTCAGTAGTTGAGAGTGGAAGAAAACATAATGATTTTTTCATGGAAAACATTGTAGATTAAGTACCATCTGTCATTAAAAGTCCATTTTCCCCTTAAAGTTGATAGGTATAGTTGTTTCAATGTTGTTTGTGGTAATTTCAGTGATCATGTTCTCCTGCACAGAGAGTGTCCAGCATCCAGTGGTTTAGAATGTATTTGACTAATGTAAGTGAAAATATGGTGCATTTCAAGACCAGTTTGTTATGTTAACATTTCCTTTTGCTTTTACTTCCAGTAGGCATACTTTGGGGTCTATGCAAATTCTAAGAGCAAACATATGCCTATTGTCCAGCAGATCTCTTCCCTACATATCCAAGGACTGAGTCAGACAGCATCAAAGAAGGTTTGCCTCATCTTTCCAAGTAATATCTAAACTGTGTTGTGTGGGCGTGTGTATAGGAGGATGGAGGAGGATTTCTCCCCCATCCCTGCATAATTATGAGGCAATAGGACCATAACTTTTCTGGGCTTTTCCACTGATTTCAATGGATGCAGAATCAGATAGTTGCACAGTAGTAGTGGGTCCTGGCTAATATGCTTAACATGTCTTCTTCAGTTCTGAATGTCTTCAGCACTGGAGCATTGTCTTCAGTGGGAGTGGACAGTGTTCATCACTTCACAATACTTGTCCCTAAAAATGCTACATGAGCAATTTAAAATGCACTGTTAAGAACCTTCAAACTCCTTTTAATTATTTAGGGAATTTGGCTTGAGACAAAGCTCACCAGAAGATATATTTAACAGTTGCTGCAATACAGAACTCATTTCTTTTGAAATAATCATATGATTTAGTCTTCTATATTTCCTACCCTATTTATGAAGCAATGTGCTAATGGTTAATTATGCTCACTGTTAAAAGTTTACACCTTTTTTCCAGTCTGAATTTGTCTAGTTCAACTTTCAGGCTTGGGATTGTGTTATATTTTTCTCTGCTAAATTGAAGATTATTAAATATTTGTTCCCCATGTAGATACTTATAGACTGTAATCAAGTCACCCCTTAACCTTCTCTTTGTTAGAGCTCAATTTATTTAGCTTATCACCATAAGGCATGTTTGCTAATCCTTTCATCATAAATTCTTATAGCTCTTCTCTGAAACCTCTTCAATGTAGCAAAGTCCTTCTTGCATTGTGGGAAGAAGAAATGGACACTGTATTCTAGCAGCAATCACACCAGTGCCAAATACAGATGTAAAATAAGCTCTCTACTGCTACTTGAGATTCCCCTGTTTATGCATCCAAGGACAGTATTCGTCCTTTTGGCCATAGCATCACACAGAGAGCTCATGTTCAGCTGATTATCCACCATGACCCCCCAACCCCTGTCCTGTACGTATGGCCTACTGTAGGGATAGTTATGAAATCAAAGAATTAAAGTCATCTTAAGTTTGGGTAAAAATATTTGCTTTATAGTTTGACTAGTAAGCAGAAAAAGGCCCTAAGCAGCAAGTGAAGGAAGGCCATGAGAATGATTAGTAGTATTACTTTTAGTTTTTGAACCATATATCCTTTCCACACTACAAATAACTAATAAAATTAAAAGCTGCAGTAACAAGACAAAGAAAAACTGTCTTAAAAGAAGCAAGCATAAATCGTCCCACTGTTCTGCTGGTAAGCAAGGAAGGGGAGAGGAGATAAGGAAGGAAGGCCTTGCAGAAAGGAAAGTAGCAAGGATAAACTTCTTCAAACTGGGTTTTTTGCTAAAGCTAGCAGAAGGATATAAAGTAGGGCAGTCAATCAGAGTTACCTCAACTGATTAACTCAAAACAAATTAGTATTGGACCATTAATCAATGGAAATAGTAGAATTATCAGTCATAATGCATAAAAAGCAGAAATGTTCAATAAATATTGCCCTTAACTCTGCTGGTCATAGATTTATCTTTGTTTCTCTTGGCTTCCCTTACCAATTTTCTACAATTCTTAACTTCTGATTTATATTTATTACTTTCAACTTCCCATTTCTTTCATTTTTTAATATCTGCCTTCACTTTCCCTCAGAACCAGATTGTGTTGTGGTTTTATTGTTTGGTTTTGTTTTGTTTTTTAAAACCAGTATGGCCATCTTCCTTGATTATGGCTTTTTGGGCATCTAGTAAAGTGTTCTTAAATGAGTCCCAACTATGGCCTGGTCTACACTACAACTTTAATTCGGATTTAGCTGCTTTAATTCGAATTAACGCTTGACCCGTCCACACAACGAAGCCATTTAATTCGAATTAAAGAGCCCTTTAATTCGATTTCTGTACTCCTCCTCGACGAGAGGAGTAGAGTCAAAATCGGTATTGTTAATCCGAATTAAGGTTAGTGTGGCCGCAATTCGATGTTATTGGCAATTAGATGTTATTGGCTACCCACAATGCAACGCTCTGGAAATCGATGCTACTACGGTAGCTTGGACGCACACCACCGAATTAATGGTGCCTAGTGTGGCCGAATACATTCGAATTTATAAAATCGGTTTCCTAAATTCGAATTATATTAATTCGGATTAATCCTGTAGTGTAGACATACCCTATCATTCACATTTTTCTGATTAAATTCTTCCTCCCAATTCATTTGGCTCATAACTCTTTTCAACTTTGAAATTGGCCTTATTAAGACACCAAGTATATACATTACTCATCTGGACTTTATTCTGCTTGTATGTTATAAATGTGATCAAGGAATGTTCACTTAGACCTAATATACCATTAATATTTAGTTCTGTGATCCATTCTTCATCTGTTAAGACAAGGTCTAATACAAAATTCTCCCATGTTGGCTGTAACACTTTTTGAGCTAGGAAATTGTCATCCGTAATATTTAGAAATTCCCAGGATGTTTTGGTACAGGCAGAATAACACCTCCAGCATGTGTCACTCAAATTGAAGTCCTCCATGATCACAGAGCTTTTCTTCCCTATATATAGTAGATAGGTAAGAAAGGAGGCAGTCATCCTCTTCCCTATTGTGATTTGGTGGTCTGTAGCAGACACCAACTAATATCCCATTTGTGGTTTATCTGTTAGGACATTAATTTATAATAATTCAAGATCATTTTTGTTCAAGATATCAGTGACTCAAAAACAGATAATGCCAGTTTTGACATAGAGTGCCACTCCCACTCCCCTTTTGCCAACTTGCTTTTTCCTAAATAGGTTATATCCATTGATTGTTAACATTCCAATAGTGTGAATCATCCCACTGGATTTCAGTAATTCAAACTAGATCTAAATTTATGCTCATAAATGAGCAATTACGATTCCTCTTGTTTGTTTCCCAGGCTCCTAGCATTGGTGTATAAGCAATTCAAGAATTTCTTCTATCGTGTCCTTTGGTTTCTTGTTTAATTTTGTTCTCAACAGTTTTGTGCTGAGTGAGCATCTCTCTCCCTTTTTACCTTTCCCTTTTGTTATTAGTTTAACAGCCTCCTGACTAGTCTAGCCAGCTTATCCAAGGAGATTGGTCTGCTTTCTATGGGAAGAGGGGCCTGTATAGCTTTGATAGCTTCCACCTCAGTAGAATGGGAACCAATGTTCCAGAAAAACCAAAAGCCTCCACCCTACACCACTTACCTAGTCATCAGTTCACTTCCAGAATCATCTGCCTTCTGTCTTCCTTCAGTCTTGGGACAGGAAGGATCTCAGAGAAGATCGCTTGAAGGCTCTTCTTCTTCAGCGTGTTTCTGAGTTCCCTGAAGTCATCCATTATCTGATATATTCCTCTATACAGTGCCATTCGTGCCAATATGAAACATTAACAATGGATCTTTGCTCAACAACTTCAGAAGCCTAACCAGTCTTATAGTCACTTCTCATGGCTTGGCTCCAGGAAGGTAGCACACTGTCCTGTTGTCCATCTGTTCCTTGCAGAATGTTCTTTCTATTCATCTTTGCATTGAATTTCCAGCAAGGATCTTCTGTCTTCCCTGGATGGTTGGAGAACAATTTGCCAGCAAGCTTGATTTTATTATAGGCAGGCCTGAACTGCCATCCACAAGTGTATCTATTACATCTCTCCATTCTGGTGGACCTAATGGATCTTGAGAGTACTCTTCTATAGTTTCCATATTGAGGAACATGTCATATCCATTGCAGGTCACCACTGCTGTTTCCTCACTGGCCATTTTGATGTCGCACACAGATCTGAATCTGGAAGGAAAGCCTCTCGCAACTCCCTCCAAAATTCTAGCTGCCTCCGTTCACAGCTCTCAAGTTTGCCTAGCAAGTCTGTCATGATTGTAAATATTCTTTCATCACCAATGAAAGAAGGTCAAGAAGAGGATGAGTAGCTGGCAAACATCCTGTCCGAGACTAGTCATCAAGCATCTTTCATCTATTCTGTTAAGATAAAGCTTAGTGTCTCATGCTAATCCATATCAGACCCAAAAAAACAAAGCAATATCTTTGACTTAAAATTCTGTGTCCTGTTCCTGTTCAGCTAAGTATCTTTGCTTTGCCCAAACTATGACTCTAATAGCACCTGTATCTCATTTCCGCAGATGTTAGTCAGGGTGAAATTATATTAAATACTACTTCAAGGAGCTTCATTAATTCATGTTGCTAATTTGTGAATGAGGCTGCACAAAGCATGAGGAAACATATTGAGGAGACCAATTCTGCACTGTCTTGGGAGAGCAATTAGCTGACATTGTACGCTTTGTATTCTCTGACCATTATCTATAAAATCTTGTGCCTGATTTGTTGCAATTTAAAAAAACACATTATTTACTGTAGCCTAAAATTAGGCTAATTAATCACTATGAAACCAAATATTGTTTTGATGGCACATAAAAACCAAAACTATACAAAAATCTATATGCTGGTAAAATAGCAACACCACCATTTTTGGGAAAAGGACAATTTTGCAGTTTCATCTAGGATTTTTTGGGGGGTGTTTTCCACCAAAAAAAAAAAAAGATAATGTCATGGGAATAGAGATGGTATTATTGCAAATAGTTAAATATTTCTGCAAAAATAACATATTCACCTAAGATGAATGAAAATTTGTAATTAGTTCCAGTACACAGTCTTTCAATTTTTCATCTGACAAAAAAAAAAAAAAAAAAAAAAAGAGCCTCTGGTCACTGACAGAAATGGTGAAACTTTACCGTGGGCCAAAATTTCCAGTTCTCAATAAATGAATAGTTTCACAGAGAAGCTTTGCTTAAATGTTAAATTTTATGTAACCATGAGCTTTGATCCTTAAAAGATTTACACGTCTGCTTAACTTTACTCAGAGTGCTTAAAATTAATTCTTTCCAGGATTGGAGTCTTTCATTTCCATGTCACTGTTTCATGTAAAGCCCAATCCAATGTTGGCCCATTAAGATCAAGGAAAAGACTCCTATTGACACCAATGGGCATTGGATCAAGCTAACAAACTAGGGGCCCAATTCTACAAACCCTTTTTGTGTATGAGTAACTTTGCCTAAGCGAGCAGCCTGACCTTAGGCCTACATTTTCGGCCTTGCAATGCTGAGTGCGGCAATGCCTGAATACTCTTAAAAATTTGGACCTGAGTCACTTGCCCAAGATGATAGAGGAAGGCTGTGGCAAAGCAGGAATTGAACCCAGATGTTTTAAGTTCCAAGCAAGTAGCTTAACTCCTGGACCATACTTCCTTTGTACTATATACTGCTCTAACACTGAAGTGAGGTGATGGAGTGGAAAATCAAGCCTATGTTATTACTGAAAAGTGAGCAGTAGCAATGGGTGAAATTCACCCCAGCCCAAGGGCCCGCTCAAAGCCTATGCCTCACTTAACCAGGGATTGCAGTTGTGACTGTAGTAGGCTTTTTTTATGAGAACATCTATCAGCTAAAAATTGGACTATGACTGCCAATGTATTCCACACTGTGACATTATTAACATGAACTGTGACCGTATAGATCATTGTTGCAACCAAAGTCCTATAGTTGCACCAAATCTTGTACATAGGAGGTCAAGTAAGGTGTCCATAGGAAGGTGGTAATTTGCTAGTTATGATTATGCTGTCTGTATATGTATATCATTTTTGTATTTGAAGTTATGAATATTGGCTATGTACTTGTATCTAAATGTGTTTGATTCTAAGTAGCATCAGTGAAGCATTTGGTCAGCTTCTTGAGAAAGGACTATTCTGAGTAAGTGCCCAGTCAGGAAACACTTAACTGACAATAGACTTTAGAAGACGCCAATCAACATCTGAGCTTTCCTGGGAACATTCAAACTAACATGTAAACAATGGCATCGGCCTGCAAAAAGCTGAATCATTCATGGATATGTGACTTGCCCAGGTGGCTACAAACTCCATCTTGTTGCTGTGATTTTGCACAGAAGAACAAAGGGGTTTCCGCCTACAAGAGAGAGAATATAAAAAGCCCTGAAAGCCCCTCCATTTTTGTCTTCAGCTGGCTCGAGAGATGGCCTCTCCACCCCAAATAGATGCCTGAAAGAAACTGGGACAAAGGACTGTAACTATGGGGGTGTGAGTGATTGCTGGACCCAGGCCATAAACCACAACATTGGTCTGAAAAGGATTGGGCCCAGACTAGGAACAAGTCTAGTCTGTGAAAGAAGCTTATTGGAACATCTCTGGGGGTGAGATATACCTGTATTCAGTTTCCTACTGTATTAGGCTTAGACTTGCGTGCTTTGTTTTATTTTGCTTGATAACTTACTTTGTTCTGTCTGTACAACTTAAATCCTACTTTTTATACTTAATAAAATCACTGTTGCTTATTAATTAATTAACCCAGAGTAAGTAATCAATACCTGGGGGAGCAAACAGCTGTGCATATCTCTCTATCAGTGATATAGATAAGTTTGCTCTGTATAAGCTTTACACAGAGTGAAACGGATTCATTTGGGGATTAGGCTCGCAGAAAGACTGAATACTGGGTGCTGGGAAAGTCCCTGTTAACTGAGAAGCCCCTGGGCTAAGGGAATCTTAGTGTCTGTGAAATGCAGGGGGGCGTGGCCCAACCTCTTGGTCTGTGCTGTTGCTGACTGGAGTGTCTAGATCAGCAAGACAGGAGTGGAGGGAAGCCTTCTCTGGCGGGGGGGTTGTTCTCAGTGGTATCCCAGCACATCTAGTGACAGTCTTGAGGGAGTTTCTGTGACCCAACCTGTCACACACACCCAAACAGTTACCATATGGCAATTATTTTTAGTTACCTTGAGTGCAATCATGCAAGTGCACATAACTTTTATCACACTTTCTTCATGACCTTGGGCAAATCACTTGGGCTTAGAATTTTAAAGGTGTATGGAGGGGTTGCTCTACTCAGCATTGCAAGGCAGAAATGACTTAGAAGAAGTCTCACTGAAAATCAGTAGGACCTAGGCACCAGTGCCTAAGTCATTTTGAAAACGAAAGTTAGGCTCCTAAATCAGTTAGGCCTTGCAACACCTAAGTACCTTTACAAATCTGGACCTTAGTGTCTCTGTGCCTCAGTTACCCATCTGTAAAATGGGACTAGCACAGGAGTGTTGTGACAATAAATATGGTAAAGCCAGTGAGGCACTCAGTGACTGTGGTGATGAGGGGGGGGCATATAAATAAAAAACCCAAACCAAAAAAATCCATATTCTCCATTCCTGATCACTCACAATTGACAGTGAGAACCTTTTTCCCGGACAGTCACACCAGTATAAAACTTTGGGGTAATGAAGTGGAGAATCAGACCATGAATCCATACATTTTAGTTGCAGATAACTTATAAGGTAAGAGGGCCATTTACAATTTCACTACACACTGCACCTGTTCCCAGGAAGGAAGAAGAGCAAGGCTGATCCTGCTCCTGCTGATGAGTATCTCAGGCTACATCTACACTACAGGGGGGGGTCGATTTAAGATACGCAAATTCAGCTACGCGAATAGTGTAGCTGAATTCGACGTATCAGATCCGACTTACCCTGTTGTGAGGACGGCGGCAAAATCGACTGCCGCGGCTCCCAGTCGATGGCGCTTACTCCCACCTCCGCTGGTGGAGTAAGCGCTTCGATTCGGGGATCGATTGTCGCGTCCTGACGAGACGCGATAAGTCGATCCCCAAGAGATTGATTTCTACCCGCCGATTCAGGCGGGTAGTGTAGACCAGGCCTCATTGGGAGTGAAGACAATGGGATCTGAGCCTTCCTCAGGCACTCCTCCAAAAGCAAAGTCCCTGCCACAACTTCCTAGTCAAGAGAAGGGCATCCTTGCCAGCTGGCCCTCTCTTTTTGTAATAAATGCTACAGTCGGTCTATTTTGGAATTTTTCTCTTCAATGACATTTTTCCTTTCTTACCCTTGCTCCATGCATATTGTCTTCCTCTTTTCTGTTTATATTTTCCCCCTAAGTCCCCCACTTTGTTTTTCTGAAAGTCCCTTTTCTCTTTCTCTCTCTCTCTTCATCTGTCTCTGTACCTTTCCTCACTGTGTAGTGGAAATGGGTGCCCACAGGTTGCAGTGATCAGCCAGGATCAATAGAGACTAGCTATCAGCTTTTCATACAGTAAACTAAAAGGGAGAGTCAGATTCCAACAATTTGTCACCTAAATTGTGAGAAAGCAAGTGTGTCAACTCACAACAGGGTTCTAACCGTAAACCACAATCTATGTGATACATTCCTGTAAAGCTGCAAGACTGCAGCGCATTTACAATATATAGCTCAGTGGTTTGAGCATTGGCCTGCTAAACTCAGGGTTGTGAGTTCAATCCTTGAGGGGGCCACTTGGGGATCTAGGGCAAAATCAGTACTTAGTCCTGCTAGTGAAGGCAGGGAGCTGGACTCGATGACCTTTCAAGGTCCCTTCCAGTTCTAGGAGATGGGATATCTCCATTAATTATATTAATTATTATTAATTATAATTATTATATTGCAGACAAAATCTTTTGAAATCCAGTATGGTTAGAAGCCTTTTTGTGAAATGAGTATTATCCTTTTCACTTACAGCAAATAAATTGGGCATATTTAAATTGAATACTTGATTAAAGATAGAAATGCTACAAATCTATTGGTTCATGAAGGTCAAACACGAAACATGTTAATTTTCTGAAGACTTTACAAAACTGTATGTCTTTAGGGGAAACATTAGAAAATAAAGTCCTAGTTCTAAAATAAAAAGCACATAGGAACTCCACTGAGTTCAAAGGGGCTTCGTGTGAGTATAAATGTCTAACTGCATGCATCTGACTGCAGAATCAAGGTTGAAAATGAACATATTTAATCATGTAGCATCTCAGTTATTTACATTTTTCGTCTAAAGCTGAAAGATAACTTTCACATGCTATATCATTTTTCCCATTTCAGTTTACATACGAATATTTATGCTTCCACTACAGCAGACACATCATGCTTTATTTCCCTCTGGAGAATTACAAGTGTGAAAAAAAACATATATGCTTGTTCTCTTCACCATATATATAAAAGAAAGCTGCATTGCAGAGAGAATTAAGGCTTTCCCACTCCTTCCCCAATCTGATCTACTGTAACTTTTAAAATATTCAACCTGGATCCCTAAAACTACATTTTCCCTCCTCAGTCACAAAGGAGAAATATATATCGAGTTCTAGAGAAATATGCAAATCTCCAAAGGGCTGAACTTTACATAATTATGTAGCAGCATTTAAGTGGTTGTTTTAAACAAAGTTAAATCTGGCTACATGCTGGAAAAGTTATTCACCTTTTGAAGTATAAGCCAACTCTCAGTAGCTTAAGCACATGAAAGTGCTGTTAAAGGAGAAAACAATTATTTTAACTTATTTGTATTGTACAATGGTAGCGCCAGAGCTTGGCAACTGATTTGGGGGACTGCATTATCAGAGCAATGCAGACACACAACTGTTCACAGACTCATTTATCTTAACAGCTGGTGTTATTTTCCTCAGGAAAAAAAATACTGTGTTATTTTTTTTAAACTGAAGAGAATTACTTTTCATTTGAATCAATGATCGCTAAAGCACACACATTCATTACAGAACAGAAATTAGGTAGCAGAGTGAAGCATTTGACAGAATTGCCTTCATGCAGTTAGAAAGAAACACCTTGAGTAATTTGCCACTTTGTTTCTTGTCACTGCTCCAAACCCAAAACGCTTGCACTCAGTGCTCTAGTGGCTTAACTTTGGAAATGCATTTCTTATCTAATCTGACATGGAAGATGCCAAGAGGGGTCTTCCTTTCACAGGAACAACTTGCTCCCTTTACTTTCCCAGTAGTCTTTTTTACCACTCTAGTCCAACTAACATCATCCTGCCTGAAAAATCCCTGTTCCTTCACCCTTTGCTCTGGCAGAGTTCTAAAATCTTTCCCATTCCACTGAGTCCATATCAGCCTCTAGATCCTTTCTTTCTCGCTCACAGTAAGGCCATTCTTCGTTGGATTATTGCCCTACTGACTCATGCCCGCTCTACACTTAAAACTTAGGTCAACATAGCTACTGTGCTCAGGAGTGAAAAATCCTCACCACTATGTGCCGTAGCTATGCTGATCTAGCACACACTGGAGCACAGCATAGTCGATGGAAGAATGCTTCCATTGCCTAGCTACCATCACTAAGGGAGGTGGAGTTCCTACACCAATGGGGAAAAAAACCTTTTGTCTGTAGCTTGTGTCTACACTACAGCGTTACAGCGGCATAGCTAGAGTGTTGAAGCATTCGTAGTGTAGACGTTGCTATTATCTGTGATCCCATCGGATCTTACAAACTAGTTTTTGGCTAGAAATTTGCACTGATTTAACTTAAATCAGTTTTTAATCCAATTTAGTTAAACTGATATAACCTCCTGTGTGTACTTACTTAAGTTAAAACATGGCTTATTTTGATTTAGCTTACATTAATTAGTAATTGTTTTAAGCTAAGCCGAAGTACTCTGACACTAAAATAAAAGTGTCTTGCCAGGGTTTAACTAAACTGGTTTTAAATACCACCTTTAGTTTCAATCAGTGCAACTTTCCTGGGTTGACAAGGCTTAAGATCCTACAATTCACTGTACAGAGTCCCACTGATTGCAGAGGGGCTCTGTGCATGTCCACTGATGTGTGCATGGGCAGTCTATTCCAAGACAAGAGCCTAAGCAAGACCAGGCTTTATCAGTACTTAGATGGGAAAACTCTGAATGCTTCCAGTAGGTACCCCAGAAACCAATTTGCTAGGCAGCGTTCTACCCTCTAAGTCATGCCCTAGAGCAGGGGTTCTCAGGACAAATTTTTGGGGGCCTCAGAATGCAGCCACCAACTCTTGCTGCTGGCCGCTCTCACACTTTTTCCTAAAATATTTAATTAGCTTTAGGAAAACCAAATAAATATGCACATATACATGTCCAAATCATTGTAATTTATTTATTGCTAGCTAGTAAGTCTGTTGTGAAAAGTGATACTTGTATGTTTGTAAATATCACTTTTCACAGCAGACTTACTCAGCCCTGGCAAGCCTGGGGACTAGGGCCGCCCCGGGTGGGGGAGCGCAAATGGGGCAATTTGCCTCAGGCCCCAGGCCCCGCCTCCGCCTTCCCTATCCCCCAGCACCTCAGCGTCAGGAGCGGCCCTGGACAGCGCTGCAGCGGCACGGCTCCGGCGGGGCCTGAGCTCCTCCCACTGAGTCAGAGCTGCGTGGTAAGGGAGCGGGGCTGCGAGCTCCGGTCCCGCTGGAACCACGCCGCTGCAGCGCTGTCCAGGGGCCAGGGCAGCTCCTGGACGCAGTGCGCTGAGGCTCTGAGAGAGGGGAGAGGCGGCGGTAACCCAGGAGCGGCCCTGGACAGCGCTGCTGGGGGGGGCGGTCAGGGGACAGGGAACGGGGGGTTGGATCGTGGGCGTTCCGGGGGTCTGTCAGGACTCGGCGGGGGGGGGATAGGGGTCGGGGCAGTCAGGGGACAGGGAGGGTTGGTGGGGGGTGGGGGGGACAGTGAGGGGACAAGGAGCAGGATGGGTCAGGGATTCTGAGGGGGGCAGTCAGTGGGTGGGGGTCAGATAGGGGGCAGGGCCTGGCTGTTTGGGGAGGCACAGCCTTCCCTACCCTAAAGCTCATTCAGCAGTTTGAGGCTTGCAGACAGCTATTTAACACAATGAGCCAAGCTGTTATCTTTTCCCAAAGGGCTACCATCCCTTTCACTTCTCAAATTCCAAATTATAGTCTACATTTAATTTCAGTGCCATAGGGAGATTCATGTCAGGGGAGGGTAGCTTCATTTAAAATTAGCCACTTAGATTAACAGTGATAGAGCCAAGAGAGCCATGGGGGAGGGATCACATGAGAAGAGCAATATCATACACCACCTACCTCCTTCCCAACCCTACCAAGGGAGACCCCCCACCCCTTGTATTCCCCGAGGCTCCAGAGGGGTTAATTCAGTGGTTCTCAAACTTTTGTACTGGTGACCCCTTTCACATAGCAAACCTCTGAGTGCGACCCCCCCCCCCTTATAAATTAAAAACACTTTTTTATATATTTAACAATATTATAAATGCTGGAGGCAAAGCGGGATTTCTGGTGGAGGCTGAGAGCTCGCGACCACCAGTAATAACCTCATGACCCCCTGAGGGGTCCCGACCCCCAGTTTGAGAACCCCTGGGTTAATTTAATTTTAGCACCCTGTGTCCATTTACATGCATGTGCTATTTTGAGCATTTCAGTTTTCACAACATAGGCTCATCCCAGATTCTGGAACAAACTCAAATGCTCAGTTCGTGGAGTATGTACATAAGCTATACTAAAGACAAACCCACAGTAACCGTCTCCAGTTTGTGAGGGACCCCATGGAGCCAGTCTCTAGGAAACAGATAAATTCATGGAGGTTAAGTCCATTAATGGCTATTAGCCAGGATGGGTAAGGAATGGTGTCCCTAGCTTCTGTTTGTCAGAGGGTGGAGATGGACGGCAGGAGAGAGATCACTTGATCATTACCTGTTAGGTTCACTCCCTCTGGGGCTCTTGGCATTGGCCACGGTCGATAGACAGGATACTGGGCTGGATGGACCTTTGGTCTGACCCAGTATGGCCATTCTTTTGTTCTTATGTTCTAACCTAAATGAACCCAAAGTTATGGAGACAGATATGAGTCAAGGAAGCCAGTAGAGTATCAGAAACTTGGAAAAATCTCTGACTGGATGGGCTCAGGCTGAGGTAGTTCAAAAGTTTTGGATTTTTTTAAGCAGAATTTTTGTATTGTTTCTTTAAACAATCAAACACAGCAAGCGGCAAATATTTGGCCACATACTTCTGAAACCCCAAACCATGTTCAGCTTTTGGCAGACTAATTTCAGATTTTCAATTAAAAAAACCACAACAAATTTTGAAGGAAAGCAGACATTGTCCGTGATTTTTTCTGCTTTTTAAAAACCCCTAGTTTTCGATCCAAAAGAAGTTTTGATGGAAAATATTTGTCCAACCCTTTTAATGAGCTTTAGTGCCTTTTAGCACTAGCTGATGCTGAGAACCAGTGATACCTTGTAAAGGTGACTTGAAAAGAAGTTTTCTCAAAACTGAGTTTCTGCCGAGATGCAGAAGGTTTTTAAATGTTTATTTTTCCCAGGGCCGCACTGGGGGGGGGGAGGTGGGGCAACTTGCCCCGGGGCCACAGGGGCCCCCACAAGAATATAGTATTCTATTGTATTGCAACTTTTTTTTATGGAAGGGCTCCCAAAATTGCTTTGCCCCAGGCCCCCTGAATCCTCTGGGTGGCCCTGCTGGGGACAAATTAATCCCTGGAGGGAGGGTCGGGGGAGGTAGTGCGGGTCAGAGGAGATAGGGGTGGGGGCTGGGGGAAGCAGTGAGGGGCTGGAGTCTGAAGCCCTGCTGCCAGAGCCCACAGCCTCGTGGCTGGAGGACAGGACCTAGGGATGGAGCCTGAAGCTGTGTAGAGCACAAAACCTGTATATGAAGACTTCAAACTACTATGGGATTCTCTGGGATGAAAAGACATACAGATGCGAGTCATCATTAGGAAAATCTGCACTAGAAAGCACCGTGGTTTGGCTTTGAGAATTTTCTGTGGTGGGGCCAGATCCTCAGCTAGTGTAAGCTGGTGTAGCTCCATGCAATGTCTTTGCTTATGAAACAAGTCTTGTCTTATGAAGAACATGCCATTCTTCCAAATCAGTTCCCTGCATATTGAGTGTGCTGAGACCCTTTTTCAGTTCACAAGTGCTCCTTCTTTCATATTAGGCCAGGGATCAGCAGCCTTTGGCACGTGGCCCATCAGGGTAATCCACTGGCAGACCACGAGACATTTTGTTTACGTTGACCGTCCGCAGGCATGGTTCCCCGCAGCTCCCAGTGGCCACAGTTCACCGTTCCCAGCCAATGGGAGCTGCGGGAAGTGGCGTGGGCTGCAGGGACATGCTAGCCGCCGCTTCAGACCGTGCCACTTTCCGCAGCTTCTATTGGCCGGGAACAACGAACTGCAGCCACTGGGAGCTGCGGGGGGCTGTGCCTGTGGACAGTCAACATAAACAAAATGTCTCGTGGCCCACCAGTGGATTACTCTGATGGGCCACGTGCCGAAGGTTGCCGACCCCTGCATTAGGCTATAATGTGATTCCCTAAAATGGTCAAAAAACCATTGTCTTGTCCACAGTAGTAATAAAAAAGTGCTTGAATACTCTAAGGGTGTGTTTACACTGCACTCAGAGAGGTGTGACTGCACAAGCTGCTGCCCATGCCACCACAGCTTCACTGCTATTGCTATTCAAGCTAGCTAGATCAAAGCTAACTCAAATATGTCTACATGTGTTGCAGTCACACCTCTGAATGCAGTGTAGATATACACTAACTGTTCCAGGTAGCTATGCAGCTGCTTTGGGTGTATTATGGCACAGTGGATGGTGGACACATCTTTTCCTTCCCTGAAACTATTTATGATTAAAGGTGGGAGACGTAAATGGCACTAGGCATGCCTGAAGAAACTACGGGGAGAGTGGCAACCTGACAGTCTGCAGTCCAAGAGTGGTGCATAGGTGTCACCCCTGAGCATCAGAAATAAGTGTAGGTAGCAGACCTCTACCCGTCCGCTATAAACATCCAAGGTAAGATGGGGCTTGCTGTAGTGATATAGAGAATCTGTTAATTGGAAGGAAGGGGGCTGGCTGCTGGTAACAAGGGCTCTAAGGATAAGTCTAGACAGTAATAAAAAAAAACGTGGCACCAAATATCAGAGCCAATGTCAGCTGACTCTGGCTCACGGGGCTCAGACTGAGGAGCTAAAAATTGTAGTGTAGATATTCAGGCTCATGCTGGAGCCTGAGCTCCTAGACCCTCCCCCTCACAGTGTATCAGACCTTGAGGTCTTCAAACTTGAAGATCTACACTACAATTTTATAACTCCGCAGCCCGAGCACCGTGAGCCTGAGTCAGCTGACCTGGGCCAGCCATGGCCATGCAGCAGGTCTTTTATCGCAGTGTACACATACCTTGAGAAGCTGAACCTGAACCCTGCCCATGTGTAATGCTTTTTGTGTTCATGGACTGAAGTTTGACAAGGTGCCAAGTCTGGACCCCAGGGTAAGAGGAAGTAGATTTGCGTTTTGTTGTGTGTGTTCCACACAGCTCTACTTACAACATGCACCAAAAGAAAAAACAGAAAGGCCTTTCTCATGCCTCAATAGGCTACAGAATAAACAAGAGAATACACTTGTCCCCTAGAGGGCTGACTGGTATTACAGTAGACAACTCGTTCTCTCTCTTTATGTGTGTGTGTGTGTGTGTGTGTGTGTGTGCCTGTGTCTGTGTATAGATGGATGAATAGATAGATTAGATAATACATGCAAACATACACACTACTTCCCAGGGGAGGAGGAGTCATGCTTCAGCAGAGTACAAACAATACAACGCAGGACACGCTGCTTAAAATAGCAGAGAAAATTAGGTTTTCCATCTCTAACCAAAATCTTTTCCCTCTTCCATCTCCAAACCACAGTGAGAGGATATGCCAATTGGTACCAATTGGCACCGGAACAATGAGCAGAAGTGGTTCAGAAATGTTTTCCTAAATATTTTCTTAAATCGCTAGCAGTTAAACTCAAGTGTCAGGAGGAGTGGAGAGAGAGTATTTGAATGGATACAAACAATAGAGGTAGGTACTGACTGCAGAAAATAACACAACAAACTGATGAAAGCCTCATTTTTGCAAATGGAAAAACTTTTTAACAGCCAGACATTTTTAATCATTCTCCAGTAATAAATGAATAGAATAACCAATGTTAGTATAATTTGCCATCTCTCAGGAATAATAAGTGAACAAAATCACTTACTATTCACATATCTCTACTGCTAATGCCACTTTCATATTGTAATACACTACCAAAGCTCCACACACAAGAGACGCTAAGATGGCATTCACAATGTGTACACAATTTTCCTATCATGTTTTAAAATCACCAAAAAGGTACATAATTCACAGCAGAACTAGAGCTGCAGTTTTATTTTCAAGACAAAAATAACTGCCCATGGTCATTCAATATCAGTATTCTTAACTTGTCCTAAATAAAAGTTCATTTTACTCACTTCTAGTGGATATTATCTAGCCACAGTGAACAATAATTTCATTTAGAGCTATGTGGGTGGACAGAGAGTTAAGTTAAATCTATCTCTACCTCTACCTCAGTGCAGACCCAGAGTACCTCTATTGAGTTCAGTAGATTTACTCCAGGCTTACACTGGTATAATTGAGTGAATAATCTGGCCATACTTTTCCACTCCCCAGAATAGATGTTATAAGAGTGTAATGTCCAAAGAACATATTACTGCATATTTTTAGTGTAAGTATTTTAAAATGTACCTTTAAAACAATTCTAACCATTGACAGGCTGTAGCAAAAACAGCCGAGGCTCCACTTCAATATAAAAAATAATTTCAAGGGGTTCTTTCCCCCCGTTTAAGCCATGGCAGTGGTCCCTAGGCAACCATATTCAGTTTATTGGTTTGAATATTGACCACTCTTCGGGATACTGGATATGCCGGATTGTGTGTATTTTGAAGAAGCTGTAGTTAATAAGCCGGATCTTCTTCAGCTGATGAAGTAAGTCCATGGAGATATGTGGTATAACGCATCTGTAACTGCAGAACACTTTGCAGCTGCATAGCTCAAGGACATGCTTATAATAATAATCAGCTTCATGTGATATTATTTTACATCAAAATGGCATCAAAAAGGAAAGAGCTTTCCCAGGATCTTTGACTAAATGTAATTGTGTTTGAGAAAGAGATGTATCACCTAGCGTAGCTAAAATGGGCTGAATGCTCTGCTGTGCACCTCTGACAAATGGAGCACTCAGAAGTCTGAATTACACTAGTTTTGCAATTTAAATTGTGTATTATGAAAATGCTGAGTTACATTGCTGGGCTCTGACTGGATTAACTAACAGAGAAATGCAAAGAAAATGGCTCAGATCAGAGTCTCAGATGAGACAGTAAAAATGAAAGGGTCATAATGGCTGTAACTGGATAAACTCAGCAGTTTTACAACTAATAATAGAGAGGCTGGACACGATGTTTCAGGAAATCCAATTTATTTTCATTAACATGACAAATTCAGGCTGAAGAGTTCAGTTAATGGAGGATAGTTACTTGGAAAGTTGAAATCGCTTCAGTCCCATGGGGAGAGAAAAACTCAACAGTTGCAGAACTGTCTTCAGAAATGAAACTGGCTTTGTAAGTACTGAGAAAATAGATCAGGCAAGAGTAATTTTAGGACACATGGGATGTAGCAAGACTATATGAAGACTACAGCTCTTTTAAATATCTTCTGCAGGAGAGTTTAAATTTCTTTCTAAATTATTTGAGAATTGAAAGTGAAAGATCTTGCCATGCTGTGAAGACAAGAGCTATGGCTGGCAGAGACACAAAAGAACTCTTATCTGTACTCGGCTTCACTTTCACAGGAAGATTATCATAAACACTTGAATAGTTTGCTTGCCAAGTTCTTTTCTGTTTAACCATCAATAAATTCAGGTCTCTCACCTAACCAGAGTGAGAAGAGGACCAATTCCAGGCCCATTATAGGAAGCATGTACCTTGCAAGATGCAATCATAGAAAGTGTGATGCTGCCATCCTTACTTTGAGTAGTACTGTACTCCCTGTGATGCTCCATTGATTTCAATGGAACAACATGGAAAGTAAAGTGTTACTCATAAGTAAGTAAGCATTACTGAATGAGGCCCACAATGAGCATCTGTTTTACATTGTTTCAAGGGTGCCCGTGCTACAGTTTTCAGTCTGTGTAAATGGCTGTAGTGTTTCAGCGTAAGGCATTTTGCTCATATTTTTAAGAGCCCTCCAGAGATAGCATCTTAAAGGGTTTTCTTAGAAAGGTTGATATTGTATAGTATTATGGTCATGATGCTTAAGAATGTAAATGAGCTTCTGATTTTCAGGGTGAATGGTTGCACTGAAACAACGTGGGGTAGAACTTGGCATGAAAGTAGCTGTGATTGCGAAGTGACTTTAAGTCGATTGCAAAGTGAAAATTGGTTATGATATGATGGAATTATGACCCACTGAATATTGCACATTGCACAGAGTTTTCTCAGTGTAGCCAGATTCTGCAGAAATGCACGGGTTTGTAACTCTAGCCTATAAATACTCCCATTGAACTCAATAGAATTATTTGCATGTGTGTTATTTCCTAACTTCTAATGTGCTTATCTCTGTTATTCTCATAATAGAGTGAAAGAACAGGGGAGAATAAAAAATGGCTACAAAAGAGATTGGACCTTAACAATTTGACTTATAAACAATATTATTAAATGTTTTAGATACTAAATATATGACCTTATATAAGGCTCTGATTGTGCAATGAGTTCAACATAAACTTAGCTGTCTATTTGGATGGATATCAGTGCAGGACAGTGCTTAAGAATGTGCCCTAACTTTAAGCACATGTTTAAGTCCCATTAAAATTAAACATAAACTTAAGTCCTGTGTGGATTTTTTTTCTATAGAGAGTCTTATGCCAGAATATTCAAACTTGGATGTCTACAGTTAGTCACCTAAATGAATATTTAGGCACTGATTTTCTGCAGTGCACAAGAACTCCAGCCAACTTCAATGGGGGCTTAAGTATTCAGCAATCAAATCAGGCCATTTATTCAGGTAGCTAAAAATGCATTTAGGTGCCTAATTTAAAATAGCAACACTAATGTTGGCCATAGTATTCTGAAAAAAAAAAATTACAACATTTACAAGAACTAACCTGAACTGTAACGGGGCATCCAGTTGGCTCCATCACAGACTCCAAAGGCAATGCATTTGCTAGCCTAGAGATATATGTAAAAGATTTGTAACAGAGGAACAACATCTCTCAAAAGCATTTCTGTCAAATGGAGTAAGAGAGACAAGGTAGGTGAGGTAATAGCTTTTATTGGGCCAACTTCTGTTGGTGGAAGGTACAAGCTTTCGAGCTACACAGAACTCTTTTTCAAGCCTGCTTCCTTTCCCAGACCCGAGGAAGAGCTCTGTGTAGCTCAAAAGCAGCTTGACAGAAGCTGCTCCAATAAAAGGTATTACTTTACCCACCTGGTGTCTCTCATATCCTGGAACCAACACGCCTACAGCAACACTGCCAAAATCATAGTAACAGTCCTCAGGGTAAACTTGAAGGGGGGAAAATTACTTAGAGCTCTTCAATTTCTAAGACAAAGCCTCAGTAATGCGCTCACTCAACTCTGACTAATCTTCCAGTGGATTTAGACTCTCATGGTATATACTGTATGCTTTTTCTTTGTGGTTAATGGTAGCTTTGGTGGAAAGAGCCGTACGGTGTTCATGGTTTCATGCAGTAAGGCTAAAGTCTTCTGCCCAGCACCTATGCCCTGTGGCTTCTAGCAATGTCTTTTATAGGGACCGTCTGGTCACCCTAATGCATACACTTGTACCCTTCTAATTTATTCACGCAGATACCAACATGCACATTCACTACTCATGCAGAATGGTGTGAGTGTGCCTCTGAACATGTATATCTATGGCCTTGCTTTGGTGTTTTATACATCACTGTCTCTTCGTTTCACTTTGCCAAAGTAAGTTTTAATTTTGTGAAGCTTTCTGAATGGAAGTTGTAAATATTTAGAGGTTCATCTATCACTAATTCATCTGGCTTAGGGCCAGATTCTGTTTTGTGTTACTCTGGTATAATACTGGAGTAACTCTGAATTTACACTGCTGTAAATGAGAAAAGAATTTGGTCCAAAGAATCTAAACTAAATGGATAAATGCAGAGAAACTTTCTGCCACCGACCTTAAATCATTATATAAAGTACTGCAACAGAAAATTAATGTTCTGATTTCTTTCTCTCTGTGTAGTAGGCTAAACACAGGGGAGTTGTGATAAGGATGGAACCTTGTGACAGCTTGAACAGAGTGTCCATTGCTTTTGTCAGTCTGTTAAACACTTAATGTTACTTTAATGTAGATTTTTACCTTTCATCCCACTGCATATCATCACATAGTGATACACACTGAAGAACAAATCCATTATTTTAGTTCTAATGTCACCTATTTGCTATGTAATTATTAAAAATAGTATTCATATAAAATTGCAGACAGGTAAAAGTTTTGTGGCACATTAAAGGAATGAATGGGCCAATAAAATCACTTTACTTCGAGAGGCACATTAAGTAAAGGAAGAGGCAGAAACCCTCAAGGAAAAATATACATCAAAATTATTTCTTCTCTTTTCATTTCTAAATGTAGGAATGTCCTGCTTCCCTGGCCAGACGAGGAAGGTAGATTTAAAATAAATCTAAGGCAATTGACCTTGCCCTTTGAAACAACTAGAGAGCACATAAAACCTCAATTGTATGTTATCGAAGAGCATAACCCCATAGAAAATGAGCCTCTGAGGCCACTGGCCCATGAGAACTCCACGAGCCAACATAGTTTATGCAGAGAGAAGATGTTTCCAGTCCGATGGGGTAACCGCCCATGGGCTAGTAGCTTTAAAATGGCAAGTTCGGCGTGATCTGGTCCTTTCTGGTGGCTGTTTTTCAAGGACTGGAGTCTGAGGCAGCCTGATCCAATTACTGTTTACAGCAATTGGGCTAATGGGAATGAAAAAGGGGAGGGGGAGCTAATCAATGATATTCTGGCCTGGGGCCAGGGCTGATCTCCACTGGCAGATTGAACGTTAGTCAGCCAGGGGAGAACTTTAAAAAGCCAATGTGTTGGGTTCTCCTGACAGACCAATTCTGGAGTTTAACTAAGGAGAAGAAAGGGGCCATTCTGTGCCAAAAATACACAGCAGGAATGCCCTGAAGAAGGGGAATGAAAGGTGGCCTCCTCCTGTGACTGCCCTTGGCTTAGGAAGAGAGCTTTCTCTGGCTCAGCAACAAAAAATTGATCAGGGGCCTCAGTCAGTCCCCACTGAAGTCAATAGAAAGACTTCTATTGACTTCATTGGGCTCTGGACCATGCGGCCCATACTCAGATACCAAGAAGATGTAACAACTTTATTTATAGATAGACAGACATGAAGATTCTCTTCCACAGCACTCTGGCAAATAGGGGTGGGTAGGTACCTTCCCTCTCCCTTGCTCCCAAGTAAGCTCACGCTTTTTGCATATCTTTATTATCTAACCTATATGTTCTGTTTTATGTTACATCTGACAGAATTCCAGTCACCATATTACCAGTGTGGCCAATCTACTACAGCCAATCTAGGCACCAGTCTATGTGCTAGATTGGACACGAGGAGCCAAATTTTAAAAGGTATTTAGATGCCTAAAGATGCATATAGGCACCTAGTGGAATTTTCAAAAGTACCTAAGTGAGTTTGGTGTGTTACTCCATTGGAGCCAATGGGATTTAGGTACCTAACCTGCCTAGCTACATTTAAAAATTCCACTTAAGCACCTATCTGCAATAGACTTTGGAAGGATCAAGTGGAATTAGGAGGTTGTGGAGTATCAATAGAGAGGGGAAGAGCTTTCTTTACACGAGGCAGCTACCAAAGTACCTGCCCCCTGGCATTTCTTTTTTGGATGTTGTAGCTTGCAGATGAGTCACTTGCCCAAAAGCAGGCTATTTATGACCTTCCAAAATGTTCAAGGCTGTGTACAAATTGGGCTGGATTGGCCCCAAAATACATATACAAGACCTCTGTGTAGTGGACTAAGCTGTGACCATGGATGGTATGTGAGACAAAACTAGGCAAATAGGAACATATGAGAAAATATAAAACTATAAAGACATTTCCACCAGGAAGTGTATTTTACTGTATGCTCACATTCTGAGTCTAAAGAGTAATTTCTTATCCTAATATTCATTATAATAATACTATGCAAGCATATGTCTAAAATTTCTTTCCTAAATGCTTATTAATTCAGAAATGTTCATAATCGGTGAAATTCAAAGGACCACCACATGGCCTTATTTTAAGACCTTAATAGGGACTTAAATGATGCATACCCTTGTATGTAGCTCTTTTGCACAGGGGATCAATTTCACCAATGGGCCTGATACTCAGTTTCATCCATTTACAAAGTTCTGGAAGTGTAAAGCACTCGTAGTGTAACTGAAAAATGAGAACCCCTGTCTTTGTTTTCTCGTTTTTACTTTCTGTGAAAATTTGTGTCTTTTTTCCCCACCGCTTGGAGTACCTCCATTAACAACAACAACAACAACAAAAAGGGAAAATAAAAAATGGAAGAAGGTTATTCTGCAATATATAACAATTATTTGATCCATTCCAAAAATGTTTGGTAATATTTGTTCAGGGGAATTGTTCCAGATCTTGTTACCACAGGGCTCAGTTAAAATGTGCAAGTTCTCTTATAGTAAAATTATTACTTCATTATGCTTACATAAAATAGACATTTAAACTATAGGATTTTACACTCATTCATATGATTTAACAAGTATTCATATAAATAAGATTACAAAAATAATAACTTTTTCTTATAAGTTACTCCTTTTCCTCTCCCTGCCTCCATTAAAATCGCATTACGGTTATACAGCTTCTTCTGTCAAACAAAGTTCAAGAGCAAAATGACTGTTAAATTACCCCAGGAACATGAAATAACATATTTGTGCCTGTGCAACTGAAAACCACTTGAGGGTTTTTTTCCCTTTAAAGGAACATTTTTTAAGTAATTGGATGGTATTGCATTAATAAAGGCATAATTTTACTGGCAAGAGTCTCTACTATTAAATTATTGATCATATTAGTGAAATCCATCCCCCTATGATTTAAAATTAATTGTAACCGCTTCCTTACACATTATCCTCAGTGGATTAAATGGAGCTATTGATGAGTACCATTGCCAGTCCAAAAAGGGAAGGAAAAATCAATCCAGTATCAATGAAGAACACATTAACTGGATTAAGAACTGGCTACCTGACTAATATCAAAAAGTAGTTGTCAATAAGGAATGAATGGGGATGTTTCTAGTGGGGTTCCCCCAGATTTGGTTCAACGCCTCATGCTAGTCACTATTTTTATCAGTCATCTGAAGTAAATAAAAAAATAATTGCTGATAAAATGACACAAAGATTAGTGGAGTGGTAAATAAGGATGAGGACAAGACAGTCTTATAGAGCAATCTGGATTGCTTGGTAATCTGGGCCCATTCTAACAAAATGCATTTTAATATCGCCAAATGCCAGGTCATACATCTAGGAGCAAGGAATGCAGGTCATACCTACAGAATGGGGAAACTTAATCTTGGAAAGCAGAGACTCTGAAAAGGGGTCATAGTGGACAAGCAACTCAACATAAGTTCTCAGTGCAAAGCTGTGGCAAAAAGGGCTAATGCGATGCTTACATGTGCTAAGAGGGGCATAGTGAGTAGGAATAGGGATGTGATTTTACCTCTATGTAGCACTGGTGTGACCAATACTGGAATACTGCATACAGTCTGGTTCCAACATTGTATGGAGGATGTTGAAAAATTGGAGAGGGTGCAGAAAAAGCCACAAATGTGATATGAGGTGTGGAGAAAATGCCTATAGTGCATGACTTAAACAAGTCAATCTATTTAACTTATCAAAAAGAAGATTGAGAAATGACTAAATTACAATGTATAAGTACCTTCACAAGGAGAAAATAATGGATACTAATGTCCTCTTTCATCTACCAGAGAAAGGCATAGCAAGACTCAATGGCTGGAAGTTAAAGCCAGAGAAATTCAAACTAGAAATGAGGCACACATTTTTAACAGTGAGGGTGGTTAATTATTGGAACACATTGCCGTGGGAAGTGGTAGATTCTCTGTCTCTTTATGTCTTCAGATCAAGACTGGATGCCCTTGTGGTGGTATCAGATAGAGGATATTGGGCTCAATACAGGAATACCTGGATGAAATTCCTATGGCTGTGCTATACAGGAGATCGGACTAGATAATCTAATGGTCCCTTCTGGCCTTAAAATTTAGGAATCTATGAACAGTTTGGAACAGGAGAGGGAAATTTGAATGGATGGGACTGGGAGCTGTCATTACAGCTTTTCATTCACTTATGCTTTGTGCTGTCTTCTGCCAGTGCAGGGCAGAAGGTTCATCAACAGTGCAGGGCATTCACAATGACCCCTCCACTGGAGAGTCTGAAAGGTGGGTGGCATGGGAATATACTGCTTCATTGTATCCACTTGACAACCTTGGCTGTCAGGCGTCTATGAAACTTCGGCATAATGTAAAGCTTCTGGGTAACATTTTCAAAAGTTCTTAAGTGCCTTAGGGGCCTAAGTTCCATTTTCAAAATATGATGTAGGAGCTTAAGTCCCATTGGCTTTCAATGAGACTGAGGCTCATAAGTCACTTTTAAAAATTGAATTTAGGCTTCGTAATCATTTAGGTGCTTTGTTACCTGCTGTACCGAGAGGGCACTGGAGTTTGTAACACTTGCTGTCCTCCTCTAGTGATGACTCCCACTTGGAATGCAAGGACCCAAAAAGGTATAAGGAGGTTAATTATCCCTGTGCTAGTGAGTGTTAGTTTGGCCCCAACATTCCCATCATTGAAATGCTGACTCTCTCTTTCATTGTGTGCAGGAAGCTTGGTATTTGTTATTGTATCAAAGACGTGTCTGACTTCATTTAATACATAAGCACTGGCTGTAAATATTCCCGGTGTTACCAGAAGATGATGTTGCAGCCGCACAATGGAGGCTTGAAGCTAGGCAACAGCTGAGGATTCCCCTGGTGCAGATATAGGGAGAGTTCCAGGCCAGGATGGTAGCAGGGAGGTGCATGTCTGAGACAGCAGGGGCAATCCTGGCCAGCAGAACAGCCAATTGCGAGCTTCTGTACATCTGAAGAAGTTGCTAACAGAAGTTGCTAGATCGCAGGCCCTGGTTCTCATGGGAGACTTTAATCACCCTGATATCTGCTGGGAGAGCAATACAGCGGTGCACAGACAATCCAGGAAGTTTTTGGAAAGTGTAGGGGACAATTTCCTGGTGCAAGTGCTGGAGGAACCAACTAGGGGCAGAGCTTTTCTTGACCTGCTGCTCACAAACAGGGAAGAATTAGTAGGGGAAGCAAAAGTGGATGGGAACCTGGGAAGCAGTGACCATGAGATGGTCGAGTTCAGGATCCTGACACAAGGAAGAAAGGAGAGCAGCAGAATACGGACCCTGGACTTCAGAAAAGCAGACTTTGACTCCCTCAGGGAACAGATGGGCAGGATCCCCTGGGAGAATAACATGAAGGGCAAAGGGGTCCAGAAGAGCTGACTGTATTTTAAAGAATCCTTATTGCAGTTGCAGGAACAAACCATCCCGACGTGTAAATAGTAAATATGGCAGGCGACCAGCTTGGCTAAACAGTGAAATCCTTGCTGACCTTAAACGCAAAAAAGAAGCTTACAAGAAGTGGAAGATTGGACAAATGACCAGGGAGGAGTATAAAAATATTGCTCAGGCATGCAAGAGTGAAATCAGGAAGGCCAAATCGCACTTGGAGTTGCAGCTAGCAAGAGATGTTAAGAGTAACAAGAAGGGTTTCTTCAGGTATGTTAGCAACAAGAAGAAAGTCAAGGAAAGTGTGGGCCCCTTACTGAATGAGGGAGGCAACCTAGTGACAGAGGATGTGGAAAAAGCTAATGTACTCAATGATTTTTTTGCCTCTGTCTTCACAAACAAGGTCAGCTCCCAAACTGCTGGACTGGGCAGCACAGTATGGGGAGGAGGTGACCAGCCCTCCGTGGAGAAAGAAGTGGTTCGGGACTATTTAGAAAAACTGGATGAGCACAAATCCATGGGGCCGGATGCGCTGCATCCGAGGGTGCTAAAGGAGTTGGCGGATGTGATTGCGGAGCCATTGGCCATCATCTTTGAAAACTCATGGCGATCGGGGGAGGTCCCGGATGACTGGAAAAAGGCTAATGTAGTGCCCATCTTTAAAAAAGGGAAGAAGGAGGATCCGGGGAACTACAGGCCAGTCAGCCTCACCTCAGTCCCTGGAAAAATCATGGAGCAGGTCCTCATGGAATCAATTATGAAACACTTAGAGGAGAGGAAAGTGATCAGGAACAGTCAGCATGGATTCACCAAGGGGAAGTCATGCCTGACTAACCTAATTGCCTTCTATGAGGAGATAACTGGCTCTGTGGATGAGGGGAAAGCAGTGGATGTGTTATTCCTTGACTTTAGCAAAGCTTTTGATACGGTCTCCCACAGTATTCTTGCTGCCAAGTTAAAGAAGTATGGGCTGGATGAATGGACTGTAAGGTGGATAGAAAGCTGGCTAGATCGTCGGGCTCAACGGGTAGTGATCAATGGCTCCATGTCTAGTTGGCAGCCGGTTTCAAGTGGAGTGCCCCAAGGGTCGGTCCTGGGGCCGGTTTTGTTTAATATCTTTATTAATGATCTGGAGGATGGTGTGGACTGCACTCTCAGCAAGTTTGCAGATGACACTAAACTGGGAGGCGTGGTAGATACGCTGGAGGGTAGGGATCAGATACAGAGGGACCTAGACAAATTGGAGGATTGGGGCAAAAGAAACCTGATGAAGTTCAACAAGGACAAGTGCAGAGTCCTGCACTTAGGACGGAAGTATCCTATGCACTGCTACAGACTAGGGACCGAATGGCTAGGTAGCAGTTCTGCAGAAAAGGACCTAGGGGTCATAGTGGACGAGAAGCTGGATATGAGTCAACAGTGTGCTCTTGTCGCCAAGAAGGCTAATGGCATTTTGGGCTGTATAAGTAGGGGCATTGCCAGCAGATCGAGGGACGTGATCATTCCCCTTTATGCGACATTGGTGAGGCCTCATCTGGAGTACTGTGTCCAGTTTTGGGCCCCACACTACAAGAAGGATGTGGAAATATTGGAAAGAGTCCAGCGGAGGGCAACAAAAATGATTAGGGGTCTGGAGCACATGACTTATGAGGAGAGGCTGAGGGAACTGGGATTGTTTAGTCTCCAGAAGAGAAGAATGAGGGGGGATTTGATAGCTGCTTTCAACTACCTGAGGGGGGGGTTCCAAAGAGGATGGAGCTCGGCTGTTCTCAGTGGTGGCAGATGACAGAACAAGGAGTAATGGTCTCAAGTTGCAGTGGGGGAGGTCTAGGTTGGATATTAGGAAACACTATTTCACTAGGAGGGTGGTGAAGCACTGGAATGCTTTACCTAGGGAGGTGGTGGAATCTCCTTCCTTGGAGGTTTTTAAGGCCCGGCTTGACAAAGCCCTGGCTGGGATGATTTAGTTGGGAATTGGTCCTGCTTTGAGCAGGGGGTTGGACTAGATGACCTCCTGAGGTCCCTTCCAACCCTGATATTCTATGATTCTATGATTCTATGAATAAGTCAGAGCAGCTCTGAAGTTTGGGGCAAAGGAGGCTCGGCTCTAGCAAGTCAGGAAGTACAGCAAACTCCTTTATTACTGTCAAAGAAAAGTTAAAATACAAAGCTTAAAAATAAAACTCTTGTAATGTAAAAATACTGCATAGACAAACACTGTAGGGTTGATGAGAGGTTGTGAGAAGGGCGATTCAGGGGAGACACAAGGCTTTGGTGGGTCGTGATGGTGGCGTCTCTAATTGCAACTATTATTCTAAGTTGGTAGAAACACTTGATTCCCACTTGCTGACTGGTTCAACAAACAGACCACTGGTCAGACACATGACTGCATGTGTGTGAGGGCCCCCTTGGTGTAGCTTTAATTAAAGAAACATCACTGAGTAGCATGGATGGTCTAGTGAATCGGTCACATGACTGGGATTTGGGATACCTGAGTTCACTTCCCATCTCAGCCACAGACTTCCTGTGTGACCTTGAACAAGTCTCTTAATATCTGCCCTGTGCTTCACTTCCCCATCAGTATAATGGGAATAATACTTCTCTATTTCACATGGGTCTTGTGAGTCTAATTAGTGATCATGAGGCACTCTCATACTATGGCAACGAGGGCCATATAAGTGTAGGGACTGATTTTGCTGGGCATGAGTAAACTTGCATATGGCTTCATTTGAATGCAAGGTTAATCTGTAAACAAGGTTAATCTGTGATAGGCTGTGTGCTGGAAAGGGTGTTTTCAGGCTATTTGAGATAAGTGGGAACACCCTGAATTGATAAACTTGAAATATAGATAAGGTAAGTACATAAACTATTGGTCCTTATACAATCTGCAAAATGATTAGTCCTTACATGATCCATGCCTTGTCCAAACCAATTAAATTCAAGTAGTATAAATGTTAGTAGCTAGGAAAAATATATATCAACTGTGTAGTGTCTGACATGATTTGGAATTGTGGTGTCACCCCTGTACCTAAACCCCCTGCTTCTGGGCCTGTTCATTTAACCTGATTGATGAGCTGGAGTCAAACTGAGTTTTTGGATCCCAGAGAAGTGGATGTTCTCTGAGAACTGGACAAGGTGTTCTTGATAATCTGAGTGAAAAAGGTCTTGGAGGGAATCCCAACAATAAGTACCAAAATAAAACAGGGAGAAGAGATCCAGTCATGTTTTTAAAGTGGAAAATATCAATTGCCTTTAAACTTCATGGAAAAGCAACATTTAAAGGGTGTGAAATAACCCAATAGAAAATGGCAAAAGATTTTGTGCATCATTTTACAATCAATTTTTCAACAGTTTTCCATAGATTCCATAGATGGCATTGACGTTTTCCTCCCCTGTTGGAATGACCATGTCTCCCTCTGCTACATGGAACTGAATTCCACTGTAGCAGAAAAGGGAGATGATTCAGCATTGAAAAGCTGCTTCCGCCTTTTCACGCCATGCACCCAATGTCATCCCTTTCCTTCACAAATTCTTGCAATGATTTGGCATCCCTCCAAAAAAAAAAAGAGGAGCATATTTAATGCTCAGGATTATTGTTGTTTTAATTTTGCTATACAACATCAGAGGTGTGTATAGCACTTTGCCTGGTGAATGAAGTCATGGTCTCCTGACGTAAAGAGCTTAGATATGACATGACATGATGCCAGACATAATGACATAGGGGAAGAGGAATATATGGAGTAAGGCTGCATGGTTGCTTGTTTTGTATGACGTGTATTATGCACTTTCTATTTGCTTATTTCTAATTTCATAGATTAAAGCCAGAAGGGACCACTGTGATCATCTAGTCTGACCTCCTGCATAATGCAGGCCAAAGAACTTTCCCCAGTAATTTCAGCACCAAGCCCCTCACTCGCTCTTTAGACCATTGTTTCCCAGAGTGTGGAGCACTCCCCAGCTGCTGGGCATGAAGGTCTAAGCAGGGTGCCTGGAAGACATCTCCATTAAGATTCAGAGACCTTTGAGAACACATGACAGAGATGAAGAGGAGTATGACTAGTTTCATTTTCCTGAAAGACTGAGAGCCAGAACAGCTTGAAAAGCTTAGGACATTTTTCCTTAGAAGTGAATTTAGGAGACATGGTTATCATTGAAGGGATAGCAGGAAAAGGCCCCTATGTTTGGTCAGAACATTGGTAGGTTGAGAATTCATAATCTCCCAATCCATGCCATGGACAACAAAATAATGTGTCTGTCCCCTCAAAGATGTTTTAGGGTATGCCTACATTATAAAGGTAAGTCGACCTATATTAGGTCAACTTACAGCCACCACCGTAATTACTGCAGTGGTGCATGTCCACAGTACTCTCCTTGGGTCGGTGGTGCGCGTCCTCACCAGGAGCGCTTCCACCGACCTAAAAGGGGTAGTGTGGGGAGCTGAGAGTCCAGTCTCTCAGCTCCACTAACAGCTCCCTGCCAAGAGCCCAGCTGCCCCACTGGTTTCTGGGCTCTTGTCAGGCTCCCGCCCTCCATCCCCTCAGCTACACTTTTCCCGCCAGGAGTTGGGGGGGGAGCCACCTGGGGCTTCTCGCTTCCCCATTCCCTGCCAGAAGCAGGGGGAAGCCACCTGGGGCTTGTTGCCCCCAGGGAGCGGGGTCCAGCTGCCCCGGCTTCTGCCTCCCTTCCCCCCCCCCACCCCGGCCAGGTAGCCTTGTAAATTTCAAGGCTCCAGCATCAAGCCATGAAATTGAAAAGACAGTCAATGTTCCTAGCCAGGAGTGGTAGGGAAGCCACCTGGGCTTCTCACCCCAGCTCCCAGGTGTGAGCAAGGTCCATTCTTGCCCCAGCTCCCTGCCAGCCAGGAGCAGGATCCAGCTGCCTCAGCCTTCCAGGGGAACAGGGGGCAGCTGGGCTCTAGCTGCCCAGATTTCTTGTCAATTTCATGGCTCCTGCCATGAAATTAATAAAACAGCCAACCGTCCATGTAAATAATGCAGTGTCTGCACAGACACTGTGACATCCTAACTACACAGACATAAGCCCTACACCTCTCGTGGAGGTGGAGTTATTATCTCAATGTAATAGGGCACTTACATCACTGGGAGAAAGGCTGTAGTGTAGACACTGACATAACTAGGTCAATGTAAGGCAACGGTGTAGTGTAGACAAGACCTTAGATATGCCTTTCCTCACATTATAAATATATAACATATTTCCATTAGTTTATTCAATAGATTATGTTAGCCAGTAACCTCCATAATTCAAGTGCTGTAGCAAAGTATTGGCTTGGAATTAAAATAACTTGAGTCATGTTAATGAGATGTAAATAGAAGTAGTCTCAGTAATATGAAATGCTGGTTATTTAATTATATACATAAAGCTACCCAAATGTAATTAGAAACTGTTTATTACTTGTAGAGCTCATGCTGAGAAAAACATAGTGGGAGATAGAGTAAAATCTCAGACAATATGTTATATGCAAACACACAGTGTAGTTACTATAGATGCATGTGTTATTTACACTTATGTGCATGACCCAAAAATGAAAATTTATGCAAATAAATTGATTTTTAATATCAGCATCCAATAGACAACTAGAAAGCACTAACAATCATTTTACCATCTGATCATCTAACAAAATTAGTCTCAACTTGTAAGAATCCTCGAGTTGTTACGAATCATTCTACCTCTCAAAGATGAATAATGCCGCATGCATAAACATTGAATATTTATGTAAACAATGTTTTTATGAAACTTCAAGAACTCAGATACCTATTGCAACAGTTATTGGATACCAATAATAGCTTGTTTCCACCTCTTGATACAAGATTAATTTAAAGAAATCTATTATACTGTGATGCTGTATGATTGAAATATGACCATGTATATCATTAATATTGCCACTGTTAGACAATAGCAACACATCTTGTACAAAGTATGTCATGTAAGGTGTCAATAGAAAAAGTTATGATTTGCTAAATATTATCATCCTGTTTAAAGCCATGTATCATCACTGTATCTGAAGTTATGAATATTGACTACATACCTGTATTTCAAATGTGTTTGCTTCTGGACTAACACCCACAAGGTAGTTTACATGCAGTCTAGCCAGCCATTGTGAATGGACTATTCAAGCTTGATGGCCCACTGAAGAACTTAACTCTCACAATGGGCCATAGAAGAAACACAGTACCTCTCAGCGAGTCTTCCTGTGGACACCATATGGGCAATGGCTGCCCCTGAGAGTCAGCAAACCATGTAAGGCATGTGACTTGCTCATGTGACCCTAGACTCCATCTTGTGCCAATAATTTTCCACAAACTGTGCTGTGAGCTTTGTTTTGGGACAGTAAAATTCCAAGTACATGACAGAGAGTATAAAAGAACCTTGGATCATCTCCATGTTGCCTCTTTCCTGCTCTGACTCTCTGAACCCTGGATTTACAACTAAAAGGAGCATATTGACTATGGACTAAGGACCTTCCAATCTTTTGGACGTTACCAGAGACTTTACAGGCCAGCAGCCTATACCATCACTACTACAAACCTGATATAAGAACTTTGCATTGATTATATATATGATCTCTTAACCATTTTAACTCTCCTCTTTTCTTTATAAATATACCTTTAGATGTTAGTTACTAAAGGATTGGCAGCGGCATGATCATTGGGTAAAATCTGAGTTATATATTGACCTCGTTATGAGGCTGATTTCTTGAGATCAGAATAATCCTTTGTTTAATGAAATTGGTTTTCAATAAGCACTCACCATAAAGTCTAGTTTCTGAGTGGTGAAATAAGGCTGGAATGCCTAAGGAGACTGCATTTCTGATTTCTTGTTAACCCATGTGGTGAGACAGAAGTTTACTTTTGTTTCTGGCTTGGTATATCTAATGATAGAATAACCACCAGTCTGGGGTGAGTCTGCCTTATTTCTCAGCAGTTTATCATGAATCTGGTATTATCACCTGTGACCCACTGAGGCACGGTGACATATACTATCTGTCACAATCAATTTAAAATAAAAAGCAAATCCATTTTTGTTTATTTTATCTTTCATTTCTATACTGCAATTACTTGTACAGAAATATGGTTTCTTAAATGTGGCAGGCTGCTTCTAGGGCAATAGTGACAGTTTTTATTTTTAATCTAATACAGAATCTAAATGAGTGGAATTCTTTGAATTAGAAATGGATTAATCCAAGTATGGCATTATAAACCCATTAAAATAGCACATGGATCTACTAAAGGAAAATAAGAATTGCCATACGGGGTAAGACCAATGGTCCATCTGGCCCAGTATCCTGTCTTCTGACAGTGGCCAGTGCCAAATGCTTCAGAGGACATGAACAGAACAGGGAAATTATCAAGTGATCCATCCCTGTCATCCAGTCCCAGCTGCTGGCAGTCAGGGGTTCAGGGACACCCAGAGCATGGGGTTGCGTCCCTGATTATCTTGGCCATTGGTGGACCTATCCTCCAGAACTCAGTTATACTTTTGGCCTTCACAACATCTCCTGGGAACAAATTCCATAGATTGACCATGCATTGTGTGAAGAAGCACTTCCTTATGTTGGTTTTACACCTGCTGTCTATTAATGCCTTTGGGTGACCCCTGGTTCTTGTGTTATGTGAAGGGGTAAATAACACTTCCCTTTTCACTTTCTCCACACCATTCATGATTTTATAGACCTCTATTATATCCCCCCAGTCATCTCTTTCTTAGATGAACGGTCCCAGTCTTTTTAATCGCTCATTTTTGTTGCCTTTCTCTGTATTTTTTCCAATTCTAATATCTTTTTTGAGATGGAGTGCAACCAGAACCACATGCAGTATTCAAGGTATGGGCGGACCATGGATTTAGATAGTGGCATTATGATATTTTCTGTCTTATTATCTATCCCTTTCCTAATGGTACTTAACATTATGTTAGCTTTTTTTACTGTGTCTGTTCATTAAGCAGATATTTTCAGAGAACTATCCACAGTAACTCCAAGATCTCTTTCTTTAGTGGTAACAGCTAATTTAGATCCCCATCACTTTGTATGTATAGCTGGGATTATGTTTTCCAATGTGCAATTACTTTGAATTTATCAATTTTGAATTTCATCTGCCATTTTGTTGCCCAGTCACCCAGTTTTGTGAGGTCCCTTTGTAACTCTTTGTATGCCAGCTTGGGACTTAACTATTTTGAGTAATTTTGAAATATCTGCAAATTTTGCCATCTCACTGTTCACCTCACTTTCCAGATCATTTATAAATATGTTGAACATCACAGGATCCAGTAAGATCCTTGAGGGACCCCACTATTTGTTTCCATCCATTATGAAAATTGACCATTTATTCCTACCCTTTGTTTCCTAGCTTTTAACCGGTTACTGATCTTTGAGAGAACCTTCCCTCTTATCCCATCCATCACTCTTTACTCTGCTTAAGAGCCTTTGGTGAGGGACCTTGTCAAAGGCTTTCTGAAAGTTCAAGTACACTATAGCAACCGTCCACATGTTTATTGACACCCTAAAGGAATTCTAATTGATTGGTAAGGCATGATTTCCCTCTACAAAAGCCGTGTTGACTCTTCCCCAAAATATCATGTTCATCTGTCTAATTCTGTCCTTTACTATAGTTTCGACCACTTTGCCTGATACTGAAGTTAGTTTTACTAGCCTGTAATTGCCAGGATCAGTTCTGGAGCCTTTTTAAAAATTCAGTGTTACATTAGCCACCCTCCAGTCATCTGGTACAGAGGCTGATTTAAGTGATAGATTAAATACCACAGTTAGTAGTTCTGTAATTTCATATTTTAATTCCTTCAGAACTCTTGGGTGAATACTGCCTGGTCCTGGTAACTTATTACTGTTTAATTTATTGATTCGTTCCAAAACCTCCTCTATCAACACCTCAATCTGGGATAGTTCCTCAGGTTTGTCAATTAAAAAAATGGCTTAAGTGTGGACTCTCCCTCACATCCACTGCAGTGAAAACCAAGTAAAGCATTCACTTAGCTTCTCTTCAAATGGCCTTGTTTTCCTTGAGTGCTCCTCTATTGTTCAATGGCCTCAGAGATTGTTCGGCAGGCTTCCTTCTTCTGATGAGCTTACAAAAAAATACTGTTAGGTTTGTTTGGGGTTTTATTTTGTCTTTTCTTTTTTTTTTAGGTTTTTGGGACTTGGGGGGTTGTTTTGGGTTTTTTTTAAAGTGTTTGTGTCTTTTGCAAGTTGCTCTTCAATTTCTTTTTTGTCCGGCCTAATTGTACTTTTACCCTTGACCTGCCAGAGTTTATGTTCTTTTCTATTTTCCTCAGTTGGATTTGACTTCCAATTTTTAAAGGATATATTTTTGTCTCTACCCACTTTTTATTCTGTTGTTTAGCCATAGTGGCATATTTTTGGTCCTCTTACTGTTTTGTTTTGTTTTTTAGTTTGTTGGGGTGGGGGTGGGGGGGTAATACATTTAGTTTGAACCACTGTTATGGTGGTTTTGAAAAGTTTCCATGCAGCTTGGATTTCACTTTTGGTGCTGTACCTTTTAATTTCCATTTAACAAGCTTCCTCATTTTTGTGTAGTTCCCCTTTTTGAAGTCAAATGCTACTGTGGTGGGTTTCTTTGGGATTTTCCCTTCTTTAAAGATGTTAAATTTAATTACATTATGGTCGCTATTACCAAGCAGTTCAGCTATATTCACCTCTTGGACCAGATCCTGTGTGCCACTTAGGACTAAATCAACAATTGCCTCTCCCATGGTGGGTTCCAGGGCTAGCTGCTCCAAGAAGCAGTCAATAATTGTGTCTAGAAATTTTCTCTCTTCAGCCTGTCCTATCTTTTGAACATCCCATGTTACTGCTTTCCACAAAATCTACATATAATAAATTAGTCTATACTTTTAAATGGAAAATAGGAGACTTGGTTGATGTGCCTTTACAGTGTACGGCATAGAAAGGGGGCCAGATCATTTCACTGTTCACAGGTAATTTTCTGACATCTCAGCAGTCATATTCATCTAGCATATATCATTATGGCCCAACATTTTGAAGTCAATGGGCCTATTCACATTCTGGAAATTAAGCATGTGCTTAAGTCCCTACGGGGTGCAGGCCATGGCTTGGAATTTAGATTTCTAATGCCATGACGCTCATACAAATATCCTATATCACAAAGCATCCTTCATGAAATGAAGCACCATCGTTTGTGTTCAAAAGGAGAGAGGAGCTCAGGAAAAGGAGATCTGTAGTTATCTGGCAGGTATTTACAGAGGGTTAGACTGTGCCTCGCCATTATGCAGCTGTAGATGGGAATAGGAGGGAATACGTCTCTCTCCCCATCTTGTGTGGCTGTGGAAGGGCCAGACACAGGGGTGCTGCACATATACCCCACGCCTTACCATCGGCTGCATGCTGAAAGCACAGTCTAGCCCTTAACCTCAATCTGTTTTTAACAGCAATGTATTTCCCAGGTTTCCACTGAATAATTACTGTTCTTCTCAGAGGCTAATGCAGGGAATATTCTCACTTCATTCTGCATATTAGAAACTATCCCCTTCTACACCTTGCCTTTTATGCTCTCTGTAAGGATAACCACATCTTTAACACCTCATCAAGTGCTTTACAATGCATGGTGAACATAACTATCTCTCCATTTGTCTTTTTCCAGCTTCCTCAACCACTTGGAGCCATCTGAAAATTAAAATGGATGGGAGGATGATGGTAGTGAATCATATCTAGGGTACAAACAGTTGCCACGCCCCCAGGCTTCATATGACCGGTTTTGTATTTCTAGAGACAACTTCAAGTTTTGCAAGGATCAGTACAATATTTAGCTAAGTATATTATGCATAAATATATGAAACCTGTTGTATCCCATGGGGATTTTTTACAGCTGCACAGGAAAAAATGATTGTCAACATCCACTGCTAGCAAAATAATTACCATCCAGGCACCCTGCACAGCTCAGATTCACCTTTTTGTTCAGTGCAGAAATGAATCGAGACATATTTATAAATTATTTTGTAATCGATACGTATTAGCTGTGGTTGTTTTGAATTACATTGGTCATTCTTTGTTTAGATGTGTATGTAGCAAATCAGTATGAACAGTTTCACTCTGAGGGCCAAATCCTGCCTGCCTCAGGAGAAACAGGGAAGCTGGCAGATGCTCCAAGAATCCTGCCACACAAGGGAATGGAACCTTAGGATAGGTCTACACTACAAACACTGCGTCAGTGCAGCTCGAGTGCTTGATGAAGAGAGCTCTCCCATCAGGTTAATTACTCCCCCTCCATGAGAGACAGTAGCTCTCCTACCAACATGGCATGTTGACTCACATACCCAGGTCTCTCTCCTCCTCTGTCACTTCCAAATTCTGAGCACTGAGCTTGCAGAAGAAATTCTGATTATTAGACCCTAAGTATATGACCTTACACTTTGTAGTATTGAATTTAATCCCATTTCTGTCACTCCAGTCTTCAGTCTCATCCAGATCTTCCTGTATATCATTCTGATCCTCTTTTGTATTAACAATGCCTCTCAACTTTTTTATTATCAGCAAATTTCATTAGCAGACTCCTACTTTGTATCAGAGTATTTTCAAAAAATAAAATTTTTGAAAGAGGCATGAGATATTTGTTGTATTTCATTAAAACTCCAGCTTCTGGAATCATGTGACTGTGAAAAAACTCATCTTTTGTCTTAAGACAAAGTACATTTCTAGCCCTCAGGTTGCAAAGAAAAACCAGAAAATGTGACTTGAAAAGACTGATAAACCTGACAGCTAACTTGGGCTCACACACCTCAGGCTAAGGGGCTGTTCAATTGCAATGTAGATGTTCGGGCTTGGGCTGGAGGCCAGGCTCTAGGACTCTGTGAAATGGGAGTTGTGACGGGTTGGATCACAGAAACCCCCTTGAGAGCTGCCACCCGATGTGCAAAGTCTACTCCTGCTCCTGTTTTCCCTGCCAGCTCAGGACTCCAGCACCCTGTCTTGCTGAGCCAGACACTCCCGTCTGGCTCCAACACAGACCCAGGGTCTGAATCACTTGCCCCAAAGCTGCAAGTTTACCTGAAAACAGCGCACAGAAGTGTGCTTGTCTTTAGCACTCAGATGCCCAACTCCCAATGGGGTCTAAACCCAAATAAATCCGTTTTACCCTGCATAAAGCTCATAAATTGTTCGCCCTCTATAACACTGATAGAGAGATATGCACAGTTGTTTGCTACCCCAGGTATTAATACATACTCTGAGTAAATTACTAAATAAAAAGTGATTTTATTAAATACAGACAGTAGGATTTAAGAAGCAACAGAGGGTCCTGTGGCACCTTTAAGACTAACAGAAGTATTGGGAGCATAAGCTTTCGTGGGTAAGAACCTCACTTCTTCAGATGCAAGTAATGGAAATCTCCAGAGGCAGGTATAAATCAGTATGGAGATAACGAGGTTAGTTCAGTCAGGGAGGGTGAGGTGCTCTGCTAGCAGTTGAGGTGTCAACACCAAGGGAGGAGAAACTGCTTCTGTAGTTGGATAGCCATTCACAGTCTTTGTTTAATCCTGATCTGATGGTGTCAAATTTGCAAATGAACTGGAGCTCAGCAGTTTCTCTTTGGAGTCTGGTCCTGAAGTTTTTTTGCTGTAAGATGGCTACCTTTACATCTGCTATTGTGTGGCCAGGGAGGTTGAAGTGTTCTCCTACAGGTTTTTGTATATTGCCATTCCTGATATCTGACTTGTGTCCATTTATCCTCTTGCGTAGTGACTGTCCAGTTTGGCCAATGTACATAGCAGAGGGGCATTGCTGGCATATGATGGCATATATAACATTGGTGGACATGCAGGTGAATGAGCTGGTGTTGTTGTAGCTGATCTGGTTAGGTCCTGTGATGGTGTTGCTGGTGTAGATATGTGGGCAGAGTTGGCATCGAGGTTTGTTGCATGGGTTGGTTCCTGAGTTAGAGTTGTTATGGTGCGGTGCGTGGTTGCTGGTGAGAATATGCTTAAGGTTGGCGGGTTGTCTGTGGGCGAGGACTGGCCTGCCTCCCAAGGTCTGTGAAAGTGAGGGATCATTGTCCAGGATGGGTTGTAGATCACTGATGATGCGTTGGAGAGGTTTAAGCTGAGGACTGTAGGTGATGGCCAGTGGAGTTCTGTTGGTTTCTTATAACAACTCTATAACAAACTGGCCAAACTGGACAGTCACTACGCAAGAGGACAAATGGACACAAGTCAGATATCAGGAATGGCAATATACAAAAACCTGTAGGAGAACACTTCAACCTCCCTGGCCACACAATAGCAGATGTAAAGGTAGCCATCTTACAGCAAAAAAAACTTCAGGACCAGACTCCAAAGAGAAACTGCTGAGCTCCAGTTCATTTGCAAATTTGACACCATCAGATCAGGATTAAACAAAGACTGTGAATGGCTATCCAACTACAGAAGCAGTTTCTCCTCCCTTGGTGTTCACACCTCAACTGCTAGCAGAGCACCTCACCCTCCCTGATTGAACTAACCTCGTTATCTCCATACTGATTTATACCTGCCTCTGGAGATTTCCATTACTTGCATCTGAAGAAGTGAGGTTCTTACCCACGAAAGCTTATGCTCCCAATACTTCTGTTAGTCTTAAAGGTGCCACAGGACCCTCTGTTGCTTTTTACAGATTCAGACTAACACGGCTACCCCTCTGATACTTGAGTAGGATTTAAGTGATTCCAAGTAGTAACAGACAGAACAAAGTAAGTCACCAAGCAAAATAAAATAAAATTCGCAAATCTATGTCTAATCAAACTAAATACAGATAATCTCACCCTCAGAGATGCTTCAGTAAGTTTTTTCTCAGACTGGACACCTTCCAGGCCTGGGCACAATTCTTTCCCCTGGTACAGCTCTTGTTGCAGCTCAGGTGATAGCTAGGGGATTCTTCATGATGGCTCCTCTCCCTCTCTGTTCTCTTCCACCCCTTTATATATCTTTTGCATAAGGCGGGAACCCTTTGTCCCTCTGGGTTTCCAACCCCCCCCTCACTGGAAAAGCACCAGGTTAAAGATGGATTCCAGTTCAGGTGACATGATCACATGTCACTGCAAGACTTCATTGCCCACTTGCCAGCACACACATATACAGGAAGACTAACAGGTAAACACAGCCATCTGCAGACAATGGTCCTTGTTAATGGGAGTCATCAAGATTCCAAACCATCATTAATGGCCCACACTTTACATAATTACAATAGGCCCTTAGAGTTATATTTCATATTTCTAGTTTTAGAGACAAGAGTGGTACATTTCTACAAATAGGATGATCACACTCAGTAGATTATGAGCTTTGTAATGATACCTTACAAGAGACCTTTTGTATGAAGCATATCCCAGTTGCATTATATTCACTTATTGTCAAATTTTTACAAAACTATCCCAGTTACATTATATTCACTTATTATCATGTTTTTATAAAACCATATAGACTGCACAACGTCACAGGTGTCCCAGAGCTCTGGCTCCAGCCAGAGCCCAAACATCTACACCACAATTAAACAGCCCCTTAGCCCAAGCCCTGCAAGCCCAAGTCAGCTGGTGTCTGGTTGCTGTGTAGACATACCCTAAGTTTCTGTGTGCTAGAGCACTAGCTTAACTACTGACATTTACTGTGTAAAGCATCCTGAATGTGTTCACAAGACAGCTTTTGGGCCAAGCCATGACCATATATCGACCACCATCAGTGCAGTATATAATAAGCTATTATAGAGAAAAAAACGCCCAGACCAGATAGAAAAATCCATCATGTTACCTCTGGACAACAGCATCCCAAGAAAACACATGCCATGAGCCTTTACTAGAATACCTGAATCCAATGATGAAACAAATGATTAAAAGTGTAACAGAGGCTGCTTGTTAATGTCAACATGTTCGAGTACTCTTCATTCTTTCTCAGGCACAGTATCTTGATTCTGTAAATGTAACTTTTATTGGCTTTGTGGGCAGCTGTATATTTCTGATTGATTGTCTCCCAACTGCTTGCAGAACTCACGCAGTAGTATATTAAATGTTTTATTATGGCATATTGCCACTTACTACAGGCATGTAATGACATAGTTAGCATGTTCTTTCAAGATACTATTTTCTGTGCTTAGGAGTGTTGAAACAATTACATTCCTTTCCCTCGGTTATTCAAATAACAGACCGTGTATTATTTTACTAACGGCATGAATGGCTTTCTTTCACTTGATTACTGTAATTACACTCCACTGGTGCTTACTGATAGCTGCCGCAATTGTTTCCTAAAATCTAAAATCTTTCCCTTTTGTTACCCTTGCAGCTGTTTTTTCTTCAGAATGCTGAAAGACAAAAGTAGTCGGAATTAAAGGAGGTCATTGCAAACTCCGGATAATGGCACAGACTATAATCCAACATCTATAGAAGTTTCACACACTCGTCATGTGAATTTTAATTTTAATAAGTTCTGGCAGGATCTTTCCCCCAACATTTTGTAACAAACTTCTGTTAAAAGATATTTGGCCAATGTACATTATAAACTGCAGGAAATAACTGTGACACAATTGCATCCCTACAAGATAGTATTGCTGCAAAATAGGCTTGGCCTACAAAAAAGATAAAGGACCAGAATCACGGATATACTGCTGATGCCATCTGCTTTCTACTGCTGTGGTGATGCCAGACAGCTGTAAACCCAGCTTTACAGTTGCTTTGCATCACTGGACCGGTACAAAACAGCCTGAGTATGCTGGTGAATCCAGCCCAAGTACTCTAAATAATACATTAGAATCTAACAATGACAATTTCCTAAATAATGTTAAGGTTCAGTGTCACTAATTAAAATAATCTTTCTCTTGGGTATAAGAACTAACACGATGGGGAGATTGATAAAAACACTTTTTCTCTATTGCTGACCTTTATTAGTTTGGAAAGTAGCATATTTAATATTTTCCATATCCTAGCCAGTTAATGCTCTCTTGATCTCTCTGATATGTACAAACACACACTAATTTACTTCCTTTGTTCTATAACCACTTAAGTACTCAAAGTGACAGAATAATAGCTTTGCAGAATGTAAGTCTAATAGCTCTTCTGCATACCAACCACTAAGGCCCTGATTCATCAAGTGCATTGCTCTCATTCTTAAAGTTAGATATGTGTTTAAGCACCTTGCAGAACTGGAGCTAAATTCTGCCCTCAAGTATCATTAGATTCTGAAACTTACTTGAGTGACTGAATACATTTCCACAATTCTCATTGTCATAATGTAAAGGTGTGGGGGGAGGGGAGAGGCAGGACTTACTGAGATGAACATTTTGGGGATGTGCTTGCTAGAGACAAGGTAACATAAGCCTCCAAACCTGGGAGTGAACCTTTCATGCTCCTTTCAGAGTAGCAGCCGTGTTAGTCTGTATCCGCAAAAAGAACAGGAGTACTTGTGGCACATTTGTTAGTCTCTAAGGTGCCACAAGTACTCCTGTTCTGTCATGCTCCTGTTTACTGGACGTGAACCAGGTTGCAGCATTTCACTTAGGGTCTATAGAAGCAGCTAGAAGAGAAAGGAGGAGAAAGTTATATTTGTGTGAGATCCCTGAAATAGATGCTTTAGAAATAGATTTATATTGTTGGTGTTCAGTAATTTGGAATATTTGTTTATTATTGTATATATTTTTGTTAATAGTGATATCAGTCATATAAGATAAATGGGAGCTGCCCCTTTTTTAACCATAACTTTTTCACTGACAAAAATGCAGATTCGGTGACACCAAAACATTTCGTGAATTCGCATCAAGGTTGTCAAATTGTTTAGGTCAAAAAAATCTGAAAAAAATTAAAAGTTCTGTTTCAGTGTTTTTGAAATATCATTTCCTTGAAATTCTTGTTTTGAAATTTTTCAAAAAAATGTAAACATAAAAAAATGCTCAATCTAAATTAAATGTTTTGTTTCAGGCTGAATAAAATGTTTCATTCCATCAAATTATTTTTAACTTTTTGATTTGCCAAAAACATTGAAAAACTGTATTTTTGGCATTCCACTCCACTGACAACACACACGTGCAAAGAAAACAGAGAAAACTGATAAATATACATTAACCTTAAGCATCCTTGGCAATGTTTAAAATGGAGGCTGTTAATTTAGGAAACTGCAGATGAGAGAAGCTTTAACTCAACCACATCCTCTTGAACAAGTAGCGCATTGTATGAAAGCATCATTTTTAAATATGTTTTTTGAAGCCTGATGTTAATTTGCTATGGGAAAATGTAGATACTTGTTTTCACTTAGACACCTGCTAGAATCCAGAATTAAGGAAGGTAGCCACTGAAATATCCTGAAAGCATTTAATGTGAGGTAACAATTGTGATTAAAGTAACTTAATGATACAGTGTTTCACTGATTGACATTTCATGTAGAGCCATGTGGAAAATAATCCAATATATTTTCCCTACAGGCAATAAAAGTGCTCCAGTTGACTGATTCTTGTCAACAATATCCATCATATAGACTTGAAACTGGTGAAATAACTAAATGGCTGTTTGGCAAAGGGTGCACATGCTGGGTAAGAGAATATGTTTTGTTAGGTAACGCTCTCTCATTTCATAACCCCTCTGAGACCAATTCAGGGGTGAAGATAGCCAGATCCTCTATAATTTTTAGTTTTCACTTCCTAAATTACATCAGTAAACTATATATAAGCTGTTTATAAGTAAAAGTAAATGATTTAACATGAAAGTGTAGTCAAGGTCCAGTGTACTCTACAATTCAGTCAATGCAGCATTCATCACAGAAACCATGTCCAGCCTCAAGCTGGCTCTCAAAAATTTAAGCTGTTATTTTTAAAAAGTTTCGTTTTAACCATCCAGGTTGCAAAAATGAACTTTCCAAATGTGGAGCAAGTGTTTTAAAAAAAATGCAGCAGCATCTTCCTGAGTCTTCAGACGGCTTGACGCAGCTTATACAAAAAGATTGTGACCACCCAACGCTAATACTGAAAACTAAGCTGTGTTCATAGAGTAAGGACCAAAATGAGTCCATGTGACAAAGTCATCTGGGCATGCCCCTGGAGGGACAGATACCAGTCAGCAGAGTGTAACGAAATAGCACAACAGGAAGTCACATGTGTGCTTGGGTTGAAAAGATGTCTGCAAATGCAGATGATCAAACAGGCAAGTAACTTGACTGCAGAATAAGCAGTACAAAACAGGAGGGGGCTGGTAGTATAACCTATTAAGATTACACCTAATATTTCCAATTATAAGACCCTGTTTTTAGTTGTTTATAACTTTGCCAAACTTTAACCACTAGACTGCGATTTTCCAAACTGGATGTCTGTCTCAGGCTGAATTTATTTGGAAAAATTCAGCCAAAACTGTTCAGCTTCATCCAAGTATAAGACAAGGGGAAAATACATTGTTTTGACCATATTGAAAAATTTGAGACCTTTTATTTGAAATGCTCTAGTGTCCACATGTTTTGGAGAAGGGACTTCAAATTGGCCAGGGAAATTGGCCTTTATATTAGAGATATGCCTTTTGCCACGCCTATGAAAATCTGCTTAAATTTGTCCAAGTTAAAAGCCTTTGAAAATCACAATTTGCCCAGGCTCAGTAGAGCCTTCTATGATTTTATCAGTAAAATCTCTGAAGATTCTATCCTCACTGACTATGCTGCATCCCCTCACAGCTCCTAATGCTGATCACAGTGTGCAGGCACCATCTGTGCAAACCAACTGAGCATGCTCTATCCCGTCACAGCTCCCATGTGTGCCTGGACTGCGAGTTTTCTATATAAACACCTCCTCTCACTGGTACAGTCTTTACAATCCCAAAGAATATGATATGACACTTTCTGGACCTTACACATAGCCCATCTTTTTGAAATAAATTACTGTTTAATCCACAATGCCCTGTTGGGCATACCTCTCGGAATTTTCCCCCCTTTATTTCGTTTGCCCACAGTTCTTGCCATTCCCTCCTTAGCTCATTTTTGATTAGGTGTTTAAATTCCAGTTTGTTTAAGGGGATTCCTTGGTTGATTTGTTCATGATTGATAGCATTTTTTGCCTATTTGTCCATCAATTCGTTGCCTGTGATCCCAACATGTGCCAGGATACTTGCTATTTCTATGGTTATATCCAGTTGTGCCAGTCTGGTTGTTAGCAGTAATATTTCATTTCATTTCTGCTGTCAGACTTATCACTGTAAGGCCTTCTGCCCTGATAAGGAATCAGACAGGATGGCCACAGCGCTGGCCACACATCTAAAACCCAAGTTAGTGCTAGTATAGTTCCTTTTAGCTCAGCCATAAAGAGGGATACAAAGTTAGTAGCCTTATGGCTTCCTTGAGTCCAAGTGAGAGCATACAAAAAGCTGTTCATTCTCTCCCTGTTCCTTCCTCTTTGGAGCTGTCTGCACATATCTGGAAGTAATGTCACCACTTATCACAAATATATTGATTTGCTGTATCTTGTATATTTATCATTCCTCTCTGATTCATTTCATTATATAATTCTATGTCTATCTCAGAGGAATGGTTTTCCAGGGATAGAGTATTTTACCATAGCTATAGATCTTGGTCTCTTTCAATCCTTTCTTTTCATTAAGATCCTTTATCCAGTTCCATACACTACTTACATGGGGAATTTTGAGGTTTTGTCCCACCCAGCCTCCACTTAATTCCCAACAATCATTAATTTGTGTTGTCATCTTTGCTATTACCTAGTACTTTGGCCCAAAAACTTAAGTCTAGGAGCTTCATTCTAGGAGTGATAGACATTTCACTGGCTAGTATCTATAGTACACGCAGACACATAGTAATGAAGGCACCACATGTGATACACAATGCCTGTGCTTGGATATTGTCTAGTTTACTAAGATTTGTGTTCACTGCTGACCCAAAGGCTTGGCATCCATACTCAATAATTGTCTAATTAGCACTCTGCATAGTATTACCATCGTTCTCTTATCTGCTTCCCAGGAAGTTCCAGAAATACTTTTAAGTAAGTTAATTCTACCTTTGCACTTATTTATAACATTTTCAGTGTGGTCCCTCCAAGTGAGCTTGTTATCAAATACCAAACCTGGGAATTTTTAATTTTTCACTATATTTATCTGTTGGCCATACAGCTATAACTTTACATCTTTGGGGATTTTTTTCCTTTTGTGACGGGATCATTTAGTTTTGTTTATGGAGAATTTGAAGCCCCACCTGTTTCCCCATTCTGCACTTCTCTTAATTGCATCATTGATTCTTTTGGCAGCACTTTAAAGGTTTCTGCTTTTGATCCATATGGCAGGGTCGTCTGCAAATAATGTGATCCCTATTGCTGTACTCATCTCCTTAGGGAGGTCATTTATCATGATGAGGGTTGAGCTAACTACAGTCCCCTGTGGAGTTCCATTTGCAATTGAATGTATGTTGGAAAAAACTTTCCCTATTCAGACTTGTATAATTCTTTTGCTTAAGTCCCCTACCCATCTATACACTGTTACTATAATACTCATGCAGCATACTCTATGAAGTAATCCCTCTCTCCATAACACATTGTAGGTTTTTCTATATCCAGGAATGTTACTGTCATGAATATTTTGGTTCTCATGCTTTTTTGTGCTTCTGTCTTTACCCTTACAAAGTGATTAAGAACGCTCCTACCTCTTCTGAACCCACTTTGCACTCCATCTATGAACCTATTTCTTCTTTCTTTCTCTGTTACCTTTCTTTCCATGGCTATACATAAACCTGCTGTGATGGGAATTGGTCTGTATGCCTCAGGTCTTGAGCGTGACTTACCTGGCTTCCTCACTGGGACAATAATCATATTTGAAGTCCTTTGCTATTTCCCCTTTTTGCCATATGTTGTTATATAATTTTAGTATCACCCTCAAGCTTCCTTCACTTAGATGTCTGAGAATTTCAAAGCTTATTTTAGCCTTGCCTAGTGTAGTGTAGTCTTTATTTTTTTTTTGAGTTTTCTTGTACAAAAGGGTTAATTTAAAATAACATCCACATCCTCCTCCCACTTCTTCATCATTTCATAATTATCCTTAATGAATGTTCTTTTACTCTCCCTAATTTCTATCCTCTGATCCTTGTCATTACTGACTTTTTGAAACACGGTGGCCAGAATTTCCACTTTTTCTTTGTTGGGGCTTATTATTCCATGCCCTGCAATTGCAAGGCTTGGTATTAAGTGGCTCTTACTCTTTATTCCATTCATTTTCCTAATTTGTTTCTATGCCTCTACTAATATTGGTATCATTTACTTTCCTGCAGTATGTTCTCCAGCTTTCTCTTTTTGCCCTGTTTATAACCCTTTGTGCAACTGCCTTACTCTTTTTATATTTCATTGAGTCCTGACTATTTAAGGATTTATTTTTTTTACTGCTTTATTTCTTTCCCTAATACCATTTCACATTCCTTGGTCCGCAATGGTACATTTTCCCGACCTTTAAGTAGCGTTTGTATCCTAGGAATAGCTAGGCTGTCTGTCTTTGATTCCTTTAGTAACATTACTACAGAATTTCCCAATAGCTTCATTTATACACTGCTTAGTCACTTATTCCTCACTTTTGTTTTTAAAGAATTTCCTATTGCTTTTTTTTGTTTAAATTCCAAATGCAGATATTATCCTTGTCTTCAGTATTTCCCTTTCCTTGCTATGTAATTAATGTTGGGAGGTGGTCACTACCCATTCTGTTCTCTCTGTAAATTTCTCAGCTGCATTCACTTACTACAGTGCTAGAAGCTATTCCCAGGTCTAGGCACATAATCTGCTACCCCTCTTGTTTCTGTGAGGAATTTGGGCAGCTGACAGCTTATTTTTATTTTACCTAGCACCTTTCTCTTAAGGAGCTTCCATACTTGTTCCATACTTGTTCTTTGTGTTTCTCTGCCCTGTAGTGTCTTAGCTCTTACTATATATCAGCACTTTTTTTGATTCACTCCGCAGTCTCCAGGGGGTTGATATCCCCTATCTTTATGTCCTTACCTAAGGATTTTACTGTTATGTACTTTTTACCAATTTCCTTTTCTTACTGCCCTGTTTGCTGGTCCTTCTGGTTTCAGAGAATCTACCCTTTTCTTTTTTCCTTGTTTGCATCCAGTCTTCTTCAATGCTTTCCCTATCCTCACTATCTAATCTGGGCTCAGTTTCATCTGTTTTCTCTTCCATCTCACTCTGCCAGCCTGCCTAGTCTGTCAGCCAAAGCCTCAGCCAGCCAGCAGCCTAGGGAGCCCTAGTTCAACAGCTCCAACCCTATCACAGCCCCTCTCCCAGCAGCCAGCTGGCCCTGAAATGAGCCCAGTTCTCCCCTTTTCTTCCCCATCAGGCCTGGCACTGAAAGCAGGTACAGCAGGCCCTCACTGGGCCCATAGACTCTCTTTAACCCCTTCTCTGCTGGTGTGGGGTTTCTCTGCTCCATCACACCAGACTTTCCCTGTAATAGCTGGTTGAGCTTCTGCAGGCAGGGTGAGGCCAAAAACTGAAACTAAGAGTAGGAAACCTGTCTCTCTTGTGCTGTCCATGATCCCCTGCTGGCACCAAGGTATCAGGAAGGACAAAGCTGTCTGATTTGAATTCGGGGGGGAGGGAAGGAATAGATCAGAGGGAGGGAAAATAGTAGATTGGTGAGACTGGCACTGGCTGGGTAAGCAGATTGACACTGGGAGCCAGGTAGGGCGGGAGGGGAGACTAGGACTCGGAGCTGAGGGGGAGAGGACAGAGGATCCTGAGGCTTGGCTGGTAAGTCTGGGAATGGGTGGTAGGGTGAAGGGGAGTCTGGGTCTGGTTGGACAACGAAACTGGGACTGAGAGCTGCGGGGGGCAAGACTGGGAGCCAGTTGGCAGGAAGAGGGGAACGCTGAGATCAGACATCTGAGTCCTTGAATTTACAAACTTCATAATGTTTTGTCTGTGGAATTCCTATATAATTTGATCAGGTGTTTAATGGATTTAGATGAGTTCAGGCTATAATAGTGTGATATATCCCAGAGTGTCACGCAACTATATATGCCTCAAGTAAAGTTCCATTAGCACTGAGAAATAAGGGAAATTTGGACACAGTTTATATTAACGTTCCATTTATAAAGGTTTGATAAATGATTAGCAGATGTTTTGAGAAACGGTTGATTGTTATAGAGCAGGTCAACATGTTGCTTACACCTTCCACAGATGTACTTATGATTATAAGTATCACCTACTACTCATGTATGTAACATGAACCTATTCGTTTATTAACCCTTTATAAATCATTAATAAATGGATCCTTAATACAAAGTGTGACCAAAAATAAAAGCTGACAGATGGTAAAACGAGTATCTTGAGAAACTCCAGACAGTCAGGCCTGGGTCCACAAATGGACTTAAGCACTGCAGTGCTCAGCATAGCAATTCCTAACTTTTAGGTGCCTGGAAAATCACAGGAACAACAATCCACAAATCCTGGATTAGGTACCTGGGCTCCCTCTACAATGAATGGGGAGAGATAGGCTCCTTAGATTGCAATCCGCAAAGCCAGCATGCTAGTCGGCTCCCCGCCTGAGCTAACCAATGGGAGACACCAAGGAGAGGTGTGTGTGCTAAGCCGCAGAGTTCAGCATCCAAGTCCAGGCTACGGGGAAGTGCCTATCTCTGCCAGTGATCTGTGACCTTGGGGAAGAAAGGTTCTCCTCTGACTAACTCATGTGGGGCCAGATCTGTTAGGCAGGCTCAGAGGCTGCCTACCACTACAGACAAAACAGCCCAGGGTGGGAAAGGAGGAGGAGATGGAGAAGGACCTCCCTCATAACTTTTAGCCCAGATGTCAGGGTACTCACCTGGGATGTGGGAGACCCGCAGTTCATGTCCCCCCTCTCCCTGATGAGAAGTGATTTGAAGAGGCATTGGCTACCCCTCAGGTGAATGGCCTAATCCCTGGGCTGTGGAATATTCTGATTTGGCTCTCCCTTAACCTCTTTTGTTGAAGCTTTTCCACTTTAATTAAATAATTAAATATTAATTTGGGCCAGAGAGTGAAAATCACTCTCTAGCCTAGCAGCTTGGGCACTTATCTAAGATATTGCAGATCACTGTTCAAAACCCTTCTCCTTCTCATCAGTCAGAAAGTCCCTCTCTCCTCCCTGCAAGGGTCTCCCACATCCTAGCAGGATACCCTAAGCACTGGACTAAAGGTTGCAGGCAGGATTCTGTCACCTATTTTGTGTGGAGTTACGAAGCCTCTTAGCTCAACTACCAGATCAGGCCCCGCACACGAGTAGGCAGAGGAACACCTAGCTTCCCACCATTCACTCTGGGGCTTAGGCAGAAGGGCAGACATCTTGATACCTAGAGTGAGGCAGCACCATGCATGTTCAGAGGCAGAAACATAAGTACTGAGGGAATGTTTACTGTGTTCATTTGGCACTGTTCTTCATGTCCCATGAAGGTCAACATGGGCATGATGCCCCACACTCTTCCATACCCTCACCTTCATGCCAGTAACACAACAGGCTGAAACATTTTCTTTTGATTGATCTTTGATATTACAATGAAACCAGTTAAACAAAGTAGTAGTAAAAAGAATAACAAATAATATTGGTTAGTCTCTAAGATACCACAAGTACTCCTGTTCTTTTTGCGGATACAGACTAACACGGCTGCTACTCTGAAAGTAGTAGTAGTCTTCCAAGTACACTTAGTCACAGACTGTGACCGAATAAATGCCAACTCAAAACTGAGGCATTTAATCAGTTATGAAAGTAATTTATTGTGAATATAGTATAAAGCAATAGAAATCGTTACTGGATTATATAACCAACCAAAATATACTTTGCATTTCTGTTGTGCCTTTCAGCCAGGGATCTCAGGGCACGTCATGAACAGTAATTAAGCTTCCAGTACACAGTAATACAGTACATAAGTAACAATACAAACAATTCAAAGAAAGCAATTGTGATTTTTTTTGTTTTGTTTTGTCCCTTACTGAGGGTTTCCTAGTGATCTGCTGCCTGTTGTTTTCTAGCACAAGTACATCAGGGAAATAGCTGAAATGAATAACTGGGTAAAGCTGGAGTTAAGCTCTTACTGAGGTTGGAAATAATGCATCAGAGAAAAGTAACTTTTTTTGGAAATCTGTGATACATTGGAAACCAGTCCTTCTTTTGTCACATAGGACCATATTTTTATGCCTACATATATTAATCTAGGCAGTCATTATTTTGTGTACAATTATTGTAATACACCCAGTGCCAATAATTATAATTATTCATTCAAATGACTACTGTGCACACACATCAATTACACATGCACACTCACACAAACATGTGCAGATTTTTGTATGAACTTTGGTTGTGTGTATCCCAGGTTGGCAGGCTGGCTTTTTAAGGGGATGTTGGGCTCAAACTTGCCTGTGAGGTAGCTGTTAACCCCAGTTCATCCTGAGTGGTTGACTCAATTACGGTTAATGAAACCAGCAGTGAAAGGGCCAGGGAGAACTAAACAGAAAAGGAAGAGAACTTCTCAGTGAGGGGGAGACCTACAAGTGAGCAGCAAGGGCAGTTCCTGATCTCTATGAAGGTACGGTACTGGTAACGACAGGCTGGAGATAACCAGAGAGAGCAGATTAAGCTCCTGTGGGAGGCCTTGAGATAGGGTCTGTAAGAAGCACAGAGGTTTCTGGGAGAAGCAGCTGGAGTCCCTGAGGAGGGGTCAGTGGGGAAACCTGCTAGGAAGAAGGGCCTCTAGGGGAAAAAAGCCCTGGGAACTCAGTGCTCAGCCAAAGGAGCGAAGATGGAACTCTGCAGCCCCGAGAAGAGCAGGAAACTTCGAAGTAGCCAAAGAGCTGCAGAAGGATCTTCTGTAGTTGGACTTTCCTTACCCCAGAAGGGGACAAAGCTGGAAACAGGTGACCTGTCCAAAAGGCTGAGCCCTGGACAATGTATGCAGAGACAAGCCTTTGTAGGGCCTAAGAAGTGCTCAGCAGTGCACACTAGAGGCTAAAACCCCTGCAACACCACACTGCAACACCAGAGAGTGCTGTGGCAGTGAGCAAAACTGCTTTCAATGTGCAATCATGAAAATATGGTTTAATATGCTATAGTACAGGGGTTGGCAACCTTCGGCACACAGCCAGTCAGGGTAATCTGCTGGCGGGCAGTGAGACATTTTGTTTACGTTGACCATCCACAGGCACGGCCTCCCATTGGCCAGGAACGGCGAACCGCAGTCACTGGGAGCTGCGGGCGGCCATGCCTGCAGACGGTCCATGTAAACAAACTGTCTTGCGGCCCACCAGTGGATTACTCTGATGGGCCCTGTGCCGAAGGTTGACGACCCCTGCTGTAGTAGTTGGTTAAATTGTTTTATCAAAGTGAACGTCTGCTCCTAAACTGGAATAATTCCAAGTGTGCACCATTTATTTTGTCCAACTGGAAATTACTTCCATGGTGTTGTGGCCATGAACCCAAGAGGCCTGGCCCATCAGCTCACTGGGAGTGTAACAGGGAGGTCTGTCCCTTTTAAAAGGTACTGGTGACTGGGGCCAGCCAAATTCATTTCCAGGAGTACTGTAGCAGATGCTGGAAGAGAGCAAGGAAGTGGTCCTGTGGTAATAGTTAGAGGTTGGGGAAAACCCAGGATACTGTTTCTTCAAAGGCCAGGCATTACGTAAGGTTGTCAACTGTCTAATCGCACAAACCCAAACACCCTTACCCTGCCCATTCCCTGAGGCCCCACCCCCCACTCACTCCAGCCCCCCTCCCTCTGTCACTTGCTCACCCCCACCCTCACTCATATACCTTTAGCCAATAGAGTGTGAATTGCACTCTATATGATTTTATGAAAATATGCTAATGAGTGTGAATATAATGTAACTGGAATATGCTTCATGCAACAGGTCTCTTGTAAGGTATCATTACAAAGCTTATAATCTACTGAGTATTGTCATCCTATTTGTATGTATGTATCATTCTTGTATCTGAAACTAGAAATATGAAATATAACTGTGAGGACCTATTGTAATTATGCAAAGTGTGGGCCATTAATGGTGGTTTGGAATCTTGATGGCTCCCGTCAACCAGTGAATTGACTGTGGATGGATCTGTTTGCTTGCAGGCCTTCCTGTGAGTCAGGCTGGGAGGAATGAAGGCTTGGAGTCTTACAGTGACATATGATCATGTCACCTGAATTGGAATCCATCTTTAACCTGGTGCTTTTCCATTTAGAGGGAGGGGTGGGAACCCAGAGAGGGACAAAGGATTCCTGCCTTGTGCAAAAGATATATAAGGGAGTGGAACAGAACAAAGGGGGCTGCAATCATGAGAAATCATGAGAAATCCCCTAGCTACCACCTGAGCTGGAACAAGGGCTGTACCAGGAGAAAGGATTGTGCCCAGACTAGGAAGGTGTCCAGTCTGTGATAGAAGCTTATTGAAACATCTGAGGGTGAGATTTTATCTGTATTCAGTTTTCTTACTGTATTAGGTTTAGACTTGCATATTTTATTTTATTTTACTTGGTAATTCACTTTGTTCTGTCTGTTATTACTTGGAACCACTTAAATCCTACTTTTTGTATTTAATAAAATCACTTTTTACTTATTAATTAACCCAGAGTATGTATTAATACCTGGGGGGACAAACAGCTGTGCATATCTCTCTATCAGTGTTATAGACGGTGAACAATTTATGAGTTTACCCTGTATAAACAGGGTAAAATGGATTTATTTGGGGTTTGGACCCCATTGGGAGCTGGGCATCTGAGTGTTGGAGACAGGAATACTTCTTAAGCTGTTTTCAGTTTAATCTGCAGCTTTTGTGGAATGCTGTTCAGACCTGGGTCTGTGTTTGTAGCAAGCAAGCATGTCTGGCACAAACCAGGCAGGGTTCTGAAGTCCCAAGCTGGCAGGGGAAACAGGCTCAGAGGTAGTCTAAGCACATCAGTTGGCAGTACCCAAGGGGTTTTCTGTGATCCAACCCGTCACAGAGAATAAAAATCTCTTTTATAACTGAATATTCTTTACCCATGAGTCTTACTTTTATTAAAGCTCCTAAGACTGAAGGAAAGCACTATTGGGAACAATTGTAAGGAATTAATGGAACTGAATTTGAGAAAATAATTGTTGTAAACTGTAGTCTAATTTAATAGATATGACTAACAAAATAACATAACTTAGTGATAGAAATGTGCTCAAATAGTCTGATGTTCATAGTTTCTTAAATCTAAATCTAAATACCCATATTCATATGCACACTTTGATATTTGGTTTCATACCAAGAGTTTGTTTATAGTTTACAAAATGAAACTTATCTATAACGTTTCATTCATTCATCCAGAGAGCAGAACTAATACCGTCATTAGGCATAGTGATTGTCAATAGCCGTGAAGCCTACAGGATGTAATATGTTTGTTAATCATAATTAAATTACCTCTTGTACAAATAAGTTATTAAGAATCAAAAGCCCAAATTTCCAAATGTGTTTTTTAATTCTTAGTGCCTAACTTCAGGATTTTGAGACATGCTAAGCACTGTTGTATTAATTTAGATGGAATATATGGGCCAAAGGTGTTAAAATAACCGAGTCATTGTCCAACATTAAACAGTGTTAAACACAGTCTGGGGTTTTTGTGATGGGGTGTCCACCCCCCACATGGTTGAAAGGGGTTAAGGTGGCCAGGAAGGCCAATTAATTCCATCGGGTGCACCTAGAGGAGGAGCCAGGGAGCAGTTACTAATTAGAAGTAGGCTCAGCTGGGCAGGAACAGGTGGGGCCAGTATAAAGACCAGGAGCAGTGAGAAGGCTGCAGGAAGACAGGGAAGTAGTGCAGTTACTCCTTGAATGTTGGGAGTTGGGAGGCTGGCAAGCCCAGAGAGGGAGGAAGCCAGATGAGTAGGAAGATGCTCAAGGAAACAGCAGCAAGGGGTCAGACCATGCAGAGACGTTGGCTGCTTTTTCTAGGGTCCCTGGGCTAGAACCCAGTGTAGAGGGTGGACCTGGGTTCCCCTACCTGCCACTCAGAAGTGGCAAGGACATTGGAGACACCAGCCAGACAGTGGGTCTGGAAGGACTTTGAATTCCCTGAAATGGGAGAACCTTAGTGACCAGGCCAGAGGGCCAAGCCACAAAGAGCAGACTGCAGTCCCTGGAGTGAGAGGGGCCACAGGGTGAGACAGCTCGGGGGGAGACCCTGCTGAAGGGAAAGCGCAAAGCCTGGCAGAGCTAATTCCAGGAAGGCCAGCATAAGGCGCTGCTAGCAGTGAGTGAATCCCGTGACAGGTTTGGTATACAGAGACCTCAGCCTGCTTAGTACTGTGGCAAACACACCACTAAAAATCCTTTTAACTTTTTGCTAAAGATAGAGAGGAGAAGGAAAAACAGTTAAAGCATTGGAAGTGTAAAGTATTAAGTAAGACTGTCATTTTAACAACATCCCTTGTTCCCTTTCCCTTTAGCTAGAGAGAGAGAGAGTTTTAGAAGGAAAATCCCCCTTTTTTGACACTCTTTTAGGTGGTATCAAATAGAGTAATGGCTGTCCTTTTGGGGAAAAGAAGTTGTTGCTGTTGTTAAAATCCAATCCTGTTTCATATCAGATGTGGTTGGGATTCAGCTGGAGCTGGTAAGGTGGTGTTGTCATCTGGATCCCTCTCTCTGGCCTGGTCTGGTCAAGACATCCCTCAGGATTTCGACCAAGAAGGTCCAGGATTTAGGGGGTGGAAAGGGACAGCCATGATGGTGAAGTTTGCCCCAGTAGCCTTTGTCTGTTTTTCCATCTTTTCTCCCTCAAAGCATCTTTCTTTAAGGATCCAAAAAGAGAGTGATCGGTGGAATAGCCTATCCTCTCATTATTTTGTCCACTAATTAGTCCTAATATCCAACACACCAATTTGGCTCATTAATTTCTAGAACCACATTTTCTTGTACACCAGGGATGACCTTAACACAGTCCTTGAGTTATATCAGTAAGCTTTTTTGTTTAGACTAATTAAGTTTTTCTGTCTCCTTTTCTTACCTTTTTTCCATCAACATTTGTTATAGGTTATTATGACATTTTATGAACTTTCATATACTTTTCCAGTTCAGCTCACAGTTAGAATAAATGTGTAGGTCTAATTATTACAATAGCACCCACAACTCCAACATGTCGGTGGGAATTCCAAATGTTTAACAAATCTTAAAAAACAGGCCCTAGGCTCTAGGTACACAAACATATTTAGTCTCCTAGCTTCCACTGATTTCTGTGGAAGCTAGGTGCCTAAATACCTTTGTGGATCTGGGCCTAGATGTCTAAATCTGGGTGCGCAAAATGAAAAGCCTATCTTCAAAATTTAACCGTCAAGTCTGCTAGTGCAGTAGTTCTCAACCAGGGGTCTGGGGCCCTGTAGGGGGCCTCAAGCAGGTTTCAGGGGGGCCCCCAAGCAGGGCCAGCATTAGACTCGCTGTGGCCCAGGGCAGAAAGCTGAAGCCCCACCGCATGGGGCTGAAGTCCAGGTTCCTGAGCCCTGCCAGCCGGGGCTGAAGCCTGACTAATATAGCTTCATGGGGGCCCCTGTGGCATGGGGCCCCAGGCAATTGCCCTGTTTGCTACCCCCTACTGCCGGCCCTGGCTTTTATATGCAGAAAATCAGTTGTGGCACAGGTGGGCCGTGGAGTTTTTATAGCTTATTGGTGGGGCCTCAGAAAGAAAAAGGTTATGAACCCCTGTGCTAGAGGATAATCTGAACAGCAAAAAGATCCACATTCATTTGATAAATTCTTTCTCAGAAACAATCACCCAACTCTATGTATAACAATTTTATTTTGTTCTAAAATTCTGTGTCATTAGCTCTGAAAAGCAAACTTGATGACCATCTCCTTATTTTTTATATCTGGAGCTAGATTCATCCTTGCTATATTTCCATTGGTTCTAATGGAGTTATGCTAGGGATGGATTTGGCCACTAGTGACTTATTCATGATGTCAGAAACGTTGCTAGATATTGTCTGATGACGACAATGGGGAAAGCGAGGAAGATGAGCTGCTGTTCTTTTGACTTGTCTGTAAAGAGCAGCAAAGCACACCAGAGGGGTTAATATTAACATACTTTTTAGTGCGCCAGCTGGATCTTCACAGGGTGGTTAGAGCACAACACGTTAGAGGGCTTTACAAATCACACCTCTAGCATGCTTTGCCGTGCCATGTAAACAAGCCACAGGATAAAATAAAATTAACCAAAGAAATCATTATAAACTAGAACAATGAAGGCTTGTGCCCCGCTTCTCCTTTCACATCAATTTTAAACCAGCGCAACTCCACTGACTTCAGTCGTTACTCCTGATTTAAACATGGTGAGCTAGAGGACAATCAAAATTTTCGTAACTTAATGTGGAAGCGATGAAGCAAATTCTGCTATCCCCGGGTAAACCAATGTACCTGAATGTAGAATTGGTCCCATCAAGCCATATATTATGCTGGAACAATGTTTTATATTGACAAGGAGGGAAAAAATACTTTCAATGACTGTTAATGTAAATTAAGACAGTTCTTCCACTTGCTTTTTTTCTCACATGACAAGTTCCTTTAATTTCATTATTTTTCAGAAGGAATCTAGAGTGTACATCAGCAATTCAACAGAAAAGTTTTACAGAGCACATAATGTTGCCTCACCTCACCAGTAGGACAAAGCATAGAGTTTTAGCAAGTCCAGTGAGGCAGAAACATAGCAAAGGGTAAGACCAAGACATTCAAATTAAAAACTGAATTGTTTGTGATGACAACTGACTTTTCTGCAGAGTGTATGGAAGCTGTACCCTACTTACTTCAAGTTACTAGACAGAGGTATGGGCCTTCAGAGGTAGCAGATCAGCCTCTTCTGGGAAAGGAACAGATTGAAGTCCTCTTTGTTTATTTACAATTGGGAGGGAAGGAGAGAAATGGAAAGCAAACTTAATAACCATAACTATATTAATATAGCTTCCATACTTGTTAAAACAGTATGCTAACCTCATAACAGGGACTGGCTGGGTGGGAGGGGACCTTAACAGGAATCCCCAGAGATGGTGAATGAGTGATAGACAGATGGTACCAAGCTCTTTCTGGAGCAGTCTCTCTGTGCCAGAATGTAGATGGCAGCAGTCAGCATGTTAGAAGTGTGACCCACTAGGTCCTGGGCATAGGACAGATCTAGTAGGCCACCAGCCCAGAAGGAGAAAGGAGGTGGCAGCTAGTCATGTGGGTTCCCCCTCCCCATAACTGTAGGTTGACCATATGTCCTGTGTTGGCCAGGACAGTCCCTTTTTTAAGCCCTCTCCCGGCCATCCTGTCTTTTTTGGCAAAAGTGGGCATTTGTCCCGTTTGTTCTTGCCAACTTGAAGTGGGGTATGGAGGAACATGCAGAGAAAGTGATGCCAGCCCTGTGCCGGGTGGGAGGGGAGCAGGGCTTGGGCAGGTAAGGCTTGGGTGAGCAGTGACGTGAGCCCTGTGCGGAGGCTGGGGGCTCGGACGAGTGGTGGGGCCAGCCCTCCATGGGGGGGCACCCTCAGGTGAGCAGCTCAGGCAAGCCCTGTGGGAGGGGTGGAGGAGCTCAGGCTAGACCCATGCGGTTTCCCATTTTTCTTTTGGGAAATATGGTCACCCTATTTAACTGGCCATGGACCATCTCTGCAGATTGCCCAGTTCCCATTTGTAGCCAGGGGAGGAGGATTCCCACAAGCAAAGCCTTTTCACTCACAGCACAGGAGAGTAAAGACATGGATCCTAGGTCTATTATCAGAAAGTTGGGGACAGAATGATAATTTTTCAGTTAAATTACAGAAGAAAGGCAGAAGCTAATACCTAAAAGCCAGTACTACAAGAAGAATAGAGCATTTTTCCATTACCCTCTGCCTTTATTGGAGTGTATGGATGAGCAATAACTAGTTGTTGTAACAAAGGCCCAATATTAAATGTGCACATTCCACATAAAAGCATTTTTCTGTACCTTATGACCTTGTCTATCCTTGGGTAGACAGAGAAATGATACTATACACTGCATCATTTTTAATTTCTCTCTGCTTCTTTTAGGCACATTAGTGTTTGTGCAGATGGCTGGGATTTTTTAGCACATGTGTACAGTGCCATCCACTGTTCTGCAAAATTTCTCTTTACTCTATGCTGTCTCTCTCATGCTAGCATCACCTGCCAACTAACTGGGTTAGACTTCAAAATGGGAAATTTGGAGCTAGCAGATATAAAAGGCAAAATTTTCACAATGTATGAGTGATTTAGGCTCCTAAGTCCCATTTTCAAAAGTGTCTTAGGCACTTAGGCACAGATTTTTTAAATCAATGGTATATTGGTGCCTAAGATGCAGATAGGTACCTAGAAGTATTTTCAAAAGCTACAAGGCACCTGACTCCCATTGTTGTGTGTGGGGGTTTTTGTTTTGTTTTTTGTCTTCTAAAAATCCCACTAGGCATCTATCTGCATCTTGAGGTGTCTAAATACCTTTAAAAATCCAGCCCTTAGGAGCATGTCACTTTTGAAAATGGGCCCTAGGATCCAAAGATATTCAGATACTTTTGAAAATCTTACCCAATGTGCATAGTGGGATTTTGAGTTGTTTTCAGTTTGATTTCTTTGTTACTGAAGAGGCAGACCTATAGTCATTTCTAATTGCTTGTTTGAAAATATTATGGGCATATGGCTGGTTTTTAGCAGTGGAAATCGTCCAGAGTTCCTAGTGAACCCTGAAGAAATCTAAATAAATTAAATAATCAATTACTCACTTAAAGTCGTATGCTATTAACAATATAATTAAAAGGTGCTCTTTGTTTTGCCTGTATATTATCTTGAGTTCTTTAATGGTAGTTATGTGGTTATTAAGTGTTTCAATTTTAATATTAACACACCCCAAGCTTTGGGCTATGACACAAATGTAGAAAGCATTACAGAAAAATAACAGAAGATGGCAATGTTACCTTATGGCTGATGCACTCATTTCATGTTCATATTTATGAATAAAACTGGTTAGTGAAACAAATGAGTGGTTTGTAAATTTGCACAACATAGTTATGTTCTGCTAAATATTCTATTCATTCCTCGTTTAATAAGTTGACTTCTTGCAGTGTTTTATTCATGCATCTGTAGGGTCAGATTGACCAGTGTCAGCCATACTGGCTATTTTACATCACCAGTACAACACAACTGGAGCATAAAGATTAATCTAACCCTTCATGTGTACTGTAAAGGATTTGGCCTGGGAAATTAGAAAGAAGTTTGTGGGTGTTTTTGTTTATAAGAGAAGCTAGTTTGAGCACTAGATAAATTAGGCATATTGAGGTAGTATCTCATAAAACTGAGATGAAATAAACATTGTGATTTCTTCTAAAGTCACTCTTCTAAAATTTACCATTCTGTTGTTTTTAGAAAAATCAAAATAGATTTCCTTTGCTTCCACTTCCATATTACAGTCTGAAAGGTGCTATGAAAAAGATAAGGAGTGATAAAAGTTTATTTCCCCTGAGCCCTGGTACTGCTATCATACAGCTGCCTGCAATTCAGAAATCATCATTGAATGGAAGGGGGCAGGAGTAGTCTGGCCAGTATGCAAAATCTGTAGTTGTACCAAATGGGCTCATCTGGAAAAGGGTGTCACAGAGTAACCACACCACCGGAGAAAGGCTTCAAATTCATGCCCCTTATTTGATAAGTGTAAGAGGCATGTGTCAGCTGCTGTCCCTGGTACTGAAAAACTAAAGATATATTTGTCGTTCCCAGGTTTCTGACTCCCAGATTGTTGCCAAATTTCCCCAGTACAATTCTGTAAGGGTCATCAGGTCACTACTTGAGAATAAAACAGTTTGTTTGGACTTTATAGCTATCCGTGATAGTCTGCCTTCTGAACTGCATCTTTTTGAAAACGCTCTGAATCCTGGCTATTTCCATTAATCACAGGATAGACTTATAAGATAGGATGTCTGCCCTGTAGGAATAATGCATCCTGAACTTAAAACAGAGGGGGGTAACTGTGTATCTGTAACAAGGTTATAACCTTTGCATGCCCCTCTAGGTCCCAGATTTGAGCAGAAAGCCACAGATGCTTATCATAGCTTGAACCATCTACTGCAATAGAAAAAGGGAACAGTCACAGGCAGGGAGGAGGTTGTTTGGTTCAATACAGTAATAAAACAAAACAAGTTTCAAGTTAAATTTGAGGCAAATGTTTAGATTATGGAGCATGGTTGTGGGAGGCTCTCATTTTATTTCTAATCTCTACTTCTGTGTATGTGTCAGCCTCTCTCCGGAACCCTGCCCAGGTACAAAATTTGTATTCACATCTGATCCGCAATCCACAAACATGGTCCGTGGATACCCTCAGAGGGCTCTACCTCTGTCATTCCTCCTAATCTACACACTCTCTCTAAGGCTCAGATTAAACCTAATGTTAACTTTCCTGCTAAGAGTATTTGATCACTAGATGGAGACAATAGTTTAGCACAGTGTATAGATTGCAACAGAATCTGCTAGCTGCTTCTTACTATTTCCAGCTGCAATATTGCTACCCTCAAGCATTCAAGAAGTATTAATTAGGGTGCCAAAAGTGATGGGACTGGTTTAAGATTCACAAGGGCTTAAAAATAGTACATCTGAGGTTATTTTTTATTTCCATTCCAGGTTTTGAACAAAGCTTTACTTCACGGCCAGGAGGGCTAGAATCTTTTAAAATGAGATTATCACATGAATCCCAGAGCTAGAGCTTTAAGAAAAACACCTAATAGTGTGAGACTTGGAAAAGAATCAAAAGGCTGGTCAAAGGGCCTGAGAGCTGGCATTAGAGCTGTTCGAAAAAATGGCTTCCATCACATGAGAAATTCCAACCTTTTGAAATTTCTTTGTCCTAAATGAAAAGTCAAAATTTCAAAATCTACTGCAGAATGGAAATTCCAAAACATCTGCATTTTGGAAACATCTAAATGATCTTATTGAAATGTTTCATTTTAATGTCAATGTTATAGTACAATATAAAATATTACATATTGTAGAAATATATATATATAAATATGGTAACTTGAAAAGTTTGAAAAGTTTAAAAAATTGAAAGTAAAAACAAAATAAAACCAAAGTCAAAACAAAATGTTCCTTTTCAATTCAAATCACTTCCAAACTTTTCCATTGAAAATTTCATCAAAATTGACATGATCCTTTGATTTAGACAAAACAGTGTTTTCTGACAGAAAACTGTTCCATCTAGAACTTTTCAACCAGCCTTTGGTATGTAAAATCTGATCATTCATCATCTAGGCTTGTGTACTATGCAGTAAACTTGTCCTAAATTGTGCAGCCAGATTTGTGGCAGCTTCACATTAAAATACTGAACTAACTGTGGAAATGAATAGTGCAACCAGGAGCATAGTCCTGGTGACATTTAATTGGCTATCTAAGTTTATCTTAACTTGTCTTTCAGTTTTTAATGTGCTGCTGAATTTGGCAACATACAAAATGTTGAGGGGGAAGCTAGAAGGTCTGGATGGCAGCTGGTTGGGGGCAGTTAGTGCTTTTGGTGCCTTGGAAAGCATGGGAGGAAGTTTTGAATAAGCACACCAACTGGATGTTCCTGTGAAATAGTGAACAGTACTGACAAATGAACTGCTAACTGAGATTTACAATTAGCATTCATTGAAATGAATGAGGCAGTTATCACCTATATCAAGAAACTAGCTTGTTCCCTTGGTGGCTTTCCAAAGTAGGTCCATCTTTACACAGAACCCATTTCACGTTCCGGACCAGTCTGTATGGGGGACACTGAATGGATTCAGATAACTAAGCCTTTGGACAATCAAGAGACTTTTTAATGTAATTAACAGACATTGATAGTCACAACTGGACAGTGTCCAATAAGGAGTTTTTGTAACTGAGGTTTGGCTAATCAAGTCTCTGGCACTCCTGGGATATATTACACACTTTCAGATCATTAATACTTAAGACACTTGCAATCTGGTTCCTCTGTTGCACTGGCATAAACAGAAGTCCACTGAACTCAGTGGATTTAAATAAGTGTAAGGGAAATCTAGATCAGGCCCATAATGCTTTTGAACTTCAAAGTTCATGTAAACTGGTGGAATGACGCAGCTGATACAACAAACAAGTGAAGTCATCAAAGCCTTTCCCTCACAGGTAAATGGCCAGGTTCCCAGATACACCATTGCTCTGGTGCAAGTCAGTGAAGCTTACACCGGTTTACACCAGCTCAAGACCTGGCCTATCTGTATCTTTAAACTTGGCTGGTCCTGCTCATGATTGATTTTTGTCTGGCACGCATACCACAGTGTTGTTTGCAATATAAAGGCCTAGTTAGTTTTTCTTTTCCCCCCTATGACTGGAGGGGTGTTAACAGGCCACTTCATCTTGAATGGTCCCTTGAAATATGTGTTAAATAATTATCCTAAACAATCTGTTCCACCTTGTATTTAGCTGTGACACTCAGTACATTTCCCAGACCTGAAGAAGAGCTCTGTGTAAGCTCAGAAACTTGTCTCCCTGGTGTGTTGGATTTTAGTATCATACAGAAAGTTTTGTAACTTGTAAAACCACACAATAAATATAGCTAGTTTAAATGCATATTTCCAAAGCAAACCTTCTGTGCTAGGTGAATAGGCTGTGAGATAAAAATTCCTCCCAGGAAGGAATTCATATGTATGTCTCCTTTTCTTTTCCTTTTTCATTTAACTTTATTTTATATAAAAATATAATCACATAATGATGACCAACATTCACCAGGTGTCTCCTACTTCCCTGATGAGTGCCCTGACCACTGGGCTATTGGCTATTCTGGACTGGAGTTCCTCTGTGTGTGTTTGATCAGAAATTTCATCCTAGACGAGGGAAACCTTTCCTGACTAAAGTTTTGTCAAAACCAAAACTTTTAATGGGAATATAACGTTTCGACAAATTGGCATTTTTTTTTCAAATTCCCAACCAGCTCTACCCCTTAGTCCATATGTGACTGTTTGTTTCCCTTTCACATAGGTATCAGTTTCTGAGGACCTTTCTCAGACCTCAAGAAGAGCTCTGTGTAGCTCAAAAGCTTGCCTCTTTCACCAACTGAAGTTGGTCCAATAAAAGAGATTACCTCACCCATCTTACCAGTGTGACATAGACTGGCAAGTACCATTATGGCAAAAACAGTCTTAACTGAAAATAGACCTAATTATTTTGTAACCCCATCGGGGTTTAGAGAGCATGGCCCCTTCAAAACCTTGTCCTAAGGCACAGGAACTGCTGGTTGTTCCAGTGGTGAAGAGAGGGAGAGTGACAGGGGTGTGTGTGTGTGTGTGTGTGTGTGTGTGTGTCCAGACAAGAGGGCTACAGTGAGCAGGCCCTCATGTAGTGAAGCAGCTGAGAACCTCCCTGAAGCCTGGGAGGGACAGAGCGGCCAACCGGAGACACCCCAGGACAAGAGGCAGGAGGAGCACTGTGCCAGGGAAGAATCACCCGAAGACAAATCAGAGGTGGACCCAGTATCACTGTTGCCCAGAGCTGTATGGGGTTGTGAGTACTGGAGCTTGTGACCATGCATTGGGAATAAGGAGGGATGCTGTAGGTAGTTAGGTGTCGCTCTGTGTGGGTTTGCAGAGAGTAGCCAAAGAGGGCACGGGAGGGGTTTGTTGGGAAAGTTTTCTGGTGCTGAAGACAACCAGGAGCATCCAAGACTTACTGGTGGACTGGAACTCTGCCCAGGACTCCTGAACTCTGAATGTAGATGCATTGCTCAGTGTCTGCCCTTCTGTATTGTGGTACCACTGGGCCTGTGGGGCCTCATGTTGAATGTAACCCTGTTTTATTGCTCCCCCATCTTCTCTCCTGTGTTGTCTCTATTCATCCCTCCGTGAAAAATATTTCCTTTCCTATATTCATTGTACTATTTGTGTCTGTGTTCATTCACCAAAGGGGGGGGGGGTGGAACAGTTGCCCCTGGGGTGGAAAGGAGTTTTCATGCATGCGCCTTTTCTTGGCCAGAGCTTCCTGCAGAGCAGACGCCATCTTGGCCATAAAGGCGCTAAAGGTACAATTTTTATTTCACTGGAAAACAGGAATAAATGCATTTAGGGAATACAGTAGTGTTCTTGGAAGTCTGGAAACCAAAACCTAACTTGGCTGATTTAACAGCTGATTTGTTTAAGGTGTTTAACAAAATCCATAGGCCCAAATTTTCCAGTCCAGCTGAACAGTGCTTGGCACAAGTCTGAGACAAAGGTAGGTGCAAATCACTTTGCCAGTGCCTGTATTGTGGGTCCATCAGCGATTCCCAGCCTTGGGATAAAATAGAGCAGCTTAAGTCCTGGCAGCCAGGGTTTGGTCCTTTTCCCTAGCTGGTGCCCAAAAACAGAATGGCCAAGAAGCAGCTACAGTGTCTCCAACAGTAAAAGATTCTCCTACGCAAAGAGACACCTCAGACTCCATGGGTTTATGGCTGCTTTGTACCAGCAGAGTGGCACAAAGTAACTGAATCGGACCAGGGCTTCAAGCCCATAATTATTAAAGTTGTGAAAAGTTACTAATAATGGAACTGTGAAAGGGCTGGAATGAATTCATTCATATAACTCACTATTATTAGTTAAACCTGATCTCAGCACAGGAATTCTGTTCTTAAAAAAAAAAAATAGGACTGAGCCTAGGGTTATATTTAGCCTTCACATGCAGAAGTGGAATAAAGCAAAGGGAAAAATAAAACTCAACCTCACATAATTCCTTAGGACAATGTTTTGTCTCGGTATCCATAGAACACAAGGCAAGCGGGTGAAGTAAATCAGAAGCAGTTTGTGATCCTTAAGAGTCCAAACTATTACAAATGAAATTGAGGTGGTGCGTGCTATATTAAGCACTGATGTTGTAAAAGGAAGGACTAGCACACAGCAGCCCATAATTCTCAGCTTGCCAGCTGAAAAAATGCCTTAACCACCGTTAAAACCCATGCCAGAATTATCCAAATCAACTGGGGTTTAAACCTCATTCCATTACATATCATGAATAAAATACAGCTCTCCAATATCCTAGCACTCAGTTCTTCCATGACTTTTTAAAATATTTGTTTCTATTGAAATAATAGAAATATTGCAGAAATAAAAAAGCATACTTACGCCCCAATCCCGGGAAGTACTTAGAAAGTGAGTAGCATCACTGATGCCACTGAAGAGAGTCAAAATACTTTGCTTAGAACACACCTATAACACATAATATGATACTGAATCATTAATCAAGGGTAGGCACACCTGATATGGCAAATGCGCATGAGCTTAAGTTTAAGCTTAACCTCAGTATGCTTATAATGTAATTCAAGTCAAGATACAAGCAAGTGTAATAAAGGGAAGGACTAAGGGAGGCAGGACAAGGGTCATAATGATAGGAACACCTGTTTACACAGCCAATCTGTGGGCCTCATCCAAAGCCCATTGAAATAGGAGGTTTTCCACTGCCTGACTTCAATGGGCTTTGGATCAGGCCCTATGTGCCCAGTTAGCAGGTAAAGATTCTGAAATGTCTGGAAATACGTTGGTGCAGTTCAGGTTTTCATCAGGAACTGAAAACAGAATTGACACGATTCTTATGAGAAAATTTGATCTTGTATTTCTAGCCCAGGTTTACACTCAGCATTCTGGATAGTTTGGATGAACACTGAATAGTTATCTGAACTAACCAATGTTTAAAGTTCACTCCCTCCCTCGGAATAATCCAATATCACCTTTCAGGAAGGTTTGGAAATTCACTCAAATATTTCCATATAGGAACATCTGAAAGGTTACATTTAAAATCTTAAGGATAAAATATGAAAGCATCCTTCTAAAACATAAAATAAATTGTATCAATCGTATCTGAGAGCATGCATAACAAGTCAATAGATCCATGTTTATATAATTTTATATTATTCCTTGTTTTACATAAATTACAGAAGTAATTACTCACCCCTAGGAATGCTGGAAAAGAAGAACAGAAGAAGCCTTCCTTAATATTAATGTATTATTGACTTTTTTAAAGACTTGCTAAAACTCAGAAGACTTTACAAACCTAGCTGAAGAGTAAAAAGAATGCATGTAATGGCAGCAGCATTATAAGTAATGTGTCTATTGGGGCTTTTAAGAGCATGAAAGTCAATTGGCAAAGAGTGAACTAACAAGAAGTTAGGCCTGGTCTACAGTATCAAGTTAGGTTGTCGCAAGGCAATATACATTACCTTATCTCTACGTTCAAATTTGTTTCCAGCTGATGTATGCGCCCCATTATAGTGATGCAGTAAAACTACCTCCCCAAACAGCATAGAGCCATGGTTGACCTAACAAGGTCAACACAATGCAAGTATAGATGCTACATGGTCTGTGTTATCCCTTATCTTCCAGCAACTGCCCCACAGTGCCCCATTCCCTGCAACAGTTACTGCTCTGGTCACAATTTTAAACTCCATTGCCCAGGGGTCACCAAGACTAGAAGCCACCCTACCCCTTTAAAGCCACTGAATGCTTTTAAAATGCTGTTTCCTGATTTCCGGAAATGCTCTCCTGCCTGGAGTGGATAGGAAGTAGTGGAGCTCCTGGGCCTGTGGGGAGAAGAGGCAGAGTGTACAGGGGATGCAGGCAAAGAGAGATGGCAGGGATCAGCAGCAGTGCTGTGTGAAAGCAAAGAAACTTCACCAGGGATACCACAAGGCCAAGGAGGCCAACAGTAGATCTGGTGGTGCTCCACAGACCCCCCAGTTTCACAACAATCTGTATGCCATACTAGCTGGAGACCCCCATCAGCACCCCAGAGATTACTGTGGACACCTTGGAGGAACTCATGACAGAGACCCCTGCTGTGAACAGCAAGGAGGAGGATGAGAAGGATGTGGGGAGAGATGCAGCAGAGGACTCCAGCCATGTCACAAGCCAGGACTTGTTCAAGATTCCATCACAGTCTAGCTAGTCCTGCCAGGCAAGCATTGATAAGCCTGATAAAGGGAAGGGAACTGGGTAAGTGTGTGTTCTTTACAATTTAAAAATAGCACCCAACTCATCCTCAAGATAACAAGACAAAGGTATTGAAATTTCATTGTTTTATTTGTACAAAAAGAAGTAGAGGTACAACAAACAGATAGAGATGGCACCTGCTTTTCATGTCCCTGTTGGGTTAGGTGTGGGGAGTGAAGGCACATGCAGAACACTTTGTTTATGTATATAGATATGTCCCTTGTATCCTTCTGAGAGATCTCAAATGAAACTCTCATGGAGATACTCTGCAATAGTCTCTCGAAGGTTTCTAGGGATGGCTGCCTTATTTCTTCCTCTATGGTAGGACACTTACCACACCACCCTGCAATGAGTTTGTCTGGCACCTTTGCAGTAAACAAGCTAGTAGCATATGGGCCTGGGCATTTCCAGAAAGCCAGTAGCAGCTGTGTTCTCTGCACCTTTGTGACCTTCAGGAGTGAGATATCAGCTAAAATTACCACCAGCTGTGGAAAACAGTGCCAATATTCAATGCCATTCCCCTATACCCATGGAACAGGGACTGAAATATTACTGCTTCGTGTACCAGAAAAGTTTCCCCCCACCCCCGCATTCACACCTGGCAGGCCATGCTCACGATGGCTGGGGCTGGAGAGCAGTGCTGGGCCAAGGCGCTCCAAAGCTGAAGTGTCAATAAGCGTGTTTTATTAAAAGTGTTTATGGAAATAAAGGAAGGGAGTTTTAAAACTTTTCTTTCCCTTTCTGTTGTGACTGTAAATCCAATGGTACATCTGTTTTTATCAGCAGCTTCTGGCATGAAGGCCTTGCAGGGTGCCCCTTCTACATGCGCAGAATGCCCAACCCTGATGAAGAGGACTAGGAAAAACATGTTCTGAGAGATCCCAAAAGCCAGTGCTGTATTGGACTGTAAGCAAAGGGCTTGGAGGGCCAATATGACTGACAGTATGGTGAAAAAGAGAGAGGAGAGGGCCAGGAGTCCCAGCAGGATAAGTAGAAGGAAATGCATCAGGACATAGTGGGCCTTCTCAGGCCACAATTCCAGACGCTGGTTGACCTACAGGTCCAAAAATCCTGGACTCTTCCCCCTTTGCAGTTCTTGGAGAACTCCACAGTCACTGTTCTCTACATCTCCCAACATACCACATTGCATTGTGGACCGTATTTTTACCCCTATCACTCCACACCAGGGCACAGCAAAGAAACCCACGACTTCACAAACACTGACCTGTGAGAACAACAGACTATATTTGTGCAATTAAATGGACAGACATGTTTACTACCATGTAAAGTTACACCCCATTAAAAGTGTATATAACTGCCTGTTTTTTGTGGGGGGGAAGGGGACAGAACACTTATTTTGATTGTTTGGGTTCTTTTGTACATAGATTTTCTGCACTATATTTTTACACTCAGTCAAGTTCTATTTCTGGAGAATCAAATTATCTTCATTTTGTTCACAACAAATATTGCAAAATGCATAGTGATAATCAAAACAAACAGTATTTGTAAATGCAAACAAGCACCACATGATTCATAACTGCATGAAAACACCCAGTCATATTTACATACATTGTGTGTTTGCAATGTTCATGAGACTTGTGCAGAGCTCTTCTGGTCCCGTGCTTCTGTAAGAGATGGCATACACTGAAAAGTACTCCACAAGTTTTAAGGTGTGAAAACTATGGAATATAGATAGCATTGTGGGATGGCGAAAGTTGCATGCTGGGAACTTGATCCCCTAGCTTCTAGATATCCCGGAATTAGTCATTTCTATCCCACAACACACCACAAACATTTCCCAAAGGTGGCACACTAGGATGTCTACCAGTGTTGCACCACACTGTGCATCAATACAAGCACTCCTGATGAGTACGCGCATTGCCAGTGCAAGAAGCCAAGTGTGCACAAGGAATATACTAACTTTGGCAGCTGTATACTGATGTAACTTGCATTAACTGAAGTTTGTAGTGTAGACACAGCCTTAGTCACTGCAACTTTAATGATGTAAAACAAACAGCATCAGAGAAAATAGAGGCAGGTACAACTAGTGATGGGTGGCAGGTGACCCGCCAACTTGAGGAGGGTAGCCCCCGACTGGCCCCACCTCTCCCAGCCCCCTTTCCGCACCGGAGACCAGACCCCCCCACCCAGCCCCTGATTGCTGGGTGGGCAGCGCACAGCCTCCCCCCAGCCTACGATATGTGCTGCCCATGCACCTAGTGAAATAAGAAACTGCAAAAGTCTCTTGGAGAACTCAGGCAGTGGGATCTTAAAACTGAGAGCTGAATAATTTAAGGGTAGAGCTTGTGCATATATTATAAATAGTATCAAGAGAGACATCCCTGACTCTGATGGATTCTGAAGGATGCCTACAAAGGAGGAAAGTTGACAGGAAGTGTTTCTTGCTTGCTGAGATGACATGTCTGATTAACCCTGAAGCAAAGCTGACTACCATAACTCCAGCAAGAACAGAAGAGGAGCCTAGCTATCAGTCTAACTTATCCATCACCATCTCCCATGGAATCCTGCTTAATAATAAAGGACTTAGAAAATCCAAGACCTAAACCTCATTTTCTCTGACACACTCACATATAAACATATACCTGTAAACATCTATAAAAATATTTCTTGGTGAAGTTTTATTCAGCTAAGACCTGAGATACTGACACTGAAGCAACTGTGTGAGACCTAGATGTGAGAGAAACTGAGGTTAACATACTTTTATAGTCATATCATACGATAACTTAATTTTATGTTAATATATTTCTGATGTACAATTGTTTCCCCTTGGTAATTGTATTCAACCATATTTAGCTCAGGTTATTTATGTTGTGCTGGAATAATTGGCAAAATGTCTTATTTCTTTTGATGAAATCTATAGTAAGTGATATGGTTGGTTATCTTGGCAATCAATTTACTGAGCTGGTGTTTAACTGCTGAACGTTAATGATGGTCTGTGTTTTCTTTTGTACGGTCGAGTTGTAATAAAATAAAACTTGGTTCACTTAGTTACAGAGTCAAGTCCTTTATCTCATAAGAGCATGAGTAAATATGTCATGAGGCAGCCTCCTGAAAAATACCTTTACAATTTTTATCTAATTCTTTTTTAAGTGTTGCTTAGCACCTACTTCCCGAAGCCTTATTTTTCCCAGTCATTTCTAGAACATGATGACTTGTACATGTCAGAGCCCAAAGGACTGAGATCTAATGGGTTCTGTCCTTACCCTGTCACCAGTCTACTGAGAAACCTTGGGAAATCTGTCAGGGCCAGTCTATGCAAGTATGGGAAAGGGAACGTGAACCATTCTTCCATGTGCCTCCTGTCCTGAACAGGTACCAATTGCAGCTGCATTCACAGTGCTCTCCTAAGCACAAGGACTACTCACATTTATATCCTCAATCCAGGAGGAGAAGCTGAGGAGATGAGAACAAAGCTCTGCCCCCATGCTGCACCAGCCAGCAGAGCTGCATGTCCATCCAGAGGAGTGCATGTTATGTAGGTGATTCAGTGGACACGGTCCCCGTCTATGCTAGGGAGGTCTGATAGGCACTCTGCATCCTTGAATCATGATGTTTCCTGATGCTCCCACTGGTGTAATATAACTCTGAACAGACCCCAACATAGAGCGGCAATTAACTATCACAATCTGGCCTTCAACTTCTTTGTTCATCATTATTTAATAATAATGCCTCCTACCTCATAAGTATGTTGTGAGGATTGATTAACTAGTGCGCTTCTAAAGTGCTTTGGCATGTCCAGATGAAGGATGCTATATAAATGTATTATCATATTTATTATAGCCACTTAAAAGCTACAGTTCGTCATGAAAATATAACCTGTTAAAAGGATAAATGTGAGGCTCACCAATGTGTTCAAATTACCCAAGTAAAATGAAACTCTCTTAAGCCACTTCAAATGAAGGAACAGCCAGTAAACAAGTAACACTGTGTGTTGTATCAGGTGATTAAATAGGTTTCCCCAGCAGTTCTAACTGAAGAAAGTTGTTGAATAGATAAAATTGCTGCTGCAATAATGTGGGTAAAATGAACCAAAATCATTAACCTTGATAAATAAATTAATGGAGATATCCTATCTCCTAGAACTGGAAGGGACCTTAAAAGGTCATCAAGTCCAGCCCCCTGCCTTCACTAGCAGGACCAAGTACCAGATCCCCAAGTGGCCCCCCTCAAGGATTAAACTCACAACCCTAGGTTTAGGGGGGCAATGCCCAAACCACTGAGCTATCCCTCCCCCCATAAGCCACAGTTACCTAGCTAGAGGGATTGAATCAGACTTTTTCTTCCTATATACATATACTCAAACAACTCAATTATGATCTACTTTTTATATGAAGAGATACAGTTGATTCTTTAGGCACCATGTGCACCTGCACAATGCTATGGTGTGCGTAAAAGCAAGCATTTGGAAGTAAAATTATATATATTAAAAGAATATATTTTGTGGGTGATTCTATGAATGTTTATTTTAAATCTGCCAGTGCTGCTTAGTTAGTTATGCAAATTAACAAATAATAGTCATATAACCAGCACTGCCTAAACTCACTATTTGTCATATTAACTGAGGATGAAAGACTGCTCCTGAATTAAAAAGAGAAGCTAACGTTTTTTATAAGCCATAACTGGCTAAATCATTCTTTTCAAAGAAGACATATCTGCCTCTGGTTGTTACACATTTTATCCTTTTATAGCTGTGACAATTAGATGTCATAAAATTAAAACAAAACAAAAAAAGTGATTATGTCACCACAAGATGGCTTTCTACAAATCATTCTTCAAATTCAGGAGCCAACTTATTCAAAGGCTGAAGCTTTTTACTGCCTAAAAACCTGCTCATGATTTAATAGAACATTATCATCCATCTCTGCCAATGTGTGATATTAAAAAGATAACTAGAATCTCCACAGGGGGCTTGCTCTAATCATTACACACATCACACAACTGCACACAGTATCCAAGTAAAGAATCAACCATGTCTCCTCATGTCAAAAGTAGATCACAATAAAGAGGTGACTAGTACTATTATCATTATTATTTTTATTTATCACTTTAGAGGACCCAAAATTATGCAGGGAGTCTCAGATAAACACAAGGTCCCCACCCAGCAGAGCTCACTACCTGGGGCCCCAGGTCTGTGAAGATTTGCAAACACATTTAATTTGAAGTCAACAGGGCAATTCACAGTGTGTAAAGTGAAGCATGTGCAGAGCTCTGTTGACTTAATTGGGTCTCTGTGCAGGGGGTCTCTCCAGGCAGAGCAGCTTGCAGGATCAAGGCATAATTTCACATGACACAATGAGTTAACAAAACAGTGAGGTGGGGTAAGAAAGACAATGGTTACAGTCAAGACAAACTGTTGTAGCTTTTTTTTGTGGGAAAGAGGGGTATTATTTACTAAATAGTTTTTAATAAATATGAATACTGTTTCAGCAGGTGTCACCAGATAGCACGATAATACATAGTTTTCCAAGTTCCTTTTCTTCATGTGTGAGCAAATGTTAAGTCTTGGGAAGACATGTTGTGTTGCAGTTATTTGTAGATATGCAAGGTTCTGTGAAGAGGCCATTGTCCTTGGAAAGGGAGCTTTGACTGGAGTCAGTCCCTGAGGCAGAGTTGTTCACTGAGAGCTGGGCTGATGTTGGGTTGAGACTCCTGAAAGAAGGGATTGCCCTGCATATTGTTGACCACCTCTGTCCCAGGACTGGTGCATATGTGTAAATACAAAAAGTTACATTTAGAATGTGCTCAGACTCCTCATGACTGATTTCTCCTTTGTTGGGAAACTGGACTGGACATCTGCTACTGCTCAGCAGAAAGAGATGCTAGTGTCAGAAATGGGATACTGGTCTTGGAAGAAAGAGCAACAATATAAAATAACATCTTTCTTTGGCTTACCTCTTGTGGACATCAAGTTAGAAAAAGATTTCAATAAAGAGTGTCAGGTGGGCTACTGAGATGCTTCAGGAAGACATTCAAGACCTCAGGGACAGAATGGAGAAAACTACTGAAGCAGTTGCAGAAGTGGGCAAATCAGGGAAATTAGGCTGACATCATCGGCAGAGATGGGTGGGGAACAATCCCCTAAAAGACTAGGGCCAGGATAGAATTATATACAGCCTTGCAGGCAAGAATGAGAAGTTTGAATCTGATGTGTTGGAGTAGGAGAAACTTGTGGAGAAAATCAAAGAGTGGGAGAAAGTCACCTGGGCAAGGAAGATATTTTTTGCAGCAAAATTTCACATGGATTGGAGGGTTGTGATATTTCTGTCAGAGATGCCAGAAGTCTCTGGCAGCAGTCATATTAGGAGATAGAGGGTTGGAGAGTTTTAGTTTGGAGTGGAAGTAAAGTCCCAAACTCATCTGGTGACTGAAGAGTTTAGTACCAGACTTTAATACTCACCAGTCAGTTTCAGGAAGTGATTGGCTCAACGGCTGGGGAATCAAGTAGTCCTGGGCACAATCAGTCAGCAGATAGTTGCATGTATTCAATATTTAAAATGTGTTCCATTTTGACAGGACAAAAAGGCATATGATTTGCTTTTGTTCCCTGATTAGCTGGCTTTAAATTTCAGAATGTGGTTTCTGTTTTGAATTGTTGTGATTACTATTGGCCATTGCACCCTGTTTTTTTTATTGCTCTTTTCCCTTTGAATATAAAAGGTAATGCTCCTGTTTCTGAGCCACTGTTTGCTCAGCAGCCTTCCCTTTAGAGTGACAGACTGTGTCCTTACTTCAATTAGATTAATACTCTCCTTGATATTTATGCATCACCTTCATTGACACTGATGAGTTATACATGCTCAATGAAGGGAGAAAGGACAACCCTTCACCCCAGCTTGCAGACTGCATGAAGTGATGCTTTATCCAGAGCCAGCGCTAGCCCTTTGGGGGGGCCCTAAGCAGGAATATTTTCACACACACACGCGCGCGCGCGCAACGTACTAATAATTAAGGGGGAGAGGGGATTGAACTGCTCAGGGCCCTAAGTAATTGCTTTGTCTGCTTATGCCTACCAGCAGCTCTGGCTTTATCAAAGGTCATGTTTTACTACCTTCTTTGTGTACTTTGTGTACTGCCTTCTTTTGGGACTTTAAGACCTTCAAGGTGTTGAAGCTGTAACTAGAGTTTGCAAATTCAAACAAAGCCCTTTTAAGAGTATACTAAAAAGGAAGGAAGACTGGGATCCAAAATATTCAGCAGAGTACTAGATTGCACTGCTCTTGAGAGTCTTCTTAAAATTACACTGCAATAGCCAGTCGTATGAGTGTAGCGGTGGTTGGTGTGTGCACAGTCAGCCCTCCCTTTCAAAACAAAACCGCTCATGTGTGTAGGCTGCTGTGCAAAGCCACCTTCCCAGCTACTGTTTCAGGCAGCAAAGTAAACAGGTCCTGATCGCATGTAGAGTTCAAAGATACGGAAAGCAGGTTTCCTGCCTTCAGCCTGATTCCCTTCTCCTTTACACCACTTTTACACTGTGTGGGCCAGATTGTCTCTTCTCTTCTGACCAATTTGTGCCACTCTGGCAGCCCTAGAGGACTGAAATCTGGCTGGTTTTGGCCAACCGGGGTATTCCCCCAACATAGGGACTTACTTTTCTAGGATAAAACTGTTGCTGTAACTAAGTCCCATGCCACTCCCCATCCTGGCCTTAGCACAGGGAGCAGGAGGAACATGTCTAGATCATGCCTTTGTTCCAGCTATCATCAGCTGGCAGACAGTCTCTAGGGGACTGTTGTCGGATGGTATAGGTTAGCGTAGCCCAAAGGTTATGCCAAGGAATGCTGGCGCTGAGAGAACGGGGTACCAAAACAGCCTCCATAACTGCACCGTCTCTCTGCTACACTGAATGGATCTCAGCTTCAGCAGACAATCTGACCAGTAACTTTTTTCATTTAATTAAGCTACTTCTAATTTACACTGGCGTAACTGAGAGTGGAATCAGGCCCCTCCGGGTTTCTGACATGATTAGGGTTGGACATTGTCATGCATGTAATTGGAGTCAAGAATATTGTGACTTCTGCATTTTTTTGTTTTGTTTTTAAATATCCATATGTTTTGACTTTTTGCCCTGATTCAGAGAAGCAGCGATATTCAGGACAGCTCTTAAGTACATGACTGAGACCTTGAGGAACTGAGTTATGAGAACACCTTCCACAATATTTTTTAAACCATTTTGTTTTAACTTGGAAAGCCAGGTTGGTTTCCAAATAGTGAGTTCAATAGGGGCTACTCCTAATTTCCAAACTCTTCATCATTACTACAGCACATCGACTCTTCTTGTTATTTGCATCATTTATGATAGTATCAAACGCAAGGTTCTGCAGGAGAACTAGCTTTCCCAGACTTTCTCAAATATGGAACCTACTCCCATTGACACTGAAGATAAAACTCCAGTGTAGTGGGAGCAGGAACAATCCTATTATCAGGTTGCCCATGTATAAGCTCTGATTCTCCACTGCTTTGCACCTTTTGAATCCCATATGTACCTGCGCTAAGTGAATTCAAAGTGGGTTTAAAATGCTGCCATTCTGATTTGGTGCTACTTTATACCCACATCATAACTGACTGGACAATGTGCAAGGCGGTGATGAATCAGAACCAAAATATCTAATAGATTGGGGTGAAATCCTGGCCCCTACTGAAGTCAATGGGAGTTTTACCTAGATATCATTTATATCAATCACATAGCTTGGATGCATGTAGAAAAATCAGAACTCGCAATTACACCATTGAAACCAATGCTTTTTTTTACGAACTACAAATGTCAAAACACAATTCCAGACTAACGTATGGGGTCAAAAATATCTTAAATACTTGGAAACGCATTGGACCAAATTCTCTGGTCACTTACAGATAGTTTGATTTCAATAGAGTTACTCCTGATTTACACAAGTGTAAGTGAGAAGAGAATTAAGTGTAAGTGACCAGAGAACAGGGCCAAATTCTGCTTTCATAAACCTTGGTATAAATCCAAGGAATTTCCAGTGTGGTGATCACCCATCTCTAAAAAAAAAGCCCCCCAAAGTTGCCATGATAAAAACACAGCCCTAATATGAGAACTACAAACTAAAAGGAATTCAATACAATATCAAATTAATGAGGTTTTTATAACACCTCCTTTTATACTGCAGCAAATTTTCAATTCACATAACAGACATGTTGGGCAGCAACTCTGATATTTTAACAGTGGCAAAATGTTTCTTTTCTGACTCCCAGAAAAATGAAATGTATTTATTCAGTCAAGGCATCACATTAGTGAGATCCAACCTGGGGCCTTGTGCAAGATGGCAATCCAAACATGGGTCTGTGTCACTAAATTGTTATGAACATTTATTGCATAACAGCACAGTATTATGTAGTCACCCTACCTTGAACCAGAACTAAGAGCTTTAAACCAAATAGACTTGTTTCAAGGTAGAAGCTTGGCAAATACATACAGCTGACCTAATAAGTCAATGAGACGAATAGCTCAGAAAATTTAACAAGTCCACTGATGAAGAGTTTTTAAATTCTAATGGGTAATTCTTTGTCCATTAATGTCAATTGGAGATTTTGCCATTGACTTCAGTGAGACAAGGCTTTTGCCTCATGAAAGGATTACCAGGGAAATGATTAAACTACTAAGCCTGTTGTTCTGGCTCCCCATGTGCAAGTGAGAAGGCCCAGCTGATGTTCTGAGTCTCCCAGGGAATGAAAAAAAGCCCAGCAGTCCTGCTCCCCAAGTCTCTTGCAGTGAAGAAAAGCCCTGCCATGCTTGATCCCTGGCACGAAGTGCAACCTTGTTTCTCTCATTTCATTGAAACACTTCTGCTTTATTTATTGGTATATGTTTGAAAACTGATGATTTTTCTGCATTCTTTCTAAAAAATCCTTTTTAATCAAGTAAAAACTTACAAATAAGAAAAAGTAGAATTCCGACTTTAAACACAGTGGTTCGCTTTCTTTTTAACTAAAAATTAAAATCCCAGACATTGAGCCAGAACCTTAGCTAGTATAAAGTGGTATAACTCTGTTGAAGTCGGTGAACTATGCTGCTTGACAACAACTAAGAATTGACATTGTTTGGAATATATAGCAGTTACACAAAGTTAACCTGGAGAATTATCTTAACAAGTAACTTTATGAGAAAAGCCCCACTGGCACTAGAGAGGATCACAGTTCCCTTTTATGAAGACTAGTTAATACAAAGCATTAATACTGAGGAGAGATACATATGCAGGATTCCCGAGCTAAAAAACAAAAAGGTTACCAGCTTCGCAGAAGTATATTTTTCTTAAAAGATAGAGGTAAACACAAAACATGACCCTGATCCTGCAAAGACTTACCTGTTTAAAATTATGCATGAGTATTTGCAATAACTCTACTCATGGCAGGTTTCACTGAAATACGCACTTCAGTATGTGTAGCTTTCCCTTGGCGAGGATTCCTTTACTTGAGTGGGTTTTGTCTGTTGGTGGTGGGAGTGGCTTAAGGCAGTAACGTATTATGTATTTAGGAACCCATCGTAGCTGTTAATTATGTAGTGACACCTCTAGTAACATGGTGAGGGATGCAGACTCCATATTTGAAATCATACATTTTAAAAGGCATGTATTTTGAAACTGTTCCTCTAATTCATTATAAAAAGGTTGTACTTTTTGTTTCAGAGTGCTCTTTAACTTTTCAAAAGGCTTTGACTGTGTAACTATAGTGTACTGATTGTGAATAGTTAGAGGCAGTGCATAAGCGTGTGAGTATAAAATAGAGGCATATGTAGCAGTGACTATGAATACATAAAGGAGGATACACAGATTCACATTTCTGTGGCACTCATGTGTCTGGATGGCAACATGATCCATATTTATTTGGTGCAGAGGAAGCAGCTAGATTTATTTTCATGCTACAATTTGGGGATTGATGGGGAGGATACACAGCAGGGACAGTTAGGGAACATATGTGAAAGCAGTGACAGTGGGTATGTTAATGTAGATATGAGGAGGCGGTCCATACAGCTGTGACAGGGGGTATATCAGTGGAGGGACTGGGCAGGGGCTATATGGCAGAGACAGTGGCTATGTCAGTGGACGGTAGGGGTGTATATAGCAGTGACAGGGGTACGTCAGTGGAGGGTAGGGGATATACAGCAGTGCCAGTGGATATATCAGTGGGGTACGGGTACGGGGGCTATAGGGCAGTGACAGTAGCTATGTCAGTGGGGGCTATAGGGCATTGCCGGTGGGTATGTCAGTGGGTATGTCAGAGGGGGCAAAAGAGCAGTGCCAGTGGGTATGTCAGCAGAGGCTATAGGGCAGTGTCAGTGGATATGTAAGTGGGGAATAGCAAGGGGCTATAAGGCAGTGCCAGTTGGTATGTCAGCAGGGGGCAGGGCAGGGGCTATAGGGAAGTGCCAGTGGGAATGTCAGCAGGGGCTATAGGGCAGTGCCAGTAGGGGTGGGGAGTGGGCTATAGAGCAGTGACAGTGAGCATGTCAATGCAGGGGTAGGAGGGAGCTATAGGGCAGTGCCAGGGGGTATGTCAGTGGTGGGCAGGGGCCATAGGGCAGTGCCAGAGGGTATGTCAGTGTGGGGTGTGGGAGGGAGTGACAGTGCAATGCCAGTGGAGGTGGGAAGGTGGCTATAGGGCAGTGCCAGTGGGTATGTCAATGGGGGGGCTATAGGGCAGTGCCAGTGGGGGTGGGGAGGGGGCTATAGAGAAGTGCCAGTGGATGAGTAGCGGGGGGCTATAGGGCAGTGTCAATGGGTATGTCAATGAGGAAGTAGCAGGGGGCTATAGGGCAGTGCCAGGGGGCCGGGAAAGGGGTTATTAGGTAGTGCCAGTGGGGGCAGGTATAGTGCAGTGTCAATGTGAGAGTTGGAGGGGGCTATAGGGCAGTGAGCAGGGGGCTATAGAGCACTGCCAATGGGGGCAGAGAGGGGGCTATTAAGTGGTGTCAATGGGGAGTAGCAGGAGGCTATAGGGCAGTGCCAGTGGGGGTTAGCGGGGCGGAGGCTATAGGGCAGTGCCAGTGGAGGTTAGCGGGGAGGGGGCTATAGGGCAGTGCCAGTGGGGTTTAGTGGGGAGGGGGCTATAGGGCAGTGCCAATGGGGGTTGGCGGGGCGGGGGCTATCGGGCAGTGCCAGTGGGTTTAGCGGGGCGGAGGCTATAGGGCAGTGCCAGTGGGTTTAGCGGGCCGGAGGCTATAGGGCAGTGCCAGTGGGGTTAGCGGGGCGGGGGCTATAGGGCAGTGCCAGTGGAGGTTAGCGGGTAGGGGGCTATAGGGCAGTGCCAGTGGGGTTTAGTGGGGAGGGGGCTATAGGGAAGTGCCAATGGGGGTTGGCGGGGCGGGGGCTATAGGGCAGTGCCAGTGGGTTTAGCGGGGCGGAGGCTATAGGGCAGTGCCAGTGGGTTTAGCAGGCCGGAGGCTATAGGGCAGTGCCAGTGGGGTTAGCGGGGCGGGGGCTATAGGGCAGTGCCAGTGGGGTTTAGTGGGGAGGGGGCTATAGGGCAGTGCCAATGGGGGTTGGCGGGGCGGGGGCTATAGGGCAGTGCCAGTGGGTTTAGCGGGGCGGAGGCTATAGGGCAGTGCCAGTGGGGGTTGGCGGGGCGGGGGCTATAGGGCAGTGCCAGTGGGTTTAGCGGGGCGGAGGCTATAGGGCAGTGCCAGTGGGTTTAGCGGGCTGGAGGCTATAGGGCAGTGCCAGTGGGGTTAGCTGGGCGGGGGCTATAGGGCAGTGCCAGTGGAGGTTAGCGGGTAGGGGGCTATAGGGCAGTGCCAGTGGGGTTTAGTGGGGAGGGGGCTATAGGGCAGTGCCAATGGGGGTTGGCGGGGCGGGGGCTATAGGGCAGTGCCAGTGGGTTTAGCGGGGCGGAGGCTATAGGGCAGTGCCAGTGGGGGTTGGCGGGGCGGGGGCTATAGGGCAGTGCCAGTGGGTTTAGCGGGGCGCAGGCTATAGGGCAGTGCCAGTGGGTTTAGCGGGCCGGAGGCTATAGGGCAGTGCCAGTGGGGTTAGCGGGGCGGGGGCTATAGGGCAGTGCCAGTGGGGGTTGGCGTGGCGGGGGCTATAGGGCAGTGCCGGGGGCGTTGGCGGGGCGGGGGCCAGAGGGCAGTGCCAGTGGGTTTAGCGGGGAGGTGACACGCAGCCCCCGCACTCTGCCCCGTGCAGGCGGCGCCCGGCCCGTTCACACGGAGCACGCGGGTCCCCAGCCCGCGCTGGAATTACCTCCCTCCGCAGCACATGACCCGGAACGCGGGTCTGGCGCTCCCGGGAGCTGAGCGCGCGGGGCTGTGGCGAGGTGCGGGCGGGCAGCGAGGAGCCTTGTCGGAGCAGCCGTGCCCTGCTCCCGGCCGGGGGAGCCACTCGGGAGGAGCCGCCAGCAGCAGCAGCAGCAGCCCAGATGTGCAGCGAGGCGGCCGGGCAGGTAAGGCACAGCTGGCTCCTGCTCTCCTTGGCACTGGTGCCGCTCTATGCCCAGCATCGCGCAGCCGAGCTCGCCGGGCGCTCGGGAGAGATCCGTTTAGCAGAAGAGTTTCTCGCTCTGTCTCCCTTAAACAACCCTCCGGCTCTTGCCAGCCAGCCCCGGGACAGCGGCAAATCACCGAGTCCCTTCGTGCATTTCTATGTATTTTAAAACGTCTCAATAAAATGTAATCCCGCTTTTAAAACTTTGCAGCGGGTTTGTGTTCCAGCAGGCGTTAATGCACGGTATTGGGCTTTAAAACATACCTGTATCGCAGGTAACAAATTATGATAAGGATGAAATTGTGATACTTCGGGGGAATTTTAACCCACCCCGTTAGACTTTTAGCCATTCCACTGCTTAACTTTTTAAGTAGGTCTGTTGTTGCTACCAAGTACAAACAGAGTGGTAGCTTTGATGACCAGCTGGTTCATGCAGATATTTTAGAGAATGGTTATTTCCTCTGTAGCCTTGGTTAATGGTCATTCTTAAGTACAAAACATGTACAACTTTCTCCTCCTCTCTAAAATCTCTGTGGATTTGTTTCCATATAGTTGGCATACAGTTCTTTATGTCAGAAAAGCAGACAGCTAACATCTCCAGTTCTGTATGGGAGAGGTGCTATGGTGCTGGATAAAGTGTATGAGTTACTGGGATGCTTAATTTTCGTCCCCCCCCCCCTTTCTTTTATGATTCATCAAATGTTGTCTGACAGGTGATGATGGTGCTAAAATGCTAAAGACAATAATCCCCTGGATAGTTGCAAAGAAGACACATATAGTTACAATCCCAAATTTCAAAGCAACTGGATCTTATATTGATGTCTCATTATGGTAATAAATAAATCTTAGCATGAAACATGATCCTTTAGGCACTGTAATTTTAAAATTTTAGGGCATATCTACAGCCCTTTCAAGTCACTGGGAGTTTTTCCATTGACTTTAATGGGATTTGGATCAAGCCTTTAATGATCAATCAAATTCCAATTGGTGTAAAACCAATGCAAGGTAAATATATTTCAGGGATCATTATTATTTATTGTTAACCAGATGTATATCCTGCTGGGCTACTTCCGTCTCTTTTTTAAGCTCTATCTGATATGGACGCTTTGCTCTGAGCAAGTGGGGTCAGGAACCATGAATCTGTAAGGAAATTGTATGAAAGAAATACATTTAAAAACTGGGTTGGCCCATTTCCCTCAACTGGGCTGTCTTCTCTTCACCTTTGCTGTGTCTTTTAATATAGGAGACAGTGGGCTGCTGCTGGCAGCTGCAGGATGAAGTCGCCTCCCTGCTGCATGTCCCTTTCTTCCCAGACAACCGGACAGGAGCCAGGGGACAGCACATCGCTGGATTCCTTAGAGTCCAGCGTCTTCTGCAGTGAGGAGGACCAAGGGCCCTTGCTGCAGAAAGTTGACCCCTCCTTGGACTCTTTCACCATCAATGTGGGTGGCAGCCGCTTCGTACTGTCCCAGCAAACTCTGTCTTGCTACCCAGACACCCGGCTCGGCAAGCTGGCCGTGGTGGTGTCCGCTGCCCGGGATGTAGCCTCTAGCCTCCTGGAGCTCTGCGACGATGCCAACCTGGTGGAGAACGAGTATTTCTTCGACCGGAGCTCGCAGGCGTTTCGCTACATCCTGAATTATTACCAGACAGGGAGGTTGCATGTGATGGAGCAGCTGTGCGCCCTCTCCTTCCTGCAGGAGATCCAGTACTGGGGTCTGGACGAGCTCAGCATCGACTCCTGCTGCAGAGACAGGTGAGCACTGGGAAAAGGAGGAAAATAATAATGTGGGCTGGATGCTCTCAGTATCAACTCCTGCTGCAGGGAAAGGCAGGCCCTGGGTTGTGAAGGGAAGAGATCCAGCAGTGTGGGTTGGAGGAATTCAGCATCAACTGCTCTTACAGGGGTAGATGGGTGCTGGGGAAGGAGCTGAACTGCACAAACTCAGCACCAACTCCCACTACATGGACAAGTGGATATTAGATGGGGGAGGGAAAAGGTTGGAAGAGGTCAGTGGAGACTGTTACTAGAGGGGAGGTTGGCACTGGGGGCAGGATGATGAGATTCAGTATGGGAGCAGTGGCTGGGCAAATGCCGCATTGACTTCTGCTAAAGGGACGGGTGGCACTGGGAGTTCTGGGTGGGAGGAGGAGGAGGCAGAAGGAAATGACTGAGGGGGGACAGGCTGAGGCAAAAGTGACAGCAGATGAAAATGTTAGATAGGGACGAGGAGAAGGCAGAGAAGGTGGACATCTGTGACGTTTGTGCTAGGATATTTTTAGTCTTTTAATTCTATTGGTTGTGGTTAATTTTGGTTACTGGTTTATTTGTTAATATTGAAGTGTGGGGTGTTCTAAAAATGATAAATAAAAAATCCAAAATACTTACATTAAAATCATTATAATCAGATGAATGTGATACAAAAACCAGTGCACACCTGCACTGCCTGACAGTCCAATAGTATCTATTCCAGAATGGCTTCAAGGTGCTACTCAATTTCACTGATTTCTTAATAGATTTTCAGGTCAGAAAGGCTCATTATGACCATCTAGTCTGACCTGCATAACATAGGCCTTAGAATCACATCTAGTAATTCCTGCATCATGCCCTTATCCCGTGGCTGAGCTGGAACATATTTTTTGAAAGCCTTCTAACCTTGATTTAAAGACTGATGAAAATCCACCACATCCCTTGGTATGAGGCTTGTCTATCAACAGCGATCAATAAATGTACTGACTACCAGCATGTATATAAGGAAAAAAGGATTGTCTCATGTTTCTTGGTAATCTCCTTGTTTGAAGAAAATGTTCCATAAACATGGTCCTGATTCAGCAAAGCATTTAGCACATGCTTAAAATCCATAATAACTACTCAACACAGTTGGATAATTGTTTTGCTGAATCAGGACCTAAATGTTTAAATAAGGTGTAAATAACAGATATAATAAAATAGGTTCTTGAGCTATTGGTATGTTTTGGACAAAGGATTATAAAGGTATAAAGGATTATATACCTCCCTTCTAAGCATTGCAACTATAAAGCAATGTAATAAAAATTAAGTAAGATATTATTAGTAAAAATGACAAGATGGTTTAGAAACATAGGGCCTGATTCTGCCAGTCTTACATGAGCATCCCCTACTCTCACAGTTAATCCCACTGACGTTAAGAGTAGAATCATAGAATTGTAGGACTGGAAGGGACCTCAAGAGGTTATCTAGTCCAGTCCCCTGCACTCAAGGCAGGACTAAGTATTATCTAGACCAGGAGTCAGCAACCTTTCAGAAGTGGTGTGCTGAGTCTTCATTTATTCACTCTAATTTAAGGTTTCACATGCCAGTAATACATTGTAACGTTATATATTATATAAGTCTATAATATATAACTAAACAATTGTTGTATGTAAAGTAAATAAGGTTTTTAAAATGTTTAAGAAGCTTCATTTAAAATTAAATTAAAATACAGAACCCCCCGGACCGGTGGCCAGGACCCAGGCAGTGTGAGTGCCACTGACAATCAGCTTGTGTGCCGCCTTCAGCACGTGTGCCATAGGTTGCCTACCCCGATCTAGACCATCCCTGACAGGTGTTTGTCTACCCTGCTCTTAAAAAACCTCCATTGATGGAGATTCCACACCTCCCTAGGCAACTTATTCCAGTGCCTAACCACTCTGACAATTAGGAAGTTTTTTTCCTAATGGGCAACCTAAATCACCCTTGCTGCAATTTAAGCCCATTGCTTCTTGCCTTTTCTCAGAGGTTAAGGAGAACAATTTTTCTCCCTCCTCCTTGTAACAACCTTTTATGTACTTGAAAACTGTTATCATGTCCTCTCTCTCTCTCTCTCTCTCTCTATATATATATATATATGGATGTGCTCTGTGGCCCTAACTCAACAAAGCACTTTATCACATGCTTGAAGTTAAGGATGAGCTTATGTCCTTTGCTGTATCAGGATGTATCAAATTCCCTTTAGGAAGATTTACTCTGGTTGTAGGGGGTTTTTCGTGTGAAAGGCAGTTTCCATAATAGTGCAAACATTGTCATTCAAAGTTTATATTTTGGGTTGGATTCCCTGGGCAGGTACTTCAGGAGGAAGGAACTGAGTGAAGCTTTGGATATCAAGAAAGATGCAGAAGAGCTGGATGCCCAGGATGAGGAAGAGGATTTCTCCGGGAGTCTCTGTCCCAGTGTCAGGCAGAGGCTCTGGGAGATGCTGGAGAAGCCTCGCTCTTCTGTAGCTGCCAGGACTTTTGGCACTCTCTCTATGGCCTTTGTTGTCGTGTCCATTGCCAATATGGCCTTGATTTCTGTGGAGCTGAGCTGGTTGGCGCCCCCACTACTGGACGCCCTGGAGTATGTGTGCATTGTCTGGTTCACAGCGGAGTTTGCCCTGCGGCTCCTGTGCACACGGGATCGGTGCCGCTTCCTGAGGAGCGTGGCGAACATCATAGACCTGCTGGCCATTTTACCCTTCTACATCACCCTGCTGGTGGAGAGCATGTGCGGTGGGGAGAGCTCTCAGGAGCTGGAGAATGTGGGGCGCATCGTCCAGGTGCTGAGGCTGCTCAGAGCTCTGCGTATGTTGAAGCTGGGCAGACATTCCACAGGTACCTTTAGCTCATAGATTTAACATAATATTGGTTTTAGCGTTTCACAAGCCATAAGAGGTCAAAAGAAATTAACCAAGCAAGTTAAATGTACAGACACATAGTAACCCTTATAGATTATCCAGGGTGCTGTTGCCTCAGTAATAAAACTGAATCTGCATAGAAGGGATGGAAGGAAATGACCTGTTGGTCAAAAACACTAGATACGTACTCAGGGTGGCTACTCCCCCGCTGCTCCTGCCGCTGCGACTACCCTCCAATGTTAGTGCACTAGCTAGCAGAGCTAGTGTGGGAATGGAATTGACACCTGCAGCTCGAAGTGTAGCAGACCCTATGACGGCTCCTAGTGGCAATTCCCCAGGTTTGTAATGACAATTGTTGACATCAGATAACTTCACTTTGAAATTTGGGGTCACACCTTTCTATCTTTCATATGTTTATTTAAAAACCGTTCAGGAAATTATTATCCTATTGGTTTAGCATCGCCTGTCTCTCTCCCATATAGAGTTTAGTGATTTCTTGTCATTGAAAGGGAAAAAATTGAATGAATCTTATCAAAACCTGATAACTCTCCTAGTCTAAAAGTGAAGTATCATATCACCATTAAAACTGAAAATAGTAGTCCATTTCTTTAGCATACAGAATTAGATGCCACTTAACTACACATGTAAACAGCTCCGAAGAAGTTAAATGCCAGTGGTGATAATTGCATACTTTTTGAAATTTAAGTTTTACCAGTCGCCCAGGCTCAGAGCAGTAAATCAAAAACTGCAGCTCGTTATAATTTGAATGTTGTCGGAAACAGTTCTCATCTTCTGGCAGAGCAGGCGCTGCTGTTAACATAAACCTAGTAAATCAGAATGGAAATATACACTGTACAGATCTGGAGCCTGTTTCCTGCTAGTTAAAGATGACAAAATGGTGAGGGTTTTTCATTTTGATTCTAACGCATACATAAACATAGTCATTAATATGGAAAGTTCTGCACACAGAGGGGATCATCCATAATCACATCTCCCCCTCCCACCTAGAAGCAGAGTCACCTACCTGTATGACATCATCCCTGGGATATTGTGGCGACCCCTTTGCAAAGTTGGGATCCATGCCAGCGGAGTGGATGGGGACCGGGCAGGCTGGGGGAAGGGACGGGGTAGCCCTGCTGTGCGTAGCGGGGTGTGGCTGAGGAATGCTCACCATGCCCTGCACATTTTGTGAAGAAATGGCAGATCCAAACTATTCCTGTGGGTGGGGGTGATAAAGACAGGACACAACTATGCCTCTGCAAAAGCCGAGCTATGTTTGGGGAAGGGATGTGGTCATAAAGGGGACATAAAGCAGGCTGTGAAGGCTGAGCAGTTGGATTTGATACACCTATTCAACCTAGCACTTCCCCAGCACAGGCCTAGTGGCACAGAGGGCCAGGGCCACTGCTCTGCCTCACCTTGACTCACCATTACTGGCACCCCTCGTGCTACTGGCAGTGCTACAAAGGGCACGTCTATACTTACCTCCGGGTCCGGCAGTAAGCAATCGATCTTCTGGGATCGATTTATCACATCTTGTCTAGACGCGATAAATCGATCCCGGATCGATCCCGGAAGTGCTCGCCGTCGACTCCAGTACTCCTGCTCCGCGAGAGGAGTACGCGGAGTCGACGGGGGAGCCTGCCTGCCGCGTCTGGACCCACGGTAAGTTCGAACTAAGGTACTTCGACTTCAGCTACGTTATTAACGTAGCTGAAGTTGCGTATCTTAGTTCGAAGTGGGGGGTTAGTGTGGACCAGGCCCAAGACTCACTCCTTGCACTCCCCAGCACCTACAGTGAAGTTATTTCAGCCCTCCACACAGGAGGAAGGCAGGACTGCCTAAGTCCTTTCTGCTCACCCTCAATGTGCTTGTGCTGGAGCAACCATGGTTTGGCTTGGCCAGATAAATAATTTGAAAATAATTGCTTTCATATGGTAAGAAATTACAAAACCTGCACAGCCACTGACACCTACTGATCACTGAGAACATGCTTATTGTGTGCCCTTTAACTTGTGTTTGGCTAAAGCATATCTTCCAGAAAAGCATCCACCCTTGAACTGAAGACATCAAGAAATGAATCTACCACTTTCCTTCATAGTTTCATCCAATAACTAATCACCCTCACAGTAAAAATATGTGCCTTCTTTCCAATTTGAAGTTGTCTGGCTTTGACTTTCAGCCACTGGTTCTTCTTATGCCTTTCTCTGCCAGATTAAAAAGCCATTTAGTACCTGGTGTTTGCTCCCTACGAAGATACTTATACATTGCAATCAAGTCACCACTTGATCTTCTATTTGCTAAACGAAACAGGTTGAGCTTTTTAAGTCTGTAAGGCATTTTTTCCAGCCCTCAGATCATTTTAGTGGCTTATTTCTGCATCCTCTCCAATTTTTCAACATTTTTTTAAATATGGACACCAGAACTATGTACAGTATTCCAGTATCAGTCTCACCAATGCCATATACAGAGGTAAAACCACCTCTCTGCACCTACTCACTACACCCCTATTTATAAATCCAGCAAACAAAAACATGGGAAGAGAGCCCTGAAATTCACTAATGCTTTCAAAAAGAGCAATGCTTTATTTAACTTGTAACACTTCCCCTCTGGGTCACTGAGAAACTAATTACTCAATCATCCCTTCTAGTTGTTAGTTTTGCAAGGTGCTGAATGCCACTAACTTCCTTGCAAATTGAGGGTTATCAGGTCTGGTCCTTAGAGCTGGTCTATATGCAGCTTTTGTACCATTATAACTATATTGAGTGATATAGTTAAAAGTGATACATCCCCTTGTGTGGATGAATTTATACCAGTATAAAGGTGCTTATATGGTATAGCTTATTCCCCTAAATTTACAGGAGTATGCTATACCAGTATGAACACCTAAACCAATATAGTTATAGTGCTACAAAAACTGTGTGTAGACAAACCCTTAGTTAGGTAGTGTGGAGGAAAAGAAAAAAATCTCTAAAAACCAAGGAGCCCAATTGCACTCTCTGAAGTGCATGCATCAAACCAGGGGCTTTGTGTGTGCACAGGGAAATAGAGATTGGCCCAAAAGCACCAAGAAATCTTAAACACATTTATGTCTCAAACTCCCAGAGACTCCAATGGCTGTCTGAGACCTGCAAAAATGTATGAGTTCAACCTTAGTTTCCAACATTATTTCGTTTAGTTGGAGCTCAGTGGGGGTAATTTGTAAGCATTGCATTTCTCCCCCTCAATAAGAAAAACAATATTGATTATTTAAAAAATTAGTGAGAGAAACACTTTGTCAGAAATCATAAAGTCCTCGGTGATCAAGAAGATACAATACAGACACCCAAGTTAGCATAACTGGCTTTAGAGGATGCCCTGTTTTGTGGATATATTTTGTTTTTCATTTGTGTGCGTGTGGCATTTCTTCCTTTGCAGTGTTATTGTATTTGCTTTTTCACCCCTGCACTGGCCAGCCCAGGGGCACTGCATTCCCTAGAGGGGGAGGGGCAAAGAGCTACCACATGTGCACACTTGTCTTTGTCCTGTGCAAGTCTCTCCACACTCATGCTCCCTCCCCCTACCCACTCAGCTTTTGCATAGGGGTGCAAGTGAGGCAAAGGGGTTTGTGAAGTTGGACAAAGGTGATTGCCTTATGCCTGATCCTATCCCCCAAACTGAGTGGATCATTTCCCTCATAACAAGTTACTCCAACTACATTGTAATTGAAGGGATGTACCTGGCAGAGCTGGCAGTAACCAGCATAAGAGAGGAAGGCATTAGATGTGTATCTCCCACTCCTGTCTTTACGCATCTTCCCACTCACTCTAATATGATTCATGATCAGCCCCTTATTAATTTGTATACTGGACACCAATATCTATTCTTTTCCATTTCAAAATAGGGACCATAAATCAGAGACCTCTGTGTTTTATTTCTTGAATAATCATGTTTTTCCAATGGTTCTCCAAACAGCATTGCCTCCTCATAAAGGCATTCCTGAGGTTGAAACATAAAACGCAAAGTGTCTAGCTTTCAGAACAAGTGCTTCTTAACAGAGGTATGAAGACAGTTACATGGATCAACCTACTGACAGGATTTCTTGTGTTCCAGGCTTGCGATCTCTTGGGATGACTATTGCACAGTGCTACGAAGAGGTTGGCCTGCTGCTGCTTTTTCTTTCTGTGGGAATATCTATATTTTCCACGGTGGAGTATTTTGTTGAACAAGGTGTCCCTGGCACAACTTTCACAAGTGTGCCCTGTGCATGGTGGTGGGCAACAACTTCCATGACAACCGTTGGTTACGGCGACATTAGACCAGACACTACCACTGGCAAGGTAGTGGCCTTTATGTGTATATTATCAGGAATATTGGTCTTGGCTTTGCCTATAGCGATAATTAATGACCGTTTTTCTGCTTGTTATTTTACACTGAAGATAAAGGAGGCTGCTCTTCGACAGCGTGAAGCTTTAAAGAAGCTCACAAAGAACACATCCACTGACTCAAATATCAATGTTAATTTGCGAGACATATATGCTCGCAGTATCATGGATATGTTACGGTTAAGAAGCAGAGAGAGAGCAAGCACCAGGAGCAGTGGTGGAGATGATTTTTGGTTTTGACTTTATAAAATCTTGTATAACATACAGACTACTTCAAGGTGTTGTAGTGAACGGTAGGACAGCTGTCATTTTACATTATTCACTCTTAGCATATTTGCTCTCCAATTTGCAATTTTATTTTCTTGGTGCATTTAAGATAACTAGTGTAGGCCAAAGGCATAACTCAAAAGCTGGGAACTCTCAAGGGGCTTTGAAACTAATTTTCACAATTGGTTCTTGAACTGGAAAAATATAGGGGACCCATCAAAGTAAAATAATGATCCAAATCTTTGTCTATGAATCGTATGTCCTTGCTAACATACAGTAATAAAGTTTTACACCCTTCCCCCCCTCAAAAAAAAAAATACGGGGGGAGGAGGCTTTTGGTGGAAAGGATGAGGAAATTAAAAATACTTGAAAAGAAAGAAGCTTAAGGAGTAAAGCACTGGTGACATTTCTGATGGCTTTTACATTATGTATTATTGTTTGTAGATGTAAACAAGAGTCAAGGGGCTGATCCTTGTCCCCATTCTGGCCTCCATCTGCTACAATATCAGTGGCATAGAGGGGCCACAATAGGCTGGGGGGGAATTTTCCCCAGTTCAGGAGCAGCATAGAGCTAGCATAACACCCTCACATGCCCCAGTGTAGGGCACATGCTTATGTCAGGACTGATGATGAAAAGAGGTATGGCTGTGGTGCTCTATATTATACAGATTCTGGGTTGCTGTACAGTCCATAGGCAGCCATGGAAAATCAGCCATAAGTTAGAGCAGCCTCTCAGGATACTCTAACTTACATCAGGGTCTGTATCAGCATCTGCAGCACAAAAGTGGCTTTTGTTTCACTCCCCCCAGGGCTGTTCCTTGTGTATTGTGCTATCAAGAGGCACTGCCTGGAAGCTACCATCATGGAGTTCGAGACAAATGTTGCCTCTATTTGTCTATATAAGCACTTTTCTCAGTTTTGAGGGGACACTGAATTAAAAAATCCTGTATTTAGAAACCGAGGCATCAAAAATTCCAGGGGAAGAATTTAGTTTATTTTAATTAACTGAGTCCTTGCCGAAAGCATCAGGTTGACATCAGAAAACGCAGAAGTTCTCTTTTTAATCACAAAGAAAATAGACACTTGTTTCAGCTTAGCCCATAGAAATCAGTAGGAGTTTTGGGTGGCTCAGGGCTCCAAGATCAGGTCTAAATAAGTTAATAGTTCTCACTGAGGCATTAGAGAAATCCTAAATGAAATACATGCATGCCCCCCCCCCCAAAAAAAAACAACATTATGGAATGCTCATGAGATGTTGTATACAGATCTTTTTGGTGTGGGAGGGTGGGTTATAGGTCTAGTTAGACAACAACAAAAATCGAAACTTTCCTTAGTTTCTCCCCCCATATGCTTTTTAGCAAAATGGAGTGTTGCTTAAATCTAATTTGCATTGCCTAAGGGCCAAGGACCTGTAGAAACAACTTACCAATATGATAAACTAAATCAAAAGCTTCAATCCCCCTGATTTCTTAACTCTTATGGATAATACAAGCACAAGTGTACGCACCAGTTTACTGCATATGTTTGAAATAAAATTAAAGAAAGACATAAAAACAACCATATAGTAACTGCAGCTAATCTGACTTGCTGCATTATTCAGGACACCTAAACAAAATTTGCTTTTAGGACATATAAATGGATGAACAAAGTTGCTTTTAAGAAACATTATATAACTCCTATTTTGAATTATTAATATGATTATCTTGCTATTGAACAAAAACTACATTACAAGATTGTACAGCTGTGTCAGAATACAATTACAGGGCTCCATCATGCATGCAACTCTAATAGAAATTCAACACAGAACTTAACCATTTCCTATTAGTTTTGCCCAGCAATTTGGTTTTGGAACAATCTAACAAGTCTGTTGGGCTACTGGTTCCAACTGGCAAGATTGCGTCTGATCCTGCTTCAACTGAAATGGACTAGATGCAGAAAGTACTGGGTGAGGTTCTATGCCCCATTATGCGAAGTGACAGACTAGATGATGATAAAGGTCCCATCTGGCCTAAAAAACTATTGGCTCTTGCTGCTTGCCATACTTAGAATAGACATGTATAGGGAGGGAATCCATTCCATGTAAGCTTCCACACTGTACAGGGGCCCGCTGAATGAGGTAGGAGATTGGGGAGAAAAGATAGGGCAGCCGCAATTACATACAAGGGGGAAGCGAGATTTGCACTCCCTTTGCCAGCAGGGGCTTTTCATGTGCAGGGAAAAACGGACGATGTTTGCACAGTTGACCTCCCTCTGAATTCTTGTTGGGGGAGGGGAGTTTTTATCTGCAGCCTGTACTGAACTCTGTCAAAAAAGGCTTACTGGAGAGGTGTGCTGGGCATCATGACTGTGCCCCTTCTCCAGGCAGAGTTTTAATTTCTCTCTCAGAATATCTGTTCCTGACTTCTTCCCCCAATCTAGTGATAAAGGTTCCTTTAAATGCTCATAGTGAAGTCAGATGTAAAAACTTACCAAATAGCTCTTCCCAGGTAACCATGCCTTCATTTTCAGGACTCCTACTTTGAAATTCTGGAGTTCGCCAGTCAAGTCAATTGCACAGTGTCTTGTTATCAAGGCAGATGTCAATAAAATTATGTGTGGAGGCTATCAAAAGTCAATTCTGAATTGATCTTCAAGACAGATCTTCAAGACAAAAAGACTAGAGCACTAGCCCACTCTGTCAGTGAGCACTACAAGAGAATGCAACTGTAAAATGTAAAAATATTCCCTATTCTTAAAAAAACAGATACTGAAAATAGCTCAATCCCCATTTAGGCACCATAATCAGTGGCAAGATTTGAAAAGAAGCTCAGCATGTTGGGAGCTAAGCTTTTTTAAAAATCTGGCCATAAATGTCACGGTGGGAGCTACTAGGTTTCTGAGGACAGTAAAGAATTTGGCCCACAATGGAGAATACTTCTGGAGCCAGTAAAATCTCTAAAATTGCAATTACCTTTATAAGTGCAACCACTGTAAAATGCTATTCATTTTCGGTCTTGATTTAGCCAATACTATATCATGACCGGGGTGCCGGGGAGCCCACTGAGATTGCTCCATTAGGGCAACCTGCAAAGAATGGGGCAGACAATCCCCAAAACTGGTGGCTATTCCAATACATAGCTAGCCACCAAGGCTAACAACAAAACAGCTTCTGCAATACCTTACTAGCTACCCAGAAGCCAAAAATACTGTTCCCTTAAAGCAATCCAGCCTTGGGTTTCCTTCCAGATAGTCAAGTCAAATATGATGAGGATTACTAAAAATCTTGTTCATCATATAAAAAGTTCTACCAGTCCCAAAGGATTGGACACATTACCCACCTGGTCAATGAATATTTCAGATCTTACCCAAATGCACACTTACAGTCAATTCTTATTAAATAAACTAAAATTTATTTAAAAAGAAGAGAGAGAGAGTATTTGGTTACAAGGTTATTATACATACTGACATTAATAGAGTCCTTAGGTCATTTTCATAGTAGAGATAGTGAGCTCTGGAATTGCAGAGAGTCCTTTGTCTATGTGTATTTCATAGATTCCAAGCCAGAAGGGACCCTGTGATCATCTGCTGTGCCCTTCTGTATAACACAGGCCTTAGAGCTGCCCCAAAAATAATTGCTATTTGAATTAGAGCATATCTTTTAAAAAAATCTTACCTTGATTTTAAAATTGCCCATGTTAGAGAATCCATCATGACCCTTGGTAGAATGTTCCAATGGTTAACTACCTTCACTGTTAAAAATGTACACGTTATTTCCAGTCTGAATTTGTCCCGCTTCAGGGGCAGTGGAGCATGTTATACCTTTCTCTGGTAGGTTGAAGAGCTCATTATCAAATTTTTGGCCCCCCCTGTAAGTTCAAGCACCCCATTCACATTACATTGTGGAGATCAAGGTGGTGTTTGACTCTGAAAGAGAATCACTTTGAAACTCACAGGCCTCCTAGAATGTCCCGAACCTTATATGATGACTCCTTGTTTCTGTAAATGGGAAAAGAGGCATATTCTTCCAAATTAGGTCAGGTGTTCAACCAGGATGCATTGTCACCCTAGAACTCTTCAATGCCGCCATAGACCACATGCTTAACTAGACACTAATTAAATGCATTTTAGGCATACATCTTGATATGAACCTCACCGGCACTGATTTTGCTGGTGATATAACTCTAGTCATATCATGAATGGGCAAACTGGTTGTGGCACTTAAAACCATGGAAAGCTCAGTGACAAAAGTTGGCCTAAAAATTAATTGGGTAAAACCAAAACTCTTCCAGTCAGTGATTTCAAACACTCTGCAGATTCTAGCATCTTAGTGGGTGACCACCTATCTCAGCCTGGGTAGTCGATAACATGGATGGCATCAAGAAAGAACTTGAAGCTCACATTGCAAAAGCATCATCAGTAATGGGGTGCTTTATCTAGAATGTCTTTTGCAAACCAAATACCGTGGTAAATAGAGAGACAAAGCTGAGGATATATATTGCTTTGTTGGTCCCTATTCTCATCTATGAGACTGAAACACAGCCCCCCACTGCCAAGATTGAAAAGAAGTTAGACACCATTCAGATGAAGCATGATCAAAAACATCAAATGGCACAAATTCAAGTCAAATTCAGAGATCTTCTTCCTTAAAAAACATGTTCCACTCTCTCAAATGGTTGCCCAATGCTCTTTAAGGTGGTATGGGCATCTGCTCTGAATGCCTACCAATTTCCTTGCAAGAATAATCTTCAACTTTGACACAACAAAACCAGGATGGAAAAGAACCCCTTGAATACCTAAAACATGATGGCTGGATGGCATCAGACACCTGTCCCGCACAGGCATCCTACCCTGTATCCCGCCAGACATGCCATCATGAAGGCACATAACGCATTCAATGGCCTCTATGCTGTCCAAGCAACAGCATGAGAGCTAACCTAGTCATGTAGAACTAACCTAGTCATGATCAAGTCACCCCTTACCCATCTCTTTGTTGAGCTTAATAGATTGAGTTCCTTGAGTCACTATATGGCATGTTTTCCAATCCTTTAATAATTTTCATGTCTCTTCTCTGAACCCTCTCCTGCACAATTCCAGAAGGATATTGATAAATAGACCAGAACTGGATGCTGTATTTCAGTTGCAGTCACACTAGTGCCAAATATAGAGGTAAAATAACCTTTCTACTCCCACGTGAGATTCCGTTTATGCAGCCAAGAATCACTTTAGCCCTTTTGGTCAGTGTCGCATAGGGAGCTCATGTTCAACTGATTATCCACTACAACCACCAAATGTTGATTTTATGTTGCAGGCCATTGATAAAAATGTTAAATAGCAGAGGGGCAACAATTGAACCCTGCGGGATCCCACTAAAAAAGCACCCACTCAATGATGATTCCCTCTTTACGATTACATTTTGAGGTCTATCAGTTAGAAAGTTTTCAATCCGTTCAATGTGTTTCATATTAATTTTCTATCATTCTAGAGTTTTTTGAGACGCTAGTTGCTATTTTACAATGTTAAGATTCTAGTCCTCTGCAGCAGACATTGTCAGTAATTCCAGTTGTGAAGGGAAGGAAACAATCTCTCTAATATCAGAGGGGTAGCCGTGTTAGTCTGAATCTGTAAAAAGCAACAGAGGGTCCTGTGGCAACTTTAAGACTAACAGAAGTATTGGGAGCATAAGCTTTCGTGGGTAAGAACCTCACTTCTTCAGATGCTTGCATCTGAAGAAGTGAGGTTCTTACCCACGAAAGCTTATGCTCCCAATACTTCTGTTAATCTCTCTAATGTCATAGAGGCAGGAGGTGAGTGAGAAGTTGAACACCTATTGCTTCCCCCCTCCCTCAGAGCCCTAACAAGTTGCCTCCAAGACATGTCTGATCTCTGACATCCCAGGGGTACAGATTCCAAAGTAGGCCAGAGGTTACTTTTGTTCTTCTTAAAAGAAGCCCCCTACGTATACTTAAACAATCATATATTCGAGTAAATGTGCTTATTGGACTGAGTGAAGTCCATGTGCACATGACAGAATTGAAAGCAATGAATTTTATTTCAACATGAGATCAATTTCTTCATCAAGGCAGGAAAGCATCATTGTTCACCCTTTTATAACTTTGTGGAATTTTTAAAATTGAATGTGTGTACTTTTGAATAATACATCAAATATTACAATTTGGTCTATTAGTTTAATGTATTCTTTCCACCTCTGATTAATTGCTTTGGAAAGACATTTTATTTCCAAACTTTGTGCAGCAGAGCTGAACCTTCGGAAATGGATTTTTGACCACGGTTTAACCTCTTTCCTGTTTCATAATGTAAAATGAACACATTTCTACGGGAAGCTTGTAAGAGAATTCATAACAGGTTATTGAAATTGTTACTGGAAACAGAAATAAAGACCTGAATGAGCCCAGTTTTTGTGTTTTCAAACATGAATAAGAAAGAGAAGATTTTAGCAAGCAATTGCCTGTAACACTCATCACCTTGGCCATGGCCCAATCATTTTTTGGCTGGGCCAAACCTGAATGCCGCTGTGATACCACACACCAGGTTGCGATGCCACTCACTCACATTTGGAGGGGCTGGGTATAGGGGCTCATGGGCCAGGATAGTCAGGCTCTTGGTGGGGGAGGAGGTGCCTTAAAGGGGAAAAGGAGGGTCAGGCGGGGGGGAGGGGAATCTATGCCCCCTTCCATACACACACACTTTAAATGATGCTCCACAGCCCCTTGACTTAAAAAATGAACAGTTAAGTATTGTAGAGCATGGGATCTCAAACTTCATTGCACCGCGACCTCCTTCTAACAACAAAAATTACTACATGACCCCAGGATGGGGGGAATGAAGCCTGAGCCCGCCCAGGCCCCATCAGCCCCAGGCAGGGTTGCCTATAAATTGAACCCTGTCACCCTGGACTGAAGCCCTCAGGCTTCAACTTTGTCCCTGGGCAGTGGAGCTCAGGCTTTAGCCTCAGACCCCAGCAAGTCTAACGCCAGCCCTGGTGACCTCATTAAGGGCTTTGGGGTCCCAACCCACAGTTTGAGAACTGCTGTTGTAGAGGACTGTATCATTCGCTAACTGACCAGATTTCTAAACTGTAGTTCTCAGCCTGATGAATGAAATATGTGGTAGCATTATGCATTCAAAACATATTAAAGAATTAAGAATGTTCATAGATTATAAAGCCAAAAGGGACCATTGTGACCTAGTCTGATATCTGGTATTACACAGGCTACAGGACTTCTCTGATTTACTTCCTTGATTAATTTTCAGAGAGCCCATAAAAGTCAAAGTATTAATACATCCATGCTCAAGAATTATTGACCAACAGAATGACACTCACAATATTGATATTACCTTCACTCCTATTGTCAGTCTACCCAACCAAAAACAAAAACCCTACTCCAAACAGAGTTATGAATAAGACTAAGATTTTGTCATGCATATGGTTAGTACAAATCACAGACAGGTCACGGGCAATAAAGAAAAATTAACGGAAGCCTGTGACCTATCCATGACTTTTACTAAAAATATGCATGACCAAATGGGGAGCTGAGGGGTCCGCACACTACCCCTGGGGGCCTGGCTGGGAGCTGCAGGATGCCCCCGCTGCCCATGGTGGCCAGGAACTCCGGGGCACCCTGACTGCCCGCTGCAGCTCTGAGCTCCCGGGGGCCCCACAGCCCGTGGCAGCTGAGTGCTGCAGGACTCCCCAGCCACCCATGGCGGCTCCAATCTCCCGGTGCACCCTGGCTGCCCACAGCAGCTCCGAGCTCCCAAGGCACCCTCGCTGCCCGTGGCAGCTCTGAGCTCCTGGGGGCCCTGCCGCCCATGGTGGCCAAGAGCGGCAGGACTCCCCCGCTGCCAGCAATGTCCGGGAGCTGCAGGGCATTCCCTCCCCTGCCTGCAGCAGCTGGGAGCTCGGGGTCCACAGTTCCCAGCCACTCCGGGCGATGGGGGGACCCTGCAGCTCCCAGGCGCTGCAGGCTCAAGTCACGGCAATCTGAGGAAGTCACGGATTCCATGACTTCCATGACCCCCATGACAAAATCATAGCCCTAGTAAGACCCCCACAAACAGAGAAGTGCCAGGGACTCCAGGAAGTCTACTAGGGATTTCACTATTGCTATTGATTACATGTGGAAGGCACTCAAATACTCTGGTGATGAGCAGCCCCGAGATAGATAGATTAGGTAGAATCATTATCAATGTTTAGTATTTGGGGGGAAAGAACATACTATACAAAGTATTCAGTGATAAAAATTTCATACCTAGCCTCATGCAGTACAACGAGAGCTTCTGAACCACACCCACAGAAACAGCTTCATAGCTGCCCCCTACAGCCAAAGACCAGCACCATATATATATATTGAGAAGATGAGGAACAACTATAGGGAGAAGAGCAGATGTACTGAGTTCCCAGTTCTCCCATATGTCACTACTCTCAGTCCCGTCATCCCCTCCCCGCTGCAGGAGTTACATTATTAAAATTCCCATGCATGGCCCTTTCAGGTTCGAACTGTAGACAAGCCTAATCTATATTCCTGTTTTCCATTTTGTTTCTTTCTTTATGATATTAAAAATAAAATTGTCGTCAAGAGGGCAGGATGGGATGTTTTTTCCCAGCAGTACAAAGACAGTAGCTGCATGGCATGGAATATGAGCGCTGCATCCAGTGTCTGCCAAATCAATAGAAGTTGCTCGCCTGCTTTCTGACCACAGGACACACTACAGGTAAAACCACCATTTACATCACTGCAGAAGTTGACACATTGTAGTAACTAAAGAGGGAGTAGAAGAAGTAAGAGGTTTGGGGGACTCACTGTCTTCCTGAGCTTGGATAATTATCATTATTATTATTTGTATTCTCATAAGCACATATGAATCCCTGTCATGGAGAAGGACCCCATTGTGCTGGGCACTGTACAAACACAGAACAAAAAGACAATCCTTGCCCACAGAATTTACAATCTCAGTAAACAGAACAAGGCTACGCTCAGATTCACTGTGTAAAAGAGGGACATTTCATACAACAACTTTTGTTTGTATTTGTTCATCACTGGTAGAACTCCATTGATTTAATGGAGCTCCAGGAGGGCGCCCACTGTTCTGTGGGCTGATGGCCAAAGGGACTCTTTCAGTGCTATGTGTGGGGGTTGAGGTGAATGTTTTGCCTGTGATATGGCAGCAAATAGATCCAAAACTGATATGTAAAATTATGGACTTTACTATGCAGACTGATTCCTTCTGCATGGAGATGAAGCCAGCCCACCTGCGCTAAGGGCTTTGTAATGGAAATGTTGGCAGACTCCGCTATGCCGTGCCAGTGGGCATTACTGTGAGTTGCATTGTGCTGCAAACACATTAGCTGTCCAGCAAGAGACTTGATAAGAACAGATGTGATGACACATGAGACACAAACGAAAAAGGAAAGGCTCTTCTAATCATCAACCATCACCAGGCTTTCAGTGTGGCTCAGAGTTAGCATGCTTCCCATATCAATTATTTAATGTTTTTAGAGTTCAACACAAGTGCAGCTAGCATAGGCAATGCATCCATTACAGAAATGATATGTATAATGGGAGTCAGTTATTCAAGATCCTTCTGCACCAGGCATGTTACTCCCCCATGCAGAAAACTGTACCTTGGACCAATCACGTCTAAAGATCCCTGACGCACGTTCCACCATGAGTACTGAATCTATCTTCTGGCAGGCGAGTCGGGAAGGTTTTCTTTAATTATGTTTCTACCAATATCTTCTTAGGGCAGAATGTGATTCTCTCCTCTGCTTCTTTTTATATCTCATATCTAGGGCAGATTGTGCCAGATAGGCACAGAACTGTGCAAGATGTATTATAAAGCCACATGGCCCCTAGAGGGGCAGAATTGGGCCCTAATCTCAGCTGGTGCCTCTAAGCACTACCATAATGCAAATGCTAATAGTCAGATGCACATGTAGCTGTTACAATAGTCTCAGATACAGATGCACACGTATCAGTTACAATATGCAATACTGTACGTTGTAAGCCAAATTCAGCTCTAAATTACACTTGTGCAACCCCTTGACTTTGTACATGTATAGCTAAAAGCCCAGATATGCTCTAGAAATAGTACAGGACCTTTTAAACATTTTTAAAAGCTGACAGTACTTGATATATGACATTCCAGACAGAGACTTTCATCCAGACTATTTTATTTCATCACCTACTTTTCAGTGCATACAGATTTTCAACTAGCAAACTAATCTACTAACTAAAGAGAAGATTTCAGCAACATTTATTAGGTGAGAAGTCTAAATATGGGGTGTTACCTGCAAATATACAATGGTTTGCCAATTATAACAAGACTTAAAAGAAGCTCTTGAGAGGTCAACTAAACTGTAAAAATGAAAAAAGGTAAAAGGTAGAAAGTATTTACTCATAAAATCAGAAAGAAAGAGGTATACTAATAACAATTCATCTTAAAATGAAACCAAGTTTAACATACAAGATCCAACTTTCAGATATTAAAGGATCTTAAATGAGATGAAATTACTAGTCATATACTGGATAAGACCTATTTTAAGTACTGCTGCTGTATCTGAAGTCCTCACTTCAGGGGAACTTATTCATAATATTGGTGATCCAACAGTGCTTTTTAATTCTGAGTCAGTTTCTTATTACATGACATTACCAGGATCCTCACACTGAAGCACAATGTCCTGTCTTAGAGGCTCCAAGCAGTAACGCTCTTCTAGCAAGTTTGCTATCACTGTTATGTCTAAATGGTAATTTCTTTGGTAACAGGGCTAAATTTAGGTCTTGAGCAACACATAGCCACATGCCTGAAAAGCAGCGCCAGAAGTAAGCTGTGGATTGCAACTTCTGCACCCACCCAAAAAACTATGAAGCTACCTCCACTGGAGCCACCAATGGCTGGTAGTCCAGAGTTAGGCTTAGGTTGTTGCCGATGAGCTTGGGATAGTGAATACAAGTGACTCTGTAGACCAGAGTGGTTAGTGCACTCACCTGGGCTATAGAAGACCTGCCTTCAAGTCCCTGTTCCAAGGACTATGTCATCATTTATACAAGGTGGAACAGCTTCTACAGAAGAGATTGAAAGGAGGGTATAAGGCGGACACCACCAAAACCTCATCCTCCAACTCTGTTTTTTAGGGGGCCCAATCTTTAGGCGTGCTCTAAGGTCATCTCTGAGCATGCCTAGCAAATTGGGCCCCACAGGCAAGATAAGTGGGGAACAGCTAGTGTGAGGATCCTGCTGGGCCTTATGCTTGACCTCAGTGCCGAGCATCAGGACTTAGGCAGCTGCGTGCTTACCCAGCAGCAGAAATTTAGGTGCCATGGTGATTTTATGGGCAGAAATATAGGTGCCAAGGGAATTTAAGCACCTACAGGGTTAGGTGGCAGTTGAGCAGGGGGTCTGAGGATCTAAATTTTGGACTTAGGTGCTTAAATCGGCAGTTAAGCACCTAAATTCCTTTGTGGATCTAGCCTTAGGGCCTGTATTTTACACATACTGTTGAATTGGCCCATTTATTTTACATAGGAAAAATAATAATTTACTGAGGATTTACTATATTTCATAACTGGGAAGGTTTCCCATGAATTTATCCATAGCACACAGCTGTAATTCTAGTCCATGTAAACAGAATGGTGTATTTTCCTCTAAAGAAAGGTTAGACTTAGTTACCATACTGCATATGAATAGTTTTAGATTATAGGACTTCCAAGAAGAGATCTTGTTCACAGGAACCTGTATTGTATCCAACCTGTCTGAATGTTTCTTTTGATCACGTAAAGATATGGAGCTAGATCCTCAGATGCTGTAAATTGGTGTAGCTCCACTGAAGTTAATGGAATTATGCTAATTTACCCCAAATGAGAATCTGGCCCATAATTTATAACTAGATTGTTATTTACTATTTCTCCTCAGATTCTTATAGGTAGGAAGCCATGGAAACTGCGCACCTGTCTCATGGGACACATTATGGGAAGGGAGCCAGGTGACTAGGATATCTGTCCCAGGGGACAAAGTGCCAATCCATAAGGGGAAAAACATGGCAGCTGGGTGTAAACATAATACATACGAATCATTTAAAATGTTTATTCTTTTTCTTTTAAGGAAAAGGAGTTCTCAAGCATTGTGTTTGATTTTTTTAAAGAAAAAAACAACTGAACATTCAAACAGTTATTGGAAACAGGATGATACTTTGCCAAATTCACCCCATCCAGTCCCACTCTGACATACACAGAGTGGGCTCTTTTCAAGTGAATGACCATTGTAGGCAGAATATTTGGGGATTTTGATTGCACACTTTGATCCAAGGTTCAAAGGCTGAGTGGTGCTTTTGCTTCAGCCTACTGAGAATTGTAATATCTGTATGATATTGTAATGTACTCTTACCTTACTGGCACGACAAGGAAACGATAAAAATAAGAAGCCAATCATACCAGTGTATTTGATGGTACTCATTGACACTGATATAGTACAACTGGTGGCCAGCCAGAAAGTTGTATTGATGTGGTCACAGAAACAATGAGACACAAACCATAGTAAGGTTAAATGCACTGCAATTTTAAAACTATTATTCAGCTGGGAAACCACCCCAAATTACCAGCAGGGTTGTTCCAGTGCCGACCTCAACTGGCACCAATGGCCCTGAGTACCATAAACCAGAGGGTGAGGGTGAAGACTGTGTCCAAGGACCCTGACTGGAAGCCAGAGTCCTGACCTGCTCTCCTCCTGCATGCCCCTGATAGGAGAAGTAAGATGATGAAAGACCCACAGTGAGCGGGACATGGAGGCAAACCCTCTCACAACGCAATACTGTGCACAGGCAGCCCACTGGGTTCCAGGGACCTCAGATCAAATACTTTCTAACCCGCCAACTGCACTCAAAACCTGCCGAAGTTGTGACAATTATCATTTAAATCCCCCAAACCAGACCTGAGGATGCTGATGGAAGGTGAAGAAAAACCCACATGGCACTTTGCCAATTTTGCCAGGTGGGAAAGATTCCTTCCAGGCCCCAGAACTGGTGACCAGCCTAGCCCCTGGCATCCTGAGAGATCCAGCCTACTGGGGGGGAGAAGGGTCCCTGAAAATGGCTATCTGGGGTAAGCAGCCAATTGTAGCCACACCCTTCCCACTCCAGATAGGAGTCAATCAACCAGCACCACTGGTGGCTGGGACAGGCTTTAAAGTACCGGGCAAACTAGTTGAAACAATAGTAAAGAATACAATAGTCAGACACATAGAAGAACATAAATTGTTGGGCAAAAGTCAACATGGTTTCTGTAAAGGGAAATCATGTCTTACTAATCTATTGGAGTTCTTTGAAGGGGTCAACAAACATGTGGACAAGGGGGATCCAGTGGACATAGTGTACTTAGATTTCCAGAAAGCCTTTGACAAGGTCCCTCACCAAAGGCTCTTATGTAAATTAAGTTGTCGTGGGATAAGAGGGAAGATCCTTTCATGGATTGAGAACTGGTTAAAAGACAGGGAACAAAGGGTAGGAATTAATGGTAAATTTTCAGAATGGAGAGGGGTAACTATGCTGTTCCCCAAGGGTCAGTCCTAGGACCAATCCTATTCAACTTATTAATAAATGATCTGGAGAAAGGGGTAAACAGTGAGGTGGCAAAGTTTGCAGCTGATACTAAACTGCTCAAGATAGTTAAGACCAAAGCAGATTGTGAAGAACTTCAAAAAGATGTCACAAAACTAAGTGATTGGGCAACAAAATGGCAAATGAAAATTAATGTGGATAAATGTAAAGTAATGCACATTGGAAAAAATAACCCCAACTATACATACAATATGATGGGGGCTAATTTAGCTACAACTAATCAGGAAAGAGATCTTGGAGTCATCGTGGGTAGTTCTCTGAAGCCGTCCACACAGTGTGCAGAGGCGGTCAAAAAAGCAAACAGGATGTTAGGAATCATTAAAAAGGGGATAGAAAATAAGACGGAGAATATCTTATTGCCCTTATATAAATCCATGGTACGCCCACATCTTGAATACTGCGTACAGATGTGGTCTCCTCATCTCAAAAAAGATATACTGGCATTAGAAAAGGTTCAGAGAAGGGCAACTAAAATGATTAGGGGTTTGGAACGGGTCCCATATGAGGAGAGATTAAAGAGGCTAGGACTTTCAGCTTGGAAAAGAGGAGACTAAGGGGGGATATGATAGAGGTATATAAAATCATGAGTGGTGTGGAGAAAGTGAATAAGGAAAAGTTATTTACTTGTTCCCATAATATAAGAACTAGGAGCCACCAAATGAAATTAATGGGCAGCAGGTTTAAAACAAATAAAAGGAAGTTCTTCTTCACACAGCACACAGTCAACCTGTGGAACTCCTTGCCTGAGGAGGTTCTGTAGGCTAGGACTATAACAGGGTTTAAAAAGAGAACTAGATAAATTCATGGAGGTTAAGTCCATTAATGGCTCTTAGCCGGGATGGTTAAGGAATGGTGTCCCTGGCCTCTGTTTGTCAGAGGGTGGAGATGGATGGCAGGAGAGAGATCACTTGATCATTACCTGTTAGGTTCACTCCCTCTGGGGCACCTGGCATTGGTCACTGTTGGTAGACAGGATACTGGGCTGGATGGACCTTTGGTCTGACCCAGTATGGACATTCTTATGTTCCATTCTTAAAGCCTGTGTTCAGATGAAGCCTGTGACGCCACACACACTCACGATACTTTGCAGTGTGAGGATGGTTAGGGAAGGAGGAAGAAAAAGAAGTACACACACACACACATTCTCTCTCTCTGAAGGTATTGGGAAAGCAAAGGAAGCACAAATACCACAGCCACAGTGGCTCCTGGTTGAGAGCTGTCCCCCCATCCTGATCCCAGAGGGAGCCTCCACTGCTCCCAGCCCTATCAGAGCTGGACCCAGCTCCTGAGGTGAGGGTTTGTAGCAAGCATTTTAATGCTACTTTATGCCAATAAATGTTGGTGTTAAATCATACAGGGTGAAATTCAACCAGAAGTGGACAGACCACACAAGGCCCAAGTAAATGATCTTGGCACAGAGGATGTACAGAAAGGTCAGAGAGATGGAATCCTCCACCCCAGCCTGGAGTGAGGCTTTAGGACAGAAACTCTGCCACACTGCAGCCACTTGCCACCTGCTGTAAATGCGCTGATCTTTGTGCTTCTCTTGCGATTCAGTGTATTGGGTACTTGGATGCACAAGTTTTCTGACCCACTGCAAATGCCCTGACCCACTCCCGGCTCAGCCCAAAATACTTCCTGTGGGTTGCCGCAGAGAGAGCCTCCATAAACCAGGGATTGTCTCTTGCATAGGCTCCCATGGCTGCCCCTGATTCCAAGCAGCCATTCCATTGTTTTTTGTGTATGGAGAGGCAGGAATTGCCATATCATTTTAAGCCATTGACCAGGCTTTTAATCTTTCCATTCCCAAGGTTGGAATCAGTTTCTCTTCTTTACACAGGCAACTGATGCTGCCAATTTCCTATACACCCCTTTTTAATTTGTCAGGGTGTGCATAGAGAGTTCTGGAGGGTCTTGTAAACAAACAATTAAAAACAACTTGGATTCTAATTATGTTTCCTGAAAGGTTAAGTCTGGATTTCAATATGCATCTGATACTGCTGCTACAGCAGCCAAACCTGTAAACAATATTATTAGTCATGGACAACACATGAGGACTGTGCGTACCACTTTGATTAAAGATTGAAATGAAACCCTTGTCAGAATATATTTACTTGCTTTCAATTAATTTAGACTCTATAACACCAGTGTTGTTTCAGGGGCCTTACTCTGTCTGAAAGGATAAGTACACCAGCCTGGTATGATTTTAAATGTATGCATAAGGTGATCCCACCTGGAGATCTATGCTGTTTGTTATACACATTTCAGTACTGTGACCTGAACTGCACCTTCTGGTATGGTACCTGCTGAGAACACCTTATTTGTGCAGGTTTGATCCTGCTCCTGTCAAAGTCAAAGGCAAAACTACCATTAATTTCAGTAGTGCTGGACTGAAGCTCAGGAGTTTCTGCAGAACCGATTTGATGAAATTCGGGATGGTTCTGTTTTTTAATTTTCAGTGGCTCTTAAAACTAGAGAAATCAAAAGGAGTGGTTCTTGTAGTACAGGATTGCTAAACCCAGGAAAATATGCCGGATTTATGCATTACTGCTCTGTGCAAGGAGTTACTGTGATACCTAGTGTGGGGGCATATTGGTGTTACTGGGCTAGGTACATTGTACTGATGAGCAAGCTTTAAAAGATTATATGGAGTTTATGGCTCGATCCTGCTGCCTTTGAAGTTAATAGAAAACTCCCATTGACTTCAGTGGGGGAAGGCCAGGCCTTTATGGCTCAACTTTTCCATACATTCTCCTACCCTACCCTCCACCTTACCTTTGTTATGATACCAGGTACAGTATCCCCCCAAGGTGACATCTTCAGAGGTAGCCTTATGGGCCTGAGACATGGTGGTCTTTTGAACCCAATGGAGGCTGGTTGAGTATGTTGTTCACCTTCTTGGAGGAGGAAATTAGATCCAGCTTGTGTGATTGCTTGGAATTTGGAAGATCACAAATTAGAAGGACCAGCGAAGAGATTTTTGCAAAGTTCTTCACTCTGGAGCCAGACTGAACTGCTTTTAATCAGGCCATTTGGGCTGCAACTGGAGAAATGTACAGCACGTTGGTGACATTTGTTTAGATGAAGATCTATTGCACTGGAATTTGGCATCTTTTTTTTCCTCTCAACTGAAAAAGTGACTCTGGGCTTGGAATTCATAATTTCTAATTCATCATTGTAGGTCTGTTTGTTTACTTGTGATAAAGAGGGAGTCATTAATACATGCTGAGGCCTGGTCTACACTAAAAAGTTAGGTCGAAGGAAGCTGCCTTAAGTCGACCTGTTAATGTATGTGTCTACACTACCGGGTCCTTTACACCGACCTAAGTCGCCTCTAATGTCGACTTCTGTAATCCACCTCCGCCTAATATTCATGGGTTGACTGCGAGGTAGTACAGATGCAGCATTGTGTAATTCGACTTAATTGGCTTCCAGATGGTGTCCCACAATGCTCATCTGTGATCGCTCTGGAGATCATTCTCAACTCTGCTGCACTTCAGCCAGGTACACAGGAAACAGCCCCTCCCCTGCTAAAGCCCCGGGAATTTTTGAATTCCCATTTCCTGTTTGATCAGCACTGGGAGCATGCCAAGTTGAGCACAGCTGATCGTGGAAACTACACACCCTAAACGCGCTCCAGCCTGGTCTGCACAGGAGGTGGTGGATCTCATCGCTGTGTGAGGAGCAGAGTCTGTGCAGGAACAGCTCCAATCCAGCAGAAGAAACACTGACATCTATGCAAAGATTGCTAGTGAAATGGGGGAGAAGGGCTACACGAGGGACACACAGCAGGGACGTGTGAAAATAAAAGAACTTCGCCAAGCGTACCAGAAGGCAAGGGAGGCAAACAGTCATTCTGGCGCTGAACCCCACACATGCCAGTTCCATAACGAGCTACATGCGATTCTCAGGTGTGACCCTACCAGCACCCCCACAAGCACCGTGGACACCTCACAGGTGTGTGAGTCTAGGGAAAACAAGGAGGACGATATGGTGGATGAGGAAGAGGAGGAGGAGGAGAATGGGAGACAGGTGAGCGGTGGATCCATTCTCCCCAAGAGCCAGGAAATATTTTTAACCCTGGAGCCCTGTGGGTCACAGGACATCACGGTGGCCGACCGTGATGCTGGGGAAGGCACCTCTTGTGAGTATACAGTTACAATCAAAGTCCAGTTAAACTTTAGCAGGCACACACATTCAGTGGTATTGCATGTTTACTGTGAAGCAAAAGTGAGGTGCTGTGGTTCTCTGCTTACAAGAGGCTACTCCAGCTACACAGAGGGTGCCCCTCTCCCCTGGAAAAGACTGTTTATGTGGACTGGGATAGCCTGGGAATCCTCCATGGATATCTCTAGGAAACTTTCATGGAGGTACTCTGCAATCATTTGCAGAAGGTTTCTGGAAAGGGCAGTCTTATTTCTTCCACCATAATAGGCACTTTCCCACGCAACTCCTGAATTAATTCTGCTGGCATCCTTGTGGTACAAAGCATAGCAGCATAAGGACCGAATCTATACCCAGACGCTTGCAGAATCTCCTTCCTTTCCACCTCTGTTACCCTCAGGTGACTGATATCACATAGGGTCGCCTAGGGGAAACGGGAGACGTTCTCATTAAAAGTGCTCTTACAAGAAAAAAAAAGGGCATGTAGACCCATCCCACCCCACATTCCAGATCTCCAAACCACGTAGCTGCTAATGTGCCTTTACTGTGCTCGGCATGGGTCGGCAACTGGGGACCCACATGAGAGATTCTGCAATTTGGGAGTGAAAACATTCCTTCACCCCCCCACACCCAGTTCGTAAACAGCTTCCTGTGGTGCTATGGGGAAGGGCCATTGTTCGACTAGCTACCTCTGCTCCCGACACTCACCATGACTGGAGCAGAAAAATGGCACAGTGAATGGTTACGGATTCTAATTATGTTATGGCTTGCACTTAGTGTAATAAGGGGTCTTTTTTTTTTAAATGAAAACGTCCTTGCTATGGAAACATTTTATTCGTGTACAATGGCTCCTTTATTTTTTCCCATGACTGACAGCTGGAAATATGTCCTTCGGTGTGTCATCAACACCTGAAAGCAGACTTTCGCTGATTAGAAGGAGAAAGAGAATGTGGGAGGACATGTTCACTGAGATAATGAATGCCTCCAGGACAGCTGACACAGAGCTGAGAGCGTGGAGGATTTCACTGTCCGAGAAGTTAGACATGGACATGGAGAGCAGGAAAGCTTCCAATGAGCAAGAGCGTGCGGCACAGGATGAGATGCTTCGGATTATGAGGGACCAAGCAGACATGTTGAGGTGTCTGGTTGAACTGCAGGAACAGAAGCAGGAGGGTAGAGTCCCTCTGCAGACCCTGGTGGACAGCCAGCCAGCATCGCCTGGTGCAGAATCACCATTACCCCAGCTTTCCCTGAGGCATGGGCGAAAAGTCCATTATCCCTTTCACTTAACTCAGGGGGAGGGTACAAGGAACAGAAGGCACCCATTCACAGACCTTTGATGGTCTGGAATGCGGTATTATGTTACACAGCTGAAAATGTTTCTCCTGTTCCAACTTTACAACCCCTTTTCCCCAAGGTTACCTTTTTTTTTTTTTTGTTCTCCCTCTTTACCTATGTTTGTGAAATAAAGTAAATGGATTCGAGAAATAAATGTTCTTTATTGAGTAGAAGCAGTGGGATTGGGTGGCGAGGTTGGCTTTACAGGGACAGTGATACAAGGCAGGTGAAGGTTTGGAAAAGCACAATGCAGACAAACAGTTCACATTACTGTGACTCATTACTGAAACGGCTTTTCAAAGCCTCGTGGATATGCAGTGCCCCTTGCTGTGCTCTTCTTATTGCCCTGGTGTCTGGCTGCTCAAAAATGGCTGCCATGCAATCTGTCTCAACTGCCCACCCCTGTGGAAAATGTCCCCCCTTTTTTTCCACAGATATTATGGAGCACACATCAGGCAGCTATAACCATGAGGATGTTCTCTTCACTAAGGTCCAACCTTGTTAGTAAACTTCTCCAGCACCCTTTCAAACGACCAAAGGCACATTCAACCACCATTCTGCACTTGTTGAGCCTATAGTTGAACCGTTCCTTACTGCTGTCCAGACAGCCGGTGTATGTCTTCATGAGCCACGGTAGCAAGGAGTAGACTGGGTCCCCCAGGATAACTATAGGCATCTCAACATCGTCAATGTTCATTTTGTGGTCTGGAAAGAAAGTCCCAGATTGCAGCTTTTTGAACAGACCCGCGTTCCTAAAGATGCGCGTGTCATGAACCTTTCCCAACCATCCTACGTTGATGTCGGTGAAACACCCCCTGTGATCCACAAGCGCTTGCAATACCATTGAAAAGTATCCCTTTTGGTTTATGTACTCTTTGGCAAGGTGGTCTGGTGCCGAGATGGGGATATGTGTGCCATCTATCGCCCCACTGCAATTAGGGAACCCCATCGCGGCAAAACCATCCACTATGTCCTGCACATTTCCAAGACTCACTACCCTTCACAGCAGAAGTCGATTAATGGCCCTGAACACTTGGAGCACAGCAGGTCTTACGGTTGATTTACCTACTCCAAATTGATTCCCACTGAGCCGTAACTGTCTGGCATTGCAAGCTTCCAAATAGTGATTGCCACTCGCTTCTCCACTGTCAGAGAAGCTCTCATTTTTGTGCTGCTGAACTGCAGGGCAGGGGAAAGCTCGGCACAAAGTTCCTGGAAGGTGGCCTTCCGCATTCGAAAATTCTGCAACCACTGCTCATTATTCCATACCTGCAAAACGATGCGGTCCCACCAGTCAGTGCTTGTTTCACGGGACCAGAAACGGTGCTCAACAGAGTACAGCTGCTCTGTGACTGCCAGCAGCAACTGTGAATTGTTTTTTTCAATGGCTTACAGCAAGGCTGCTTGCAGGACATCACTATGTTCCACGCAGCGGACCCTACTTTGGTTCTGGAAATACTGCAGGAGACGACACGAGGTGTTTGAAATGCTCACAGCAAGAGTGCACAACTGAGCAGACTCCATGCTTCTGGGGTTATGGCATACGTGTGGTGGTTTTAAGGCACAAAAACCACTGGGTTGTTTGCCATTGAGTACAGTGCATCATGGGATGCCGATGCAATGTTCCCATTCTCTCCTGCGACAATGTTTTGGTCCCATGAGGCATTGCACAAACTTCTCAAAACACACTGTCAAGTTGCACTTTGGGATAGCAACCCATGATGCACTGCTTTGTTGCTAGTGAGGATGCAGTCCATCGAGACAATGAGCATGGTGTGGCCATGCACAATTGACTTAATTAATTCAGAGGCTCAAGGTCGAATTAAAGTCGACGTAATTTTGTAGTGTAGACAAGCTCTGAGACTGAAAAGGTTTAGAGGTATTATTTGGTTGGGCAGTTCATCATACAGCCTTTTAACTTGCAAGTTGTATCAGTGCTAAAAATTAAAGTGGAAAGTCTAATTGTTTCTATATTTTAGCAGGCTTTGATTTCCCTCTCCTTTGCTCTCCCATTGCTAATATCTTTAATATAGAACAATTCTTCGGATAAACCAGAAGAATCTGAAAATCTGAAAAGGCTACCAAGGATGGATATGATTGAATGGTGGAAAATGTTGTGGGGTTTTAGTCTTTATGGTCTTCTTTATTATTTTTTAAATCATTTGCTTTTTGAGTATTTAGACAGCCAGCATATATTCAGGAAAGTGTTTGTGAAATCTGAATTTTAGCACCAGTTAATCCAAAAATTAATTCCAGACATGAGTTATTTGTTGTTCTGTGGTTAAAAAGTTCCAGTCATCCAATCAGGGAGCAAAAATCAATCATAAAATATGAATAATAAATATTGAATCATTGAAGAGAACATTTCACAAACAACCCAGAGTCTGAAAATTATTCATCCAAATTATTCAGTGACTTCTTCTGAGTAACAAACATATTTGAAGAAAATCAGGTTCAGTGAGCAAATGATTCACTAACCAAAAAGAAGCTACATTAAATGTGAATGTTAATTGTAATAAACAGCTTGATCAGCTGCATGAGTAAGTTGTGGTCTCCTCTCCAATAGTGGAAAATGATGTTCTGATATTTTAAATGATATTTTCATAATCTATATGTTTATTGATGTTATTTAAAATATAGTTAAAATCAATTTTATGTTCCTGGTCCCTTTTTAGTCCCTTTTTAGTCCAGTTGCCAAATGCCAGTTTTTGACAGTAACTTGTTTTACTGTCCATACAATGTGGTTTTAGAGGTTTTGTTTGTTTTTGTGGATTCTGAATGTTGAGACCCTACATTTGAAGAAACTGCCTGATGAAACCTTACCACTGCCAAGCATTTTGAAATATGAGAACTTATTACCACTTCCCTCCTGATTCACGAGTCAGGTGACAGTGATACCACTTTCACCGAATTTTAATTATTTTAATGAAAACTTCACATCAATATTTTGTTATGGAACATAATTAGCCAGGATGTACATATGTGATGTCTGTATTAGCAGACCTACCTACCTGGCTAGCACTCAGCCTCTTCCCTGCAAACCAAGACACAAGGCATATACTTCATGTATTCTCAGAGCATGCTCACCTAACAAATTCTTACGTAGTCACTCATCAGAATTTTCATATATTACACAATTGTAAACATTAACAGATTATAAACCAAAGACACACCACACACCAAACCCAATAAAAGAAATCCACAAAGAAGAAATGAAGTCAAGAAATGCTGTAGATGCAAAGGACTGAGAAGTCATTACTAAAAAGCTAGACCCTATACAGCCCACTAAGAACCCAGAATTGTCAATAGTAAAATGGTTTGCAGTGTTGTTGTAGCTGTGTTGATGCCAGGATATTATAGAGACAAGGTGAGTGAGGTAATATCTTTTATTGGACCAACTTCTGTTGGTGAAAGAGACAAGCTTTAAACTACACAGAGCTTTTCTTCAGATCTGGTAGAGTGGCACCAACATCAGTCAACATAACCAACACACTTATAATTGGAATTTGCCAAATGCAAGAATTTGAAGGTAGCTGGCTCACAGGGTTCTATGACCCAATACCAAGGATACTAGAGATGCTCATAGTGACAAAAAAGTATATACAGCTACCACCGCAAAAAGTTGTCTTGACAGTTTCTGAAAATAAGAAATAGTTGATTGACATAACTTGTACAGAACTCATTCAAGACAAGAAGTTTCATCAATGACCCACACTAAAGCACAAGATAGTTAACACAGGCAGAAACAACACCCCAGCTGAAATAAGCCAGGGCGGTGTGGTGATCAACAGAGAAAATATGGCCATTTCGCATGAGGAAGCTGACAGCATCCTTGCACAACAAATGCTGATGGTTGCAAAAGAGAAAGTAGTGGAAATGTCAGTATTATCAGATGACAACGATGTTTGTGTCTTACTCTTGCACCATTACCTTGAACAGAACCAACCATCTTTAGTGATTATGGAAAACCCAGTCAAATAAAAAGCTGTAATAGATCTGTGCTACTGCAGAACACCGCAACATTGCACCAGGACTGTTAGCTGCCTATGCACTCTCAGTCTGTGTGATACAGTAACTTCCTATTTTGGCCTCAGCAAAGGCACTGGGTTGAAGATTCTGTGAGTAGGATACTCCCTCTCTCTGCTGGGTTACATTAATCCAGCCATGCTGATGTCATTGAGCAGGCAACCACATTCATGGCAGCATGTGACTGACAATCAAATTGTGCCACCTTGTCAGAGCCATGGTAGAAATCCTGGGCAGTGAAAGCTGGCAAAGGTACCACATCAACACTGACGCTCAGCTCCTTACCATCAACAACTGAAGCATTTATTGAAAATATAAGATGAGCAGACAGTTCCAAGCCTCTGTTTCCAAAAACTGTACCAGACTATGTTGTGCTTGCTCCTCCGCATATTTTGAAGTTAATCTAGTGCTCTTGTGAGATCAGTGCACCTTATGAGATGTGGATGTACCATTATTCTGTGCATTCCAGGGAGGTGTGTTGAAATGACCTGACAAAGTCAGCTTTAGCATTTGCAGATGAAAACAGCAATGATGACTAGTGACCTGTATTACTCATATCAGGACACTCAACTGTAGTTTGAATGAGAGAGAACACTAATAATCATTTATAATTATTCCAAAATGAAGTATTTGCTTTAAATTATTATTTTATTTTGTTAGATAGATAGATAGATAGATAGATAGATAGATAGATAGATAGATAGATAATTTCTTAATATTTCTCACATTAAAGAGTGGTTTCTATATCAAATAACAATCCAGGTCCATGCTATACCCCCAACCTTCCTCCTCATGTACCCCTATAATTCAAATATGAGATACAGAATCCACCAAAAAAACCCACCTTTGTATGCACCCTAAAGCAAGGTTGACCAGGGTGGCTACCGGACTATTTCTGAAGATGTATGATCCAGCAAGTTTAAGCAAAATCTATTATAGCTACAACTTAGCAAAGGCCACGAACTGAGTGACTGAGAGGACTTCCTTTTAAATTATATTTTATATTTGCCTCCCCACACATTACTCTTTTTCTGATCCTGAGTAGTAAGCAACTAAAATATACATGCAGCAGCTTTAAAGTGCTGGTTCTCAACTAGATGAGGGCGTATCAGTGGGGAGAAGGAAGAAGGAAAGGAACACATGACTGTATAGATGGAAGGTGTTGTTAATTCCTATCTCTCTGGAGACGCTTGACTGACTTCCAACCCAGATGGCTGTGAGAATGCCAATCTGATCTGTTCTGTGATGATATAATGTCACGTTATGGCACAATAGGCTCCAATGAATCAGAACTAATTTTTCAGCATACTGTTTAATCATTTTCAGTTTACTAGTGTCTCATTTTTACATGTCAAGTATTACTCATTGCTGCAGGGGACACAAACAAAGGCCATACCGTTGACCTTTTTCTAAACAAACAATTCCCTGTCAGCAGTGTATCCATCTGTATTTTTTTAAATTGGCCTGGCCCCTCCACCCTTTTCCCCTACCCAGGCAGTGTCAATTCCCCAGGCTTCTGGAGTTAGCATAGCCCGTCCCCAGTTCTTTCAGATCCCAAAGGCCTCCTCCAAATCAAAATGCCATTGTCTGTTAAATTATTAAACCAAGCAAATTGATGGATTACTTGCCCCTTATTCTTTGAGACACTTCTCAGCTCTTCTGGCTACCTCTGAGTCTCTCTCTGTTTTAAGAAACCCCTTTACATTTCTACTCTCCATCCCAGTAGGCCTGGCTGGAACCCTGATCTACAATCCAATCTGCCAGCAAGTTAAAGAAGTATGGATTGGATGAATGGACTATAAGGTGGATAGAAAGATGGCTAGATTGTCAGGCTCAACAGGTAGTGATCAACAGCTCGATGTCTAGTTGGCAGCCGGTATCAAGCTGAGTGCTCCAGGGGTCGGTCCTGGGGCTGGTTTTGTTCAACATCTTTATCAATGATCTGGATGAGGGGATTAATTGCACCCTCAGCAAGTTTGCAGATGACACTAAGCTGGGGAGAGAGGTAGATACAATGGGTTTAAAGGGAGAGGCTGAGGGAACTGGGGTTATTTACTCTGCAGAAGAGAAAAGTGAGGGGGGATTTGATAGCAGCCTTCAACTACCTGAAGGGGGGTTCCAAAGAGGATGGAGCTCGGCTGTTCTCAGTGGTGGCAGATGACAGAAAAAGGAGCAATGGTCTCAAGTTGCAGTGGGGGAGGTCTAGGTTGGATATTAGGAAACATTATTTCACTAGGAGGGTGGTGAAGCACTGGAATGGGTTACCGAGGGAGGTGGTGGAATCTCCATCCTTAGAGGTTTTTAAGGCCCAGCTTGACAAAGCCTTGGCTGGGATGATTTAGTTGGTGTTGGTCCTGCTTTGAGCAGGGGATTGGACTAGATGACCTCCTGAGGTCTCTTCCAACCCTAATCTTCTATTATTCTGTCCTGGCACCCACAACTCCCATCTTGCTCTGCTCACTTGGTTTGGTGAAAGATAGGCTGGCTGAAAGCACATAGCTCCAGCTTGATCCCTCAGTACTGAGGAGAGAGAGGAGTTCCAGGCCGCTCTGGTTTCAAGCCTTAGCAGTCTGGGGGTTTTGTCACAAATTCCTAAATACCTCTCTGTGCCTCAACATTGGTGTTCTCTTTCACACAAGAAAATCCATTCTAGAAGACCCTAGAACAGTGCTGACCCTGGAGGCTTACTGGGCTAGCACATGTTGTGGTGTGTTGTGAGCAAGACACGAGAAGTCATTCTTCCGCTCTACTCTGCGTTGGTTAGGCCTCAACTGGAGTATTGTATCCAGTTCTGGGCATCGCATTTCAAGAAAGATGTGGAGAAATTGGAGAGGGTCCAGAGAAGAGCAACAAGAATGATTAAAGGTCTTGAGAACATGACCTATGAAGGAAGGCTGAAAGAATTGAGTTTGTTTAGTTTGGAAAAGAGAAGACTGAGAGGGGACATGATAGCAGTTTTCAGGTATCTAAAAGGGTGTCATAAGGAAGAGGGAGAAAACTTGTTCATCTTAGCCTCTAAGGATAGAACAAGAAGCAATGGGCTTAAACTGCAGCAAGGGAGGTTTAGGTTGGACATTAGGAAAAAGTTCCTAACTGTCAGGGTGGTTAAACACTGGAATAAATTGCCTAGGGAGGTTGTGGAATCTCCATCTGCCAAGGCTGTATCCCCACTTTGAACTTTAGGGTACAAGTGTGGGGGCCTGCATGAGGACTTCTAAGCTTAACTACCAGCTTAGTTCTGGTCCGCTGCCACCATTCCCTACCCTGGGAAGCTTTTAGAAACCTCTCACCAATTCCCTGGTGAATACAGATCCAAACTCCTTGGATCTTAAAACAAGGAGAAATTGACCCTTCCCCCCTCCTTCCTTTCACCAACTCCTGGTGGATACAGATCCAAACCCCCTTAAAACAAGGAGAAATCAATCAGGTTCTTAAAAAGAAGGCTGTTAATTAAAGAAAAAGGTAAAAATCATCTCTGTAAAATCAGTATGGAAAATAACTTTACAGGGTAATCAAACTTAAAGAGCTCAGAGGACCCCCCTCTGTCTTAGGTTCAAAGTACAGCAAACAAAGATAAACACTCTAGTAAAAGGTACATTTACAAGTTGAGAAAACAAAGTAAAACTAAGACGCCTTGCCTGGCTTTTTTACTTACAAATTTGAAATATGAGAGACTTGTTTAGAAAGATGGGGAGAACCTGGATTGATGTCTGGTCCCTCTCAGTCCCAAGAGCGAACAACCCCTTAAAACAAAGAGCACACACAAAAGCCTTCCCCCCCCCAAGATTTGAAAGTATCTTGTCCCCTTATTGGCCCTTTGGGTCAGGTGTCAGCCAGGTTACCCGAGCTTCTTAACCCTTTACAGGTAAAACGATTTTGGAGTCTCTGGCCAGGAGGGATTTTAGTACTGTACACAGGAGAGCTGTTACCCTTCCCTTTATAGTTATGACACCATCTCTGGAGATATTTAAGAGTAGGTTAGATAAATGTCTGTCAGGAATGGTCTAGACAGTATTTGGTCCTGCCATGAGGGCAGGGGACTGGACTCGATGACCTCTCGAGGTCCCTTCCAGTCCTAGAATCTAAGAATCTATGAATCCCAGTATGCTTATGCTACTGCCACTTTCTACTCTGGCTCTGTTTGAACAATAAGTGGGACGAATATTCTGAAATACCTCATACAGATTTAAAAAGGGATAAAGAAGAAATGGAACTGTCACCTGTCCTTCAGCTATCCAGAGTTCAACACTCTGCTTATTTGGTTTAACAAGGGCTCAGCAATGCATACTGGGATACCATCTGTGTTTTACTCAGAATTTCTGTTTATCAATCTCCCTGGTATAAATCAGTTGGCCATCGTTAAACCTTGACGGTAACTCTCAAAATGGCCCTTTCTGACTTGGAGAAGAAAGGCTGTGGTCAGTGCTGACCTTTTCACAGTTCCCATCTCAATCTTTTCTTCTGCTTTTGAGGAGTACCTTAGAAGGCACAGTCTCTTATCAAAAGTCCATTCTGCTGTAGGTTCAGTGCCTTCATCAGAAGGCCTACTCTGCAAAGTGGCATTTTTTCTTCAACCTACTGGTGGCTGATATTGGCTAAAAGTTTCATTATACATTATAGTGATTGCATATCTATATCACCTGAATTGCAAAAACAAACAACTGTGTTTGGTTTAACAAAACTTAAATATTTCAATCAATTGTTCACTGATACAAGATGAAGTGTAATAGTAATAATAATAATACCTAGCTCTTATACAGCACTTTTTGTCAGTAGATCTCAAAGCACTTTACAAAGGAAGTCAGTCTCATTATTCTCATTTTACATCTAGGGAAACTGAGGCATGTGAAGGTGAAGTGACTTGCCCATGGTTACCCAGAAAGCTAGAAGCAGAGTTGTGAATAGAAACTGAGTTACATCAAATGCTCTAACCACTAGTAAAAACTTCCCATAAGTATGGTTATGTTGCTGTGTTTTTCTATTTCACTTGACAGATGCACAACATTATCTAATCTTTAAGACTCTCTAGGCTTCTGTTCTTACAATAGAAACTGAAGTGCTGCTGGATTGGATGAAACTGGAGTATTGAGGCCAGTTGATGCTTGGCTAGTGTCCTCATTCTACTGAAGCTAGAACAAATGGAATGGAATGTCAATACATTCAGCAAATTTGGATTTCTTATCAAGCTTACAAACACGAGGTAAAGAGCCCTTAAAATTCTAAAATTATTTAGGCAATTTTCATCATTAAACTTCTAAGTCTCCTCTTACTATGAAATAGTATTAGCACTTAGCAGCACTGGAAAAAACAGTGACATAATTCACCACATTATGCTAGTACAGGTTGAACCTCTCTAGTCCGGCACTCTCTGGTCTGGCAACATCTGTGGTCCAGCATGATTTTATTTTATGTTTATTATGCTTTATCTTCTTATTTCCTTGTGCCAAAACAGTAAAATTGTGTAACAACACTAACATTTTGTTATGAAGACAACCGGTAAGCCTTGGCTAGGCGGCATTGCAAGCGTTGTTCCATTTATTCACCTCAGCGAGATAAAAATAAAAAGAGACCCACTCGCTACATATTGACCTCCCGTGGTTCGGCAAATTCTCTGGTTTGGCACCAGTCAAGTCCTGAGGGTGTACAGGACCCAATTCTCCTTCCATTGACTTCAATGGATCCTTTCAATTGACTTAAATGTGAATAAGATCCGATAAATAATGCTCAGGATATATCTGTTGCATGATATTTGTTTCTACAAATGCCATTGAATATTCTCATGCTACATATGGTTGCACCTGAGACTGTGGTCCTGATTCACTCATTGATTTCAATGGAGTTAAACCAGTATAAAGCTGGAATAATGCAGTCGTGAATCAGGCTCTGTGGTTAATCCTCTGGTGAGATTACAATATATTGCACAATTGGCACTGATTTCTTAATAAAACTATATCAAGAAAAATGGAAAAGGGAAGAGGAGCCATTTTTCTCAACTGTTGGTTGAACTTTCCATTCCACTCAAATAACTACTACAAAATACAGATGTTAGGGGTTCAAGCACCTCTTTGAATATGATCATATTCTAAGGCTTCCTTTGAATCACAAAAGGAAAATAATCTGGTACCTAGGATGTGGGCAAGAGTTTGAAAATAGGACATGTTCCGGAGGTGGGGAATTGACACAATTTTTTTACGACTTTTAAAAAATAAACATTTAGTCAAAAAGTTGCATATGTCACTAGAACTCCAGGGCAACATACTGTAACTAACTAACGAATTATTCTGCTTTTGTGAACCTTGTTATTTTGTTACACGTAAGAAAGCACATTTACTCTTCAGTATTTGTACAGCTGCCACAATATATGAAACTCAGGTGGCTTTAAAGATACCAAACACTGTTTAAAAAAAAATGATGGTTTCTGATGGCTACCAACTGTCTACATTAATCACTCAGCTCCCCTGGATTTTTAATAATTTTTTTAAAGTAGAAACTTATCTTTAAGCACTACTTTAAAGATTAATGCATTCCCATCATAAGGAAAAACTTTCTCTGTCTAGCTTCAAGAGTATAATTTTATTTGTCCTTCCTCACAGAATTCATTGAGCCTGCATGGAGGTAATTGAAGGATGAATACATGATTGCTGGGGATGCTTTGCATCATTAGAAGGTGAAAGCAAGTTCAGACTACATTCATTATCTTGTATACACATGGGCCCAGATCTTCAAAGGTTTTTGGAGGCCTCAGTACCTTTGAGCAGCTGGGCCATTGTCACTTTCCTGAGAGTTAATGACTTGTCATTTGTAACAGGCACAAATTGGGAGGGGCCTCCAGCTAGAGGGTCTATTAATCATTTGTTCCACTGTATTATCATTGAAACATTATAATTACACACAATTCATGTAGCCAATTTACCTATTTGCCTTATAGCACAAAATTTCCACTTCAAGATTTTTCTGAAATCATAGTGTTCCCTAACAATATATTCAAAAGTTCAAATTCTGACTTATACCCACCAAGATTAAGGTGAATGTAGTTGTACCAGTTATTAATCAGGGGAGAATCTAGAATGAAGTACCTATCATATACACCTCCAACTTTGTATGTGAGGCTTCTTGAAGATACTGGATATGATTCTCCACCATTCTTCAAATGTAAATAGGTTCATCAATCCAAATACAAAGGCATGCACCATGTATGGCTCCCCATGTCCACAGGAAGGGTCTGGGACCACTGTAAAGCTGGAGGGAAGGTGATGGTCTTGTCCAGCCCTGACACCTGCTGATCTATTTGATCATTTCAGCACTAACCGATGGTGTAGTCCTGGTATGATCAGGCCTGAGTCATATGGGACAAAAAAATAGTGCTTTCAAAGAAAAACTACCTAAAGCTGGCTATCAGATCTCATGTGGAAAAGGAAGTAGAGATGTTATGCATAGCCCCCCATAATGATTTAGACTTTCTCCAAACATAAGTATGCCTGCTGCTCTATAGATAGGATAATTGATATTTTGGTCCCTGTGCCTCTGTTTACCCATGGAGCTATTATTTCTCTGTGTCATTCTCAGCAGTACTGTCTGTGGTACTTTAGGGAATAATATTCCCAAAAGCTGCAATATTATTCCTTCAGTACCACCTGTTGCAGATGGCACTAAATCCCCATATCACAGGCAATGTGGGTATTAGTGTTCAATTTTTTCAATAGGAAGGATTTCATTTTAACAAAAATCAAGATTTTGGACTATTTTAGATGGATCCTGTTGACAATTACCTGATATTTTCTATTCTAACTCTGAAAGTTGTTCCCAGGGGGAGGAGGTGGTATATTTAACTGCTCTATTGATTATGTTTTTGAACCCTACTTCCTGGAAAATGTCCATATGAGTGTTAGTACATAAGCAGAAATTCACATGGTCCTTTTCTACCTCTGCTCACTTACCCTTTTTCCCTTATCCAATGATGCGTCGCTCATTCTCATCTCGCACCACAGGCTGGAGAGTGCAATAAGTGACAAATAATGAAGACTGGGGTACAAGTATCCTCAGAGGTTGTGAAAAAATCTTGCTATTTTGTTCATTGCAGCTGAATAGTGAGAAGAGGGAAAGCAGCAGAAAATAGCACTGACTGACTAGCCGTCCTTAAACACACAGTGAGGAACCATCTTCATTAATTAGAAAAGCTGAACTCTACAGAATAAAAATAACTAAAGTAGTCCCAGGGTATGGTTTCCCTCCTGCACAGAAATTTTCATTTTTTAGTGTGACTTAATGGATCATATAATTGTAGCAAGATCCATTTACATTAGAATCCAGGGGACTCTCTTTTAATATAGTTTTTTCAATGCTCAGTGGTGCTAAAAGAAAGTTTAGGTTGCAAAGTCAAGCACTACAAATTTTTTTAAATGCCAGACTTATGATTTCCTCTGTAAGCTTAGGCCTTGTGTACACTACACAGTTTCGTTGACAAAAGTCAGCTTTCATTGATAAATCAGTAGAGGTATATGTCACGGAGTGTGGGGGAGTCAGGGCCCTGCACCCCTCTTCCTGAGATTCACCATGACTCTCAGCCAGCCAGTAAAACAGAAGGTTTATTAGACGACAGGAATAAATCCCACAGTCCCAAGCAGCTCGTGTAGGTACAACCAGAACCCCTCAATCAAGTCCTTCTGGGGGGTTCAGGGAGCTTAGACCCCAGCTTGGGGTTCCCTGCGTTGCACCACCCAGCCCAAACTGAAACTAAAAATTCCTCCAGCAGCTTTCTCCCCCTTCCCCTCTGCTCCTCCTCTCCTTTGTTCAGTCTCCGGGGCAGAAGGTGTCACTCTCCCAACCCCCCTCCTGGCTCAGGTTACAGCTCAGGTAGCTTCCTTCTCATCCCCAATGTAACTCCCAGGCAACATTCCCAAGTCAAATCCGCTCCGCTCCCTGCTCCTTCACAGTATATACACTTAGGGTGACCAGATGTCCTGATTTTATAGGGACAGTCCCGATATTTGGGGCTTTGTCTTATATAGGCACCTATTACCCCCCACCCCCGTCCCGATTTTTCACACTTGCTGTCTGGTCACCCTATATACACTACAATGCTCCTCTCACCAATTTAATGCCCCTGCTATGCCAATAAGATAAAACCATCTCAATGAGAGGCATAGAGGTTTCTGTGGCAAAGTCAAATTAACACAGTTTCAGTGTAGGCACTGTGCTTGCTTATGTCGCCATAAATGGCCTCCAGGAGTTGTCCCACAATGCCCATTCTTACCGCTCTGGTCAGCAGTTCAAATTCCGCTGCCCTGCAGCCAGGTACACGGGCATCTACCCCTCCCCCTTTAAAGACCAGGAATTTTTGAAATTCCACTTCCTGTTTGCACTGCGTGGAGAGCTCACATTGTATCTTTCCAGCTGACCAGAGTGGCTCCATGAAGCAAATGCTCTCCTGCTGGAAGTATGCTGGAGTTGTTGGATCTGTTGGGTCTGTGGGGAGTGGAGGCTGTGCAGTCCCAGCTCTGCTCCAGCTATAGGTGCTGGAACAATTTGTATAGTGGGGGTGCTCAGAGCTATTGAAAAAAACTGTAAACCCTGTATATGATGAAAACCACTTCAAGCCAGGGGGTACTGCAGCACCCTCAGCACCCCAAGTTCCAGCACCTCTGGCTCCAGCGGTAGTAAATACGATATCTACAGGTAGATGTCTCATGGCATGCTGGAGAAGGGTCATGAACAGGACATGCAGCAGTGCTATGCGAGGATCAAATTGCTGATGCAGGCGTACCAGAAGGCCAGGAAGGCAAATCATCGCTCTGGTGCTGCGCCAAAGACCTGCTGCTTCTACAAAGAGCTGGACACATCCTCGGCGGCAATCCCCACCTCCACCACCAAGAGCCCTGTGAATACATCGGGGGGATGGAGACAGCAGCCAGCGGACTCAACCCCGAGGACGAACTGGTGGGCAAGGAAGTGGAGTTGGAGGATGAGGTGGAACAGGTGACAAGGTCGTCTGGTAGCGTGGCGAGCCAGGACCTCTTCTCAATTCCGGAGGGTTCAAGCCAGTCCCAGCAGTCTGGCTCTGGTGTACATGATGCAGGAGAAGGGAGCTCTGGTAAGTGCTCATTTTGATTTGATACTGCTCAATTACATGAGGTGAAGCTGTCCTTTGTCTCATTATATGTTAGAAGTGGGTTAAGGGATAGCAATGTACAAGACTAGCAGTGTTTGTGTCTGCTTCCCTTTCCCATATGTAGTTATGCAGTGGGGGCCCTGCAGAGCAGTGTGTTAATGCACACCAAGATTTCACAGGAATCCACCAGAGAAATTTCTAGGAAACTTTCCGGGAAGTACTTGCCAATCCTCTCCCAAATGTTCCTTGGCTGAACTGCTTTCTTTCTTCCCCTGCTGTAGGAAACTTTGCCATGCCAATCGGCAATCACAGTGCAGGGACCAAAGCAGCACACAGGAGAGCAGCATAGGGACCCGGTCTGAAACCATGCACATGCAGGAAATGCACCCTTGCATCCTTGTTTACCCTCAGGAGTGAGATATAGGCTTCAATTACCCCTGCCTGTGGAAAATGGTGGCAGAATTTACAATAGTGTCCCTAGTCCCTTGCAGTGATCCCCTTTAAAAAACACCTAGACCCTTTGCCCCATCTTGGAGCTTCCCCCCTCCCCGGGCTGAACTCACCATGTTTAGGGAGCTCACTGAGCTATGTGCTTGCCAATGCTGTGATTGCACTAACAATATTGCCTCTGTTTCTTGTGCTTCTACAGATGTGCCTTTGAAGGGAACCCCCTACACACCAGCGAAGCGCCTCTGTCAAATAAGGGGGCGACCCAGGAGGAGTAAGGAGTATTTATTTTGTAATTCCTTATGTATGGAGTAAAATTCTAAGAAGCTGCAGCACAGCATTCCAACTGAATAATTTACAAAAGATATATTAAAACTTGACTGTCTGTTATAAGACCTGGGACCTTTCCCCTCCCTGCTCCAGACCAGAACTGTGGAGAAACTGAAGAAGAAATTGTCCTCTGTGTTGGTGTGGACTAGGCCTGAGGACCCCTGCTGGAGGCCTAGCAGCCCTGCCACATCCCACCTCAGAAAAAGGCAATAGAGAGTTCCTTCAAGCTGCCTAAAGTGGCTGCGTGCAGGCACCATGTTTAGGGCACTCGCTGAGGTATGTGCTTGCAAAGGAAGGACATTGGGAACATTTTGGATTGTGCACCCTGGAAGGGGTTTGTTTGTTCTGCACCCGGACTGAGTGTGACTGGGCCAGAGGGCTGAGTCACCAAAGACCCACCTAACAAGAACAGCAGCCAATAGGGGGCACCATGAGCAGAGGAAATTGAGAAAAACTGCAGGCAGGCACACACTTAACACCCCCCCCCCCCAGTGCCGCCCAACCCCACCCCCCAGCGCTGCGCCGGCGAAACCCCCGCCCAAACCCCCCCCCCCCAGCGCCGCGTCAGGCCAGGCCGCCCAACGCCCCCCCCAGCACCGCGCCGGGCCGGGCCGCCCAAATCCCCGGAGCACTGGGCCGCTCAAACCCCCGCCCCCCCCGAGCACCACTCCGAAACACCCCCACACTGCCCGGCCGAATCAAAAATAAAAAACAAAAAAAAACCCTCGAGCGCGCCCCCCCCCCCGCCAGCCCAACATTGGCCGCCCCTTCTGAGGTGCCGCCCCAAGCACGTGCTTGGTCAGCTGGTGCCTAGAGCCGGCCCTGATAACAACCATGCTCAGTGCATCATGAGCCTTCCGAAGACACCTGACATGACAAACTTTGCATTGGATACCACACAATAGTTTTATAAGGATGAACATGGGGGTGCAGGGTGTTCCTCTGAGGCACAGAGTGTCTCAGGGGGACTTAACATTTTTTAATCCATTGAGCAAAGTTTTCCTATTTCTAGGCAGTTAAAATAATAATTAGCATCCAGAGCATTTTAGTCAATAATAACAAGAAAAATCAGTGCAGAGCCATTATCCCTGTCAGTTTTAATGCAATGTATATAAATTACAAGTAAGTAAAGTTTTCTAAGTACAGTAGTTACATGCAAACTTATTTTCAGAAGTGATTTCCAGATGCTTTGGAATATAATTACCTTAATGAATGCTCCAAAGCAAAAGCATATCATTACATAAGAAATGCCAGATGGGACCCATATCATGCCATAATGAAATTTGCAAATGAAATCATTTAAGGGAGAAAACAATAATCCCAAAGGTGAATGCATAGAAATCATTATTTGTGTGCACCGGGGGGGAAAAACTACATCTCTTATGACAGAGCAATGTATACTTGGACTATTACTATACTAGAAAATATTAGAACTAGAACTCAACTAGAATTAGAGTTAGGGACATACTAGATAAGTGAATTTTAAGCAAACACTGGGAAATAATTTTAGAACGGAAATTTTGAATTCATACACAAATACTTGCATCTGAATCCTGATTTTAGGAATTGTGTTTAACCAAATAGAGAAACAAATTTACCATGTGACCTATATGTCCAATCAAAACAGCTCAAATTTCAAATATCGAATACTCAAATGATCTGGTTACAAATAAACCCGAGACCAAGCATTATTCACAGAAATTATTCTGTAAATACCATGACATTTAAGAAAACCATGATCTTCTTGTGAACAACTGATATAGAAAGAGGCAACATATATCAATTTTTGTTATGACTTGTTTGCACCTTTCTGTTTACATTAGTATTAAAGTCAGAGACAGAGAACCATTACAAATGTCTTTTGAACCATGCTTTGAAGTATGTAAGTAGTTCTATTGACTTTAGTGGTGCTTCTCACATGTGTAAATGTTTGCAGGATCAGGGCTTTAGCTTGTGACCTATAAGAATCCAAGATAAATCTATGACTGTTTTGAGTCTCCTTTTCCAGGTGGCTCACAAGGATCCATCTCTTGCCATATTGTCATAGCAGTATTTTATACCCACTTGGCACTCACATTATCAAGTCATAAATAACGACACCAAGTGCAAGGCACTGGAGAATCAGCTACAGCACCTTTATCCATAGGGTTTCTGGCCTACAGGTTTTCAGATGCCTGCCTACCTGCAATTACGCTAACACCCCTCAGGAGGGTAGGAGCATTGTTTCCACAGTGATTGACAGAAATAAAGCCTTCTAACATTCATTAGTGTTAGTGAAGGCCAGCCAGAAGGCAGCATATAGAATATAAAGAAGCCCAGGGACCTTGAAGACATCAACCATGCTATAAAATAGCAGACAGCAAATAAAATATGAACTGACTCTGGAGCTCTAAAATCATTAGTGAGGCTTTAGGCACTGAATGGAAAATAAGCACAAATGGACAAAAGGAAAAGCACATTGGAATAAGTCAATCACAGGTCGTACCTGCTCCATCTAGGAACCAGCTCAGGTCCCAGGAAGAGGAAAGTCTGCTCAGAAAGGGGTTGCCAATGCAAGGCACCAAAACACCCACTCCCCCAGGTGACCCACAGCCACCCAGCATGGATCCAAACCAGAGAGGATGTTGCTAAGACATCTAGAGGCTACACTGATTCAATGCATCCCACAGACTGCCTCCATCAGTGGGAGACATTAACCCCATCTTAAAGCTGTCCTTCCGGGCAGAATCCCCAGGAGAGCCCTGAGGCAAACAGCACCTCTCTACACCAAGGTGAATTCCCCTGCACCAGCGAGTGTAGCCTATTAGGTCTCCCAGAATCCACTAATGACTTTTTATTTAGCTCCAGTGACTTTCACTGGATCAGAATAACAAGAACTTAATCAAGAGAGCACAGCAGGGATGCCTTGTTTACAAGCTATATCCAGCTGCACTCCATTCTTAGATCCAGTCACAAACCATCTGCAGCTGCTTCCAGACTGACACATCTTTGGAACTCTGCCAAGCTTTAAGGTACAGTAACCCGACACAATCACGACACTTCTTAAAGCTCCATACACTACATGGACCCCGAGTTCCTTTATTTTTGCTTGTAATTATTTTGGATGGAGTCTGGAAGGTTCCAGGTTATGTTGATGGGGATGGCTGCTGGACTGCCGTGCTCTGGGAAGGAAGCAGTTGAACCAATTTTTAAGCCACTGCACTTTCAAATGAAAATAAGTGTTTAAATTGGAGCTTTATACCCCGCAAAATATAAATGAGCCCTTCAATGCAGGAAGCTCTCTGCCGGTCCAGAGATCCACACCGGGATGAGAGATAAACATACAGCCAGAGGCTGTCTCATATTTCTGTAAAAAGAACAGGAGTACTTGTGGCACCTTAGAGACTAACAAATTTATTAGAGCATAAGCTTTCGTGGGCTACAGCCCACTTCTTCGGATGCATCCGAAGAAGTGGGCTGTAGCCCACAAAAGCTTATGCTCTAATAAATTTGTTAGTCTCTAAGGTGCCACAAGTACTCCTGTTCTTTTTGCGGATACAGACTAACATGGCTGCTACTCTGAAACCTGTCATATTTCTGTGACCTTCATCCAACCCCTCAGGCTTCTTCAATATGCATCCCAAATGGGGAATCCCTCCTGATTTGGGGCTAGAACCATAGGAGCCAGAGCTACTGCAGTGATGAAGAATGTCAGTGCCTCCCTTCAGAGTCCAAGCTTCCAGCATCTCTCCAACAAGCATCTGTTAAACTCTTGCTCAAGAGGCTTTTGGTTGATGCGGACACCCACACCAATATTGCTCTGTTGCAAACCTTCATTTTACACCGGATTATTAGAACGGGGAGAAAGGGTTCCTTGAACTCTGTCTGGCTTTAGGCATGGTATGATATAAAGAACATGCAGCAATCCTGTCTGATCTCCTCTTGGCAACGGACAAAAACCTGTTGATTCTTTTAACTCTGCCAAGCTCTGTATGATCCCATGGAACACAAAAATGTAGTGTTAGTATTCCTGTGGCCCCAGATAGGGATAGAGTCACACCTCAGTGGCTCTATTAATTTCTCATTGAAAGGCCAATACTGAATAGTTGTTCATCTGCCCTAAGGGATATTCTGACTAAGGTGGTTCAGGCTTTTTCCCCATACTAATTTCCCCCTACTGATACTCACACTTTCTTGTCAACTGTTTGAAATGGGCCACCCTGATTACATTGGCCTCATTACCATACAAAAGTGATTTTTCCTCCCTTGGTATTCTACTGTTGAGAATAACCCACTTCCACTTTAATTGAATTGTCTCGTTAGCACTGACCCCCAACTTGGTAAGGCAACTCCCATCTTTTCATGTACTGTGTATATATACCTGCTACTGTATTTTCTACTCCATGCATCTGATGAAGTGGGTTTTAGCCCACAAAAGCTTATGCCCAAATAAATTGTTAGTCTCTAAGGTGCCACAAGTACTCCTCATTGTTTACGCTTCTGTTCTGTCACACCTCCTTTTCAATAAGCCCAGTAGGAAAGATAAGTGGTTTGGCTTGCAATGCCATCTGCATGCTCTGTGTCCTTGTTTCATCAGAGTTGGACAATGTGGTAACAAAGCTTTCCAAAGGCTTGGGCTTCTTTGGGGGTGAGATGGCTAAAGCTCAATTTGGATATAACTGTGCTGGGTCACATAAGCAGAGAGACTGGTAAGGGTTGATCGAGGGATTACACCTGCCATGGTCAGACAAAATATCAATAATTATTCATTGCGGAGGTGTGCAAGACAACGTTCCGGTGTCAGTTTGTAATGACCTACCGTAAACAACCTGAAAGAGGAAACATAGGATTCAAATGCAGGAGGATCCTCAGTTGTGAAGAACAACACACATACTATAGGTCAGCAGTGTACGTGCAGAGAAGCCAAAAGAGAACACAAAATATAGGTGTGTATATGTTGTGGACCCTAATTCTGATATTTTAGCTGCAAGTGCTGCAAAATCTCTGCTTGGGCTGCTGAAAGCAGTCAGATAACATCTTACCACCCTTGACATTATGCTGCTCTTGTCCTGTTATCTGCAGACATGATCAAATACAGCACAATGTATGCAATACAATAACACATAACCTCCAAAACGGAAGAGACAGGCTATTCTTTTTAATTGAATTTTCATCATTACTATGAAAGCTGATTTATCCACCTATTCAGCAGTGGGCCATAGTAAAATAGCACGAATGTCTGAATAGTGTAAACCCCAAGGAGGGAAAGAAATGGTTTGCAGTGGTAAATGAGGGTTTGCCTAAGGGGCAAGGGATGAAAGTAAGGGAAAATGTAGATTGAACTTCCTTACACCAGAAATCTTTTAGATGATGGAATAATCTGTCATAGGAAGTGGTGGAAGCCCCCAAACTTGGGACTTTTAAAAGTAGAATACAAAAATAAATGCTAGAAAAATGTATTGAACAGAACAACCCTCCTCTGACAGGGTTCGAGCCAGTTAGGATCCAAAAGGTAGAGCATTTTCCATCTTTAAATTCTATCATACCATAAGAGCAGATTTATTTCTGATACTGGTGAACTGACAAACACTGGAGATAATGTAGTTTGGTTCACTGCCCCCTTTAATGTTGTGTTGGTTGTGTATTTGAGTGGGCATGTAAATAAGAACATTTAATGACTCTCCGTCAAACATGACTATAAACATGTTCCATGTCTTCAGCAGGTCTTGCTGACATGGCAGAAGTCTCAACATCGTATGGGTTCCGCTCAAGCAATTTTTTGAAGAAAATGCTCCATTTAACAGGAGAGGCAAGACATTCACGAGATCATTTTGGCTGTAACAATTACACACGGCAAGTCTTCAGTCCAAACCTTAGTAGGGGAACATCTTTACATTCTAACAAGACATAAATAGAGCACCATGGTCATTTAAAAATAAAAAGGAAGAAGCCTTACAACAGGAGCTAACCCTCATATTAACTCAGATCCAGTCTATTCATTGATTTCCATTATTTTATACTATATATATTACTTTATATTATTTAGTATTGTGAAGTCCATCCTTGTATCACCCATTTCCCCTGCAAGCATTTCACACTAGGTAAAAACCAATCAGCAAAATAGCTAATGTTTCCTTTTGGGTTCTAGCACAGTCTGTGCACAGCTGATTAGTGGAGAGTGATGAATGATAAAATGTGTTAGTCCAAAACTTTTGAATTAGCCTTTCAGAATAGTTCTCTGAGGTTCCATGAGCAAAATGCATACAGAGATTAGAGCTTCAATAAGTTTGCTGCTGAACACTGTTGGAGAAACCTAGAGCAAGTCAGATATACACTGGGAATAACTTGATGCATCAAAGTTCATTAACATGCACTGAAATTTCTTACACAGGCTGGGTAACCTGGGAATTCCATTCCCCTCGCACAACATCGGAGGTTCTCTGAAGACCGGGAGCTATGAATTATGGACCTTCTTTCTGCCATAGCTCAATAGAGTCAGTTGACAGTCAGAATAACATTGTTTTCCCTGTTCCTACTGTATTGTTGGGGATTTAATGCATCCTTCCTCTCCCCACTGCCAAAGACCCTGTAGGATAAGGGAGTCTATCTTTTGGACTTAGACCCTGCTGGGGGAGCGGTCACCTTTTACTACCCAAAAATCTCTGGGTGGCAATGAAGGAAGTGTCAGTCTACAGAAAGGGGCATAGGCAATTGCCCTCTCCCGCACCAAAGATATCTAAGGTAAAGAGGGTCACAGGACTAGTTGGGAAATGGAATCAACTGGAAGGATGGAGAGAGACTTCTGTGGTGGAGGGGACTATCTCTGTGTGCAGTGCCGGAATACCCTTTAAAGGTTTGAGTTTTTGAGGTCCTACCTGCAAATAAACAGGTTTGCATCCAGCCCATGCAACTGAGCCCTAGGGTTGACTCTGTGATCCCCTTCATGCACCCAAACCCTGTAGAAATTGTACAGTTCTTCTCTGAAAACTCATGTCATTTTTCCAAATTCTCAGATTCCTTTTTGGTTTCCAGAGGTCTCATGTCTGAAGTAAGTGTAACCTCTCTTTTGACTCCTTTTTCTCAGTGAGCTTTAGTGAGTATAACAATTAGCATGATGTGTATCTTAACTAGTTTGCATCAGATTAAGAAAGTTTAGAAGTGATAGAATTTATTCTTTTTCTGCAGAAAACTATGGACAAACTGAAGGATTTGCCCTATTTTTTGACATTGTAATTGCTCCTGTTTTTCCCCTATGTTAACTGGATATAGAGGTTAGATGTTTGCTGTGTGACAAATAGAGACTCACGGAAGTGTAATATTTTCCTCCCATACAGAAGCAGTAATCAGTGGGAGCGGGAAAGCCTCTCCTATAATTACTAAAAGTGCTGTTAAAGTACCATTCTCTCTTGTCTGCCTTCATTCAAGTTTCAATTTTCTCTCAATCTATTTACAGTACATGCACTGTTCAGTCAATCCTGAAATAGCTACATTCAGGACCGGCTTTAGGGCGACTCACCCGATTCCCCCGAATCGGGCCCCGCGACATCAGTAAGGACCCTCCGCCGACGTGCCGACGAAGGCACCGGCAGTCAATTGAGCTGCTGCCGAAGTCCCGCCACTGTCTTCAGCGGCAGCTCTTTTGAATCGGGCCCCGCAGTGCCTAAAGCCGGCCCTGGCTACATTATCCTTTACTTATTGCATTCCCTTTTCCTAATCATGCTTTTAGGCTGAAATTCACCCCAGTGTGGAGAGCCCAATGAAGACAACTAAGCCCACAGCTTCATTGGGGCTTAAGAAGTATGTAGGACTTTCTGTTGGTCCTCTGCATGAGGGTGATTTTCATCTTTAACTATCACTTATAATCAAAATCTAAAATATCAATCAGTAGGGATAAGCCTTTTAGAGGAATCCAGAGCTCATCTAAATTTTTATTCATGCATACATTGTGTTCTCATGAGAGAGATGAGCACAAAGTTTCCTGGATATAACTCCCCTCTAGAACGGTGGTTCTCAAAGCCAGTCCGCCGCTTGTTCAGGGAAAGCCCCTGGCGGGCCGGGCCAGTTTGTTTACCTGCCAAGTCTGCAGGTTTCGCCGATCGTGGCTCCCACTGGCCGTGGTTCACTGCTCCAGGCCAATGGGGGCTGCGGGAAGGGTGGCCAGCACATCCCTCGGCCCGCGCCGCTTCCCACAGACCCCAGTGGTCTGGAGCGGCGAACCGCAGCCAGTGGGAGCCGCAATCGGCCGAACCTGTGGACACGGCAGGTAAACAAACCGGCCCGGCCCGCCAGGGGCTTTCTCTGAACAAGCGGCGGACCAGCTTTGAGAACCACTGCTCTAGAAGATCTACATTGCCAAAAGTGACTAGTGATTTTGTGCACCTTGATTTTTCGATGCCCACCTTGAGACTTCCTGAAGGGGCATGATTTTCAGAACATGCTGACCACCCGCCCTTTGATTATCAGACCCCTGTAAGGTGTCTAAGTGGGACCCCAAAAATAAAGGCACCCAAATCATTAGTCACTTTTGAAACTTAGGCCAAAATTAAAATTAAAATCCTTGATCCAAAGATTGTATGAACACATCCTCTATTATGTAGAATAAATGAAATTTAAATTTCAGCCTCTTTAATGCCTTTGCATATCTCCGAAGAATCTCCTATTTTAGATTAATTCTGTGAGTTTGGCTGCTTGTTCACATTCTCACTCTCTATGGAAGCTTTTATTCGTATTTTGGTTAGTGGTTTTTTTTGTTTGTTTGTTTTTAGAAAAAACATACCCCTAGATATAGTCTTGATTTAGTTTTATTTGTTGGGCTCTCTCTTTTCAATTTATCTAGAGCTGTATCCAATCATTTCATAATTGATTTTAATTTCACATTTAGCTCTCCTAGTTCAAATTGGCTCCAGGCATTCAATTAAATGTTGTCCTCATAGGATAGTTATTCTATCTAGATTTTATAATTCTGCATGTGGCAACCTGGGATCTTTCTTTATCCAACAAAGGTTTTGTGCAGTTTTCTTTAGAGCTCTGACTGACATTTTTGGTCCCCTCTTAGCACTTAAATTATCTTATTTTAGTTATTAGAAAGATAGATTAACCAATTTTAGTGGGGGGGCAGGGAAGACACAAAAGTAGGCCTAATCTTAGTCTCCTACTTTTATTTCTTAGCCATATGAGATTCTTTTAACATTTGTATTAGTTTAAGAAAGAAATAGCAATGGGTGGTTTAGACTCAAACCTTGCAAAGTAACCTTTAACTTTGGTGGGAACTGCAGGTGCCCAGCATCTCTAAAAATCAGGCCTGTATGAGTCTGATAATACAAGAGAGTAAATGATCTGTTTTGTGGTTTGGATCTATTTCATAGTCAGGCAACCGTATATATTCTGTATACAAGATACTAAGGGGTGACTCATCTATCGTAGAATTTGTAAAATAGATACTAGAAAAACTACTGTAAAGTCGATGTAGAATAATTTCACTTAGCCCTTTGTTTTCTTATTCAAATATTTATACAGAGTTACCCCCTAAGCCTGCAAACATTGATGTACATAAGTAATAATACTTGATTGCAGTAGAACTATTCACATGTTTGCAAGGAGGGTGTGTGATGTGGTGTGCTCCCCACACTGGCCCTGCAACACCTGAATTGGGCCAGGTGGGCCCACTCCGCTAATTAGGCTGTAAATGTGGGAGTCTGAGGATAGAGGTAGCTAAGAAGAGAGAAGTTCACCTGTGAGGGAAAGGCGGGGCTTCTACAAAAGACAGGAAATTGGAAGTAGAGGGTGCTACAAGGAAGGAGTCTGCAGTCACTCATTAGAAAAAGGGAGATGTGTTTGGGGACTGCAGAGATGAGGTGCCTAAAGTTTACCCTCTGGAGGGAATGAAGAGACTGGCAAATCCAGAGGGGTGGGGCAGGAGGTGTGGATGTAACTCAGGGAAAAGCAACAAGGTGCAGGGAACAGACCTTGCCTGCTGTGTAGGGGGTCCCTGAGCCAGAACCTGGAGTAGAGGGTGGGCCTGGGTTCCCCTGCCAGCCACTGTGAGAGTGGCACTAGGAGGCAGTGAAGCAGAAGACTGCCTGAGATTGCTGGAAATCAGGAACCTTGATATTTACCCCAGGCAGTGGAAATCACAATAGTGACCTGGCCTGAGTCACAAAGAGGACAGCTGCGACTCCTAAGAGTGAGAGGGGCTGCAGAGGAGAAGTTGATGGGGAGTAACCACTGAAAGGGGTGTCAGCCTGACCAAGCTAATCCCCAGAACTGCCAGGAGGTGGAGCTATCCAGAGGTAAATAGAACAACCCATGATAGGACCTTGGAGTGCAGCTGGGAATCCTAATTAGGATTCTATTAGCCAAATATAGCCAAAGTGGGATGCTCCGGTCCCACCGAATAGAAGCAACCATCAAGTTCAGCTGTGATATCTCTGGAAAATCAAGAAATGCCAGAGGATTCCACCGGGGCGGGGGGTGACTTTTGTAAATAGGCACATTAACATTTATGTGTTGAATGTTTCTCCCCATTTCCTGATGGAAATTGGAATGCAGAGGCAATAAGAATAAAGTTGGCTGTGCACTCCAACTTCCATTAAGAAACTTATTTTAATAAGATAACCAAGATACTAAATATTAAGTGGTAGCTACCAGAAAACATTCAGGATTGCTTCCTCAGCTGCCTGTAAATTATTCACAAAAAAAAGTTTCCATACTGTTGTACTGAACTTGCAAGATGAATGGCATTATCAGCGAACAAAATAAACTATTAAGAAGTAGCTCTTTGTCAGCCTTGCAAAACACTCATGAAAATTAATTAATCCATGCAAAACAAACAAAACTCTATCAGGGGAGAAGCACAGTTTAGTGGATAGGGCACTGGAGTGGCTGTCAGTAGGCCTGTGCTTTAGTCCTAGCTCAGACACTGACCTGCTATGTGACCTTAGGAAAGTCACTTTGCTTCTGTTTCCCTTCTGCCCTCAGACTGTAAGGTCTGTAGAACAGAAACATCTCCACTCTGTATTTGCACCTCACTTAACACAGTGGGGCTCTCCTCCTGCTTTGAGTCTCTAGGCACTACTGTAGAATACATAACTGTAACCCTTCTGCCAGATATTGTCAGCAGTAACAAGGGCTCAAAACAGTTAAAGGTTCATCTTAAAACTAACACACGTCACCAACAAAAGCCCCCACCCAGAGTTTTAAAATACCTTCCCTGTGCACCGGTAACAGTCAATACTTGCCCACGCAAAAACACTGAGTCTGTGTCTGAAGCAAGGAAAATGTTATTAGAGGGAAAGGGAACACACCATCAACTTGGGGAAACAGAGCAACAATATATCTGTAAGAATGATAAATAAAACACTCCCCCACAGTACCTGTGGCAATTGTCAGTAATTCTGTTCCCCACCCACCATTGTGAACATCCAATAGGAACACATTATTTCCCCTTTTGCAATCCACTAAACTCAGCTCATGGGTTGGTGTCAATAGGTAGCATAATCATCCAGAGTCCTGAGGTACACTCAGGTAGGCCTGTCTCTAGTCCCTTGGCAAGCAATGCCTGATCCTTTCTTGAGGACCTAACCCAGCTAGCATGACTTCAATTTTATTTAGTGATTGCATAGGAGGGACTTCACCTGATTTCACTCAGCTCCACTGCTGGCCTCTGCAGTCTCAGCAAAGAGCCACCTCAGTGGAGGGAAAACAGCAGCATACAGAACCAACTCCTTGCAACAAAATAGAAACCCTTCCCTCCTCCCCTCCATTGCTTTCTCAGTTCAGTTCACTACCCAATAATTCTGCGTTTATAGTTATGGTGACTTCCAAAGTGTCACTGGAGGAATTCTGGGTAGAAATTGTATGCAAATGAAGCTCTTTCTGTGGTCATTTTTCTTCCTGGTCACCAATAGTGGAAGCAGAAAACTATTTATCCTCTGGAGCTTCAGGCCATTCTGCTATTCATCCACTCTTCTGCATGTTGACTGACATTTACATAAAACAACCAATGACATTTGAAATAATATTTTATATGCCCATCAAAATAATTCACTCACTCTAGTTAAATACGCTACTGAAGCTGACCTTAATGTTGCAAATTTTTTGTAAGATTCTCTATTTCCACTTATTTCAATAAGGGTTGAGGGGACTCAATACTTGATGGGACTGACCGTTAAGTTCTTTTGGGGCCTAGTCCTGCTCTGATGGTGAAGTCTATGGGAGCTTTGCCATTGAACTGACAATGATCAGACTGAAAGGATCTTATTTTGTTTTATGAACCCTGTGAAATAAGACAAAACTGGCACTGCAATACCAAAAAAAAAAGCAGGGCTGTCCTCCGTGATGCAACAGCCTGATCTGAGAGCTCTGATACACTTGTGAGTGAATATCTCAACCTTGACATAGCTTTAAAAAAACAAGGAACTATTTTTTAAAAGGTACACAAGTCATACAAATAATTCATGGTACTTACACAACATGTATATAAGAGCCATAGTACACACTGATAGACCTTTAACCTAGTATCTGTCTGGGCAAGCTCAGATTCTAAGAAGTGACTTTTCACATTGGATTTTTTGAAATGTAATTAACATTAATTTTATTGCTGTGGTAGCCCTTAAGTAAAGCTTGTCAAACATTATTAAACTGACTAATTGGCGACACAGATTTCCCATTTCACTGCACAAAGAGAGAACTACCAAATAGATATATGTTAGTCTGATGTCTATTAGGAATTTTCAAGAAGAATCTTATCTTATTTTTATGACCTGATCTTATATTTATGGCCTAAAATTATGATGACATCTGTTTGTAATGTCATTGATATGGCTGTCCGTCAGAGTGAACGTTCTTCAATAAAGAGGATCATTCACAGTAAAGCTCTATTAGAAAAGAATATAGACATTTGCTAGATGTCAAACGAATTTAAAAAACCTTTCAATGAAACAAGGCCTCTCCAGGTATTTCTGTCCTTATTTTACTTCTCTTGTAATGCTTGTTTGTCTAAATAATTATGTAGGTCACGTGCTTTGAGAATTGCAGATGAGATCACATTGCTTTAAGATTTCCTCTTGGGAAAATGGAAACAATACTGTGCAGATAGTGCACTGTCATTTGAAGCTTCAAATGAATGTGCTCAGATAAGAATTCAGTTCACAGAGAATCTTAATTTAGGGGCTGGTTATGAGTCCATTGGAAGTAATGGGAGCTTTTGTCATTGCTTTCAATGGGGGCAGGATTAGACAAGGTAACGAATCACCAGAATAAGCAAGCAGCACCACCTGTTTCCTCTGGGTCTCTCAGCTACTTCCTGGGATGGATTCAGCAATCCAGGCTCCTCCACAGTGAACCAAGAGTGAATGCCCTGGTGCCCATGGTTAAATTACCTTGTAGGTCACGCTGACTAGGGTTGCCTATTTGATCCTCTCCAGAAGCGGACCAGTGTGGATTTACAGACACTCAGCCCTTTTCTTAAAAGTAAAGTATTTCATTTAGCATTTGGAACAAAGCATTAGAAAAAGTATTTTAAACCAATACCCCTACTTTTTCTCATCTAAACTTACATTTCCTTACAACTTAAGTTAAGCAGGCTTTCCCCTGAAGCTACCACAACAGAACAGAACCAATTTATATTCTCTTAGGAATATCTTCCTCTGACCCATGCTGGTCATAGCTGTTGTGCTGTCCTACTCCTGCCTTTCCCCAAGCGAGAGTCTGTGTCTCCCTTAAGTAGCAGGCATGTCCTGCTACTCCAGTGAGGATCTGTTAACATAGCGCTCAATATTTTTCTTAGTTTCAGGGACCAGGTGTGAACCTGCCTGATGCCTCAGCCAGAGCTTCCCAACAGTGCGTCTCCAGGAGAATGCCCTGGTGCTGGCTGCCCCCTTGTTTGGATGTTTGGACCCTTTCAGCCTTAATGGAATGTAACCACTGGCCGGATGGCTGTCTCCCCACCATGGGTGAGTGAGGGTGTTGAAATGGTCTGAACAGTGGGGAGAGGTGTCCCTCAATCCCCCTTGTTAGAAATCAAACACCCAAATCACACTTTGGATACAGCTCAATCTATGCATTTCATACACAGGTACTCATGGTCCTGTAGTGTCACAGACCCATAAAGTGTGATTGACATTTTATAGAAAGAAAGTAAATTGAAAGCATAGCATCTGCTATGAAAGTGAAAAGATTGGCATCAAGAACATTGTTTTGGGCTAGATGTGTGATGTTAGAATGCCAGGAAAGTTTTTCCCTGTAGCAATACTTTTTTTGATACAGAAAGAAGCAGCTGTCTCTTGTCCTAGTGTTTAGGTGGTGGGATAAATCAGTCCAGATAAAATAAATGCTGGTATCTCCATTTTCCTAACTGGTTGGCTCCTGTTTCATGGGCAGTGATACCGAGGGATCTGATAGGAAGAAATGCTGGTTTTCAGTTTTGTTCTGGCTGCTTGATGTTTTCTGGGGAAATCATTCTGCCATTCTTCAGGCAAATATGGAGATACACTTTGTCATATGAAGGTACCAATAATAAAAATGGTTAGTAGGGCTTTTATGCCTAAGTAAATGGGGTAAATTTATCTACTTTTTTTATACTGTGTTCCTCACCATGGTGTTTGGGTGCTTCAAAATAAATTACATTAAGTTGGGTGTATACCAGTGTTGTTAGGAGCAGACTGGCTATGTGAGTCTTTCCTCCACTGAGTCCATATTCTCTTCATTTGAAACTACTTTAAGATGCAAGAAAAATATCAATAACCCTTTTTTTTTAAATGTTGCACTTCTCTGAACTCCCCAGTTTTGTCTGGGACAGCAAATAGAAACACTAAAATGCTGTGAAACTGATTCTGTCACATTTGATTCGCGGGAAGCCTGAAGCAGGAAGCAGGCAGCAGGTAAGCTGGGGGGGTAGGGGGAGGAGGCGCGACCCAGTATGGTCCCCTCCGGCGGCCGGCCCCGGCCCCAGCCCCAGCGTCTCCAGCCTGGCTCGGCTCGGGCCCTGGGGTTGCCCAGTATGCAACAAATTGCAGGGTTGGGGCCTAATTCTATTGCTAATTTATCCCTTCTGTCATGTGGTTGTCTTTGACTGTGTTGTAATTACAGATTCTTCCACTTGATATTGACTGGGACACCAACCAGTTATGGACATTTCTTTTGTCTTGAACTTTAGAATATGTATGGATATCAACAGTTTTGTCTGGCCAGTAATGCAAGAAATAAGGCAGAGTATGATCTTTTAAATACTATTCAAATTGGCCAAAATCTGGAATAATATCTGAGAGAATTTGTCTATATCTCACAAATGTATCTGTATGCTGAAAGCTACTTTAAAATATAGTCATGACAATTCAATTAAAATATTTCAATTATTACTAATAGAAAAAGCTATCTTTAGACCAGATCCAAAACCCACGGAAGTCTATGGATTCCTATTACCGTCAATGGATTTTGAATCAGACCCTAAAATACTAATCAAAAGATCATTGTAGTTAATGCAAAAACTGCCATCAACTTTTATGGACTTCAGAGCAGGCCTGCAATGAACAGAAAGAACTTTGCAGATTCTCATGTTGATAACTACAGGCCTTAATAGTCACAATTTTCAATATACTATTTCAGAGAAAATAACCATGTAGAAGACATGCAGGGGTCTTTGTAGAGATGTTTTATTCTTTTAAGTGTATTAAGTATAATTTCTTATAAAATAACACATGCAATTTTATTATATAATTTATTATACAAATTAATTATTTCTATTTATTTATTTATACCTTTACATTTATATTTGTACTTTGTATTTTTAAAATTTTATTCATAGTTATTCTTATTATTTATATATAGACAAATCAATGTATTAATTACATATTGTTTATTACAGAGGTTCACTCGTTGATTGTCCCTGGAGAGCTGGCTAGACATATGGCATTGCTGCTTCCTTTTTACTTCCAGATGCTAAGTAGCATAAAAAAACCCTACTAAAAATACATTCAATACTTACTTTCACAATATTATTTTTCCATATAAGCAATGTGTGCAGTTGCCACAGGGATGTCACATGATTACAAATGGGTAGCCAGGTGGTCTGTGGAACTGTGAATGAGAGCAGAGGTGTGCATGAGACACTCTCTTTAAGATGTGGTTCACACTGGGAAATAGATTAAGAACTCCTGATTTAATAATGTTCACCTTTGTTTGTAATGCAGATTACCATAGCACATGAAGTATGCTATTTGCTACTCAAATCCTTTTCCTAATCCTATCCTTGTTCCATATCCCATGAGTGTATGTTTAGAATGGCGTGATCTAACCCAAAATTGTTAGGACATGTTCTCATTGGGTTTGAAATCATACTCTGAAGGCATGACACTGATTCTAACTGCTTCTGGGAGCAATAGCTTTATGGAAATTAATTCAACAGCTTTGATACTCTAATCTTAAAAATTCCTTACTACTTGTTACTCACTTTCATATACTCTAAAGATAGTAGATTATCATTAATAGGACTATCTAATAATAATGACTTTGTTTTCCTCTCAGTACAGTATGTAACAATTTACTATTAATACTGAAATTTGATCATTACAACCGAAAAAGTCTAATACATATTTAAAGTTGTTACCTAACAATAGGAATTTCTTTAATTTGTTAAAATTAAAAATTCAAAAAATTCAAAATTTGAAAAATGACATTTTCTATTCCCATTTGTAAATTCTCTAGACTCTATTCTTCGAATGTTTTGTGTTTTATAATCAACATTGAAAGAGACTACAGTATTATGAAAAGGATAAATTGTAGTAATCTTTTGCTTTTAAAGTTAAATAAAAAGCTATTTGTTACATTTTATTTAATTCATTTGGGAAATCTACAAAAACTTACCTGATAACTGGCATATTATCTTCAAAAAGTTTGAATATTTCATATGTGCTTAATCCAATCTTTTACATTATTTAATCTACTATAACATAGTGTACACATCTAAAAAGTTTTGGGGACATTCCTCTGGGTATCTTTAAGGAATTGTCCTTTTTTAAAGTTTTAATTCCAATTAACCATTGATAGGTGTGCTTGTCATGTGGGATTTGTGTCAGGATCTCTGAAGAGACGTTCGTCACATTGCTTAATGCACTGCTGGAAGGTGCTCAGATGCTATGCTGATGAGCACAGTATGAGAACCTCTCCATAATAGAATAGTTTAGCCTTTACGAGAAAACCAGGAAAGAAAAATCTTTTCTACTTTTACCATCAACTTAGCCCTTCCTATGCTAATATTATCTCTCATTTTCCACCAGACACATGATTTATTGTTACTGCAAACAGAGAAATGTTTTCTGATGGTACAAAACACAGTAAAAATCAATATTCCTCTCAAAATTTGATTTTTGGTTTCTACTTCATATCCAAAAAAGTGAGAAATTTCCAGTTTTTCCATTCTTAATGGAAATTACTTTGATACTTAAAATCAGCTGGTCATTTTTTAACAGTTTTTCTAGTCATTTGGGGGTTTTGTGCAGCTAATCTTATAGTCTTGCTTGAAGGTACTCTATCACTATTTAATAAGCTCTTCAGGGCAGGCACTGTTTTTTTGTTCTATGTTTGTACAGTGCCTAGCACAATTGGTCATGGTCCATGATTGGGGCTCCTACGTGCTATGACAATACAAATAATAAATAATAACATGAAGTAGTGTTGAGTTATGACTTTTGCAATTAAATCTGATGCTTATCTGTCCATGAATCTGCCCCTTCCTGTTTCTATGTCCAGTCTCTGGGACATTTCAGATCAATGCTGCATGTGCACATGCACACGAAGGGTGAGGATTAACCAGACTTTCCATTATAGACCATTATAATTATTTTTTAAACAAGTTCATGATTTCAGCAGGTGAATTCTAAAGGCTCTACTCTGTCAATCATGGGGCTCAGTGGAAAATCATGTCAAAGTTTGGCTGCCCAAGCAAATTTATCATCATTGTAAGATTCCTCCATGACCAGCTGACTGCCTCCATCCTGTGCAGTGGCTCTACCCCTGAGCCCTTTGTCATCCAAACTGGCGTAAAACAAGGCTGTGTACTGGTACCCACCCTTTTCTCCATTTTCTTAGCAGCTATGAAAACATTGACTCAAGACCATCTACCACAGGGCACTGACATCCAATGTCAGATTGACGGCCACCTCTTCAACCTTTCTCATCTCCATGCCAGAACTAAAGTAATATTGGCAACAATAACTCAACTCCAGTACGCAGATGACTGTGCTGTAGTTGCACACTCAAAGGTGGATCTGTAAACAGCCCTTAATTGCTTCTCTGAAACTTACAAAAGCCTAGGGCTAACTCTGAACATCAGCAAAACAAAAGTTCTCCACCAACCAGTCCCCGGTCAATCGTCAGACCCAGCAAGGGAGATCTACATTGACAAAGAAGAACAGGAAAATGTAGAATACTTTGCCTATCTTGACAGCCATCTCTGGCAGAGGGGAGACATAGACATCGAGATTCAGCACATAATTCACTGTGCCAGCCTTGCCTTTGGCAGACTTTCTCGCTGGGTGTTCAACAATCACAACATCAGAACACATACTAGATTCATAAAGTGGTTGTAATCTCAACTCTCCTCTAGGGCTGCGAGACTTTGGGTGACCTATAGAAAACACCTGAAAAACCTGGAATGCCAACCCCAGGACTTTCTTTGGAAGATCCTCAACATAAAACAGGAGGATTGTCGCACTAATATCAGTGTTCTCACAGTGGCCAACATCTTCAGTGTTGAGGCCCTAATTATCGCATCAGCTGAGATGGAGCAGGCACTGTGTGCGCATGCCTGATGTACGTTTACCAGAACAACTGCTGTATGCCCAGCTCACCAAAGGAGAAAGGAAACACTGAGTCCAAAAGAAACACTTTAAAGACACTCTCAAGATAAACATCAAGAGATGTGGCATCAACACTACACACTGGGAGCGAGCAGCCCAGGATAGGGATAACTGGCGAAGCCTTGTCAGAGAAGGAATGTCTACTTTTGAGGAAAATTGACTTGCCCTGGTTGCAGAAAAATGCCAGAAAAGAAAGGAAACACAACTGTCACGCAGCAATCACGGGCCAACCCTGTCTTCCAACACTGCCTGCAATGTCTGCCAACAAGCCTGTGGCTCAAGGATTGGACTCCTCAGTCACCAAAGGACCCATGAAAAATAAAACCTGTGAAAGAGATCATCCTCGACCTCAAAGGATCACCAACAACTGTCTTAAAATATCCTAGTTTTCAGTGTTAACAGTATATAATGAAAAACTCTTCTAGCAACATGAACCTTTCAAAGAGTTACAAATATTTAAGGACATCCACCATATGTTAAGTTGGGGGGGGGGGGTTTGGTTTTTTTTTTTTGTTGTTTTTTCAGTTTTGAAAATTACTCAGGCAGGTAGACTTTTGGGAGGCATGACTAGGCCCTCAGTGAGTGATTGTCAGGTCTGGTCTTGCCTCAGTGCTCTAAGGCAGTGGTGGGCAACCTGTGACCCATCAGGGCAATCTGATTGTGGGCCACGAGACATTTTGCTGACGTTGACCATCTGCAGGCACGGCCCCTCACAGCTCCCATTGGCCGAGAACGGCAAACCGTGGCCACAGGGAGCTGCAGGGGGCCATGCCTGCGGACGGCCAATGTCAGCAAAATGTCTCGCGGCCTGCAATCAGATTACCCTGATGGGCCGCATGCGGCTCGCAGGCTGCAGGTTACCCACCACTGCTCTAAGGGCTCAACAGGCCCTGATTCCTCATTGCACAACAGAGTCTTTCTGCCAGACTACTGTACCCCGTTCAAGAGTCTGATTTGTCTTGTGTACCCCCAAGTTTCACCTCACTTAAAAATTTACAAAATCAGACATCAAAATACAGAAGTGTCACAGCACACTATTACTGAAAAAATTGCTTACTTTCTCATTTTTACCATATAATTATAAAATAAATCAATTGGAATATAGATATTGTACTTACATTTCCGTGTCTAGTATACAGAGCAGTATAAACAAATCATTGTCTATGAAATTTTAGTTTGTACTGACTTCGCTGGTGCTTTTTATGTAGCCTGTTATAAAAACTAGGCAAATATCTAGATGAGTTGATGTACCCCCTGGAAGACCTGTGAGTACCCCCCCGGGGTACACAGACCATGGGTTGAGAACCACTGCTTTATGCCACTCTGGCAGTAAACCAGGTAAAAACAGATTTTCTGAAGGGGATTCCTTAAGTGGAACAGCTTTACACCACACCCTCTCCCAGCCGCCACAATAAGGAGTGTGTCAGCAGAGGGAGGGGGGTTGGTCAGAGCACACTCTGCTCTGGCTATTCTTGGTCAGGGGTCATGGGAGATGTCAGTTTCACTTAACATTTATCCTATGATAGCATCTCATATCAAATCATTTTCAAATCAACACAGTTCCTTCTCCACAGGAGCTAAAGCCTATATTTGAGCAGCCCCGACGTTTCAGGTTCAGTGAAGAGTTTGGCAATGTCTGCAAACTTTGGGGCAAGCCTGGGGTCAAGGGGTGGGGGGATTCTTTTTTAATTGGTAGGTTTTTTAAATACAATGTGTGCAAAATTTGTAGTTCTAAGTAGCTTTGACATGCAAACAGGATAAATTCAGTTGTTTTAATCTAGCTTCACTGAGTTTGTGGGAACATTCAAAATCAAGAGCAACTCTCAGCACTTCCGAATTTGGGCAGATTAAACTGAAAAAAATGTCCACACAACCCCCTGTCAAAGCAGCAATTGATTTGGGCCCTAAAATCTGTATGAAATATTAAAAGAATCTGGGTTATTGGAGCCTTTCAGAGCAAGACTGTGCTTGTGGTGTGAAGTGCAGAAGAATAGTAGGTTTAAAGCAATAAAGCTTAGCCCAAAGATGTATTAATTTTTCAGAAGGTCAGACTATTCTTTATTCCTCATTTTAATTTAATTGTGGACCTCTGGTGGACCTATTTTATAATGTGGTTGTAGAGATGTATTAGTTGACATATAATTACTGCCAGCTCAATGCAATATCAATGCCACTTCCATTTTATTAACTGTGCTATATTTAATAAATCTCCAAACAGTATTGAGCAAAACATATTAAAGTAATAGTACTACATATATTGTCTACCTATATAGTCATTGATTTGTTTTACGTATTAAGTTTAGAATTTCCCTTGTAGAATATAACAAAAAAGCCAGTCATATTTTATTTTTAATCTGGGACCAGGAACACTAATATGCATTAATGGTCATTGTATAAATATTGTGTGGTGCTACTAATGGGTTTAGTTAAAGTTATTTGGGTATCTTAACTGTACATTTCCATACTGTCGGGAAAATCAGGTATTATTTTAAGTAATTAAAATATAGGATAGGCTCAGGAATAATTGTAATGACGTCAACTTTTACCTCTACATTGGCTACTTTGCGTTGAAGTTCTGCGAGATGACCCAATCCAATGTATCTTTTATGGATTTTATTAAAAGAGTAAGCAAGTAGTTATAGTAACAAATGTGACCTTAGGCAAAATATGTCACTAACTAACTTAATTTATTATTTTCCTAATGTAATTTAAATAAAACAATATAATAATCAAATTAGGATTATAATTAAAGTATCATCAATAAATCAATGTTTTCAATTTATCTGGTTTGCCAATTACTATAATAAGTAATTAAAGCCATTATAATAAACAAGAAAGACAGTAACCTTAATATTTTACAGGAAAGATAAAAGGAGAAGTTGTTCCCTTTTATCTAAGCAATTTACCTAAGAGTCTGCTAAAAGCAAAGGCTAATCTTTGTCTTGGTTTTAGGAAGTACCGCTCTTAGAATATTTTCTAGTAACTTCCTACTTCCTCCTGTTAAGCCTTGCTGTTCACACAAACCACATCAAAGTTTTGCGTATTTAATTTACATCCTTAATCCACTTTAACACAATGCCTGCATCTTTCTGCCAGTCTTGTATAGATACAGAACCATTTCTAGTGTCCTAAACTTATAGCAGCTTCTAGAATGACATTTGTTTTACTCAGAGATCTCTTGCTATTTAGGTAATAGAGTTCAGAGTTTAGTGTCTACTTTGGGGAACCATTAGTCACACGCACACACATACACACTCACTCACACCAGTGGGTTTTAGAGTAATTTGAGCATTCTCAAATTATTGTACAGAAGCATGTTCACACCTTCTTAACATCTTTAACCCACATGATTGGTCTTAATTAGGAACTAAGCCTATGTCTACACTACAAATTACTTCGGTATAATTGTCACTCAGGGATGTGAATAATACTGACCTTAGCGCCAGTGTGGATAGTGTTATGTCGGCAGGAGTTATTAAGCCAAAGGGAGAGCTCTTTCCTGTCAGCTTACAGCATCTTCACCAGAAGCGCTACAGCAGCACAGTTGCATCGGCCATTTTAAAACTAATTTCTCTTAGTGCTTCAGCTACCAGAAATACTACTCCAAGTGCTAGCAGGATTTCTGGCACCAAGCGACCTCATGCCTCTCAGAAAAAGTCTGACCCTTCTCCTCAATCCTCTTTGTATCACCCGGTAACTCCTGCTGCCCCAGGTAGTAAGGAGCACAGATCTTCATATTGTGGCTTGGTACGTGTTGCTATCCGCAGTATCAGCCAAGAAGAGTTTTAAGTCTCATAACTGATGTCGGGCTAATGTGGGCTTGAGAGGCCCATTAACACACCTAGTTGCACCTGAAGGGTGGGCCTGGCCTAATTAAAGATGAAGCCCAGCTGGGGAGGGACTGGGAGGTACTATAAAGAGAGGAAGTCTGCTGTAAAAGCAACAGTCATTTTTTCAGATTCAATCTCAGGCTTTAAGGTGATAAGAAAGGTCTCTCACTGTGTTGAAGTGATTTAGTCCATGAAATTATATTTGTAATAACAGTGTTCATACAGAGGCAGATACATGTAGCATTAGCTGGGATCCCAGTGTATATCAGGACAACAGGGAATCAAATGGCAGGCAAAGCAGCTAAAAATGCTGTAAGAAATGGAAAGATTGACATAGGAATACCCTTGAGTAAACAGGAATTCAAAAGCCTAGCACAGAGCAATTTAAAAGAGGAATGGCAAAAAAATTGTACGAACAAAAAAGGAAGAAAATGTTTTGAATTATGCCTTAGAGTTGAGGTGAACAACATACTTCAGGGCCTGGATAGGAAAAATAAAGTAATTTTGTTTAGAGTGACTGGTGGCTTAAACAAAAATCTTTTTTGAATAGACACAAAGATGGACTATGTTAGCCTGTAAGTTGGAAAAAAACAGCTGATCATCTTTTATGAGTGTGTAAGGGCCTTGATAAAGAAAGGGAAAAGCTTTCTGAGGAATATAAACATCTTAAGGAAACTAAAGTTACATTATATTATTTAGTAAAAAAAATTCAGGGAAATGGGATTAGAAAGGGTGTTGTTACATTACCTAAAGGACACAGGACAGGGTGAGAGAATATAAAAACTAAGTATTTAGGAATTATAGTTGGTGGCAGCTACAGACCATTCAGTTAAGTCTGCTTCATAGTTTAAAAAATAGAAGGGAGCTGCAGGGAGATAGGGAAGAAATCTGCAGTCAGTCTTTCAGTAGGAGAGAGACTTGTAGGAACAGGATGGCTCCTGTTGAGAGTCTTTGGGTTAAGTTTAGAGGTGAGAGCAACAAGAACCACAGCCTCAGTTCCAAGTGTACACATAGCCTGTATGTTATGAACCAAGATAGTCTGTCTATATATGACATTTTGACACCAGAAATAGCTAGACAAGTGTGACCCTAACACCATCCGAGGGCAAGGGGTTCACTGATATCTGATAGTAAATTTCAGCTGACCTGACCAGTTCAGTGTACCCCAACTCACTACTGTCATAACCTGTATCTAAAAGGTGTCATGTAAGATATCAATAGAAAGTTAATAACATACTGATCATTAATATTATTGTGTGGTGCATGTACAGAAGACAAATTCCAAATTTCAAACATATTGGAAATTATATTGTCAAAGTGTGCCTGCCAGGCAGCGCTAAAGTTATACTATCCTAGCATCTTAGACAAAGGAATGTGGTTTGGCCACCTGGAAGGTATTTCCAAGGTACATTAAGAGACAATGGGGATGTAAATTATATAGAAGGGAAACAGGACTATTAAGATGTCAGGAGGAGGAGATTGCAGGAAACAGATCAATATGCATTTTAGCAAACACCAGTGCGGGGAAGAAGCCAGCATGAAACGTCCTTGAGCAGGAGACTCCATGTTGCCTTCCTCACATCTTGAATCAATTTTACTTTGGGTGGTAACCTACAGAAGAATTGATTTCAAAGGTTCACTGGGCTATAAAGAGAGGGGAGAGAACCCCAAGTTTCTTTCACTTAAGACAAAGGAACAGAACACTTTGTGGGATATCCTGGCAAGAGGAGTAGGTCAGCCATCTTGATAGAAGATAGTTTGATAAGGAAACTACCTTGAACAAAGGCTGTAGCATTTTTTGTTAAGTCTTAGCCTCCAGAAAGCATTTTTCACTTTTATTTGCTGGTAACCATTTCTAATTCTATCCTTTATACTTGAACTCACTAAAATCCTATCTCATTTTGTTAATAAACTCGTTTTACTTTTTAATCTAAATCAACCCAGTGGTGTTTGTTTGCTTTAAAGTGAATGTTAGTTCCAGTTAATGTTGCAAGCTACTAGGTATTGTATCTTTAAAGGAACAAATTAACTTTCATATCTCTCTGGATGGTCCAGGAGAGAGATGGATAATGCAGAGCATATGGTTTTGGGAAAATGTGGGACTTGGGGGTGTTGGGGTCATCTTTCCTGGTGTAACCAAGGCTGATGGAGGCCAGGGTGTGGCAGAGGTGTAATGAGAAGTTTCTGGAATCAGAACTGCTGAGTCAGAGCTGCTTAAAGACACTCAGTGCCTTCTTGTATGCTGGCTGGAAGCATCCAGACAAGAGAACTAATGCAGCATAACATTTTGAGGCACTCGGGGTTACAGGGCAGGTAGTGACACAACCCCTCACTGATCTGGATTGCACCCCGGAAGGTGACAACAAGTTGTGTAGAATTCAAACAAGTTTAACAAGAATAAAGTGGCCAAAGAGATTGACCAAATAATGACTAGTGCAGCTGCAACTATTTTACGATTGTAAAATCAAGAATGGAGAGGTATTGTTTACTGTGGCCTTACATGAAGTGATAAGAGAAATGGGATGAAACTGGGCAAAGGAAAGAATATCACTGAGATCTATTAGAGTGTAAAATAATCTCTTAAGGGAAGTGGTGGAAACCTGACTGCTTGTGCCATTCACAATTATACTGGGTAAAATTCTGCATTGCGTTGGAGATAGAATGAGTGATCTCAAGTTTCCCTGCTTCTACAAAAGTTTTATATTGTTTGGGGGAGATCCTGCAGTCCTCTTGTTAGGGTGACCAGATGTCCCTATTTTATAGGGACAGACCCGATTTTTGGGTCTTTTTCTTATATAGGCTCCTATTACCCTCCACCCCCTGTCCCGATTTTTCACACTTGCTGTCTGGTCACCCTACCTCTTGTAGACAAACCTCTTAGTGACTTTATTTCATATTACTATTCCTCTAATGCATCCAAAGCATTAGTAGCTGGATGCCTTTGTCCCCAGTACCAACCAAATCCTCAGCAGATGTAAACCAGAATATTTCCTTTGACTGCAGTGGAGTGATGCCAGTTTACACCAGCTGAAGATATGACCCTTTATGGACAACACAAGGTCCATCAGCCTGTTATTGATTTCAGCCCAGAATGGAGGCTGAAATAGCAAGGAATGCTGGGAAAGAGAGTAAAAATAGTTTTTTAAAAAACTACCTCTTTCTCCAAAGAGACATTAGCCACTGAAGAGGTGTAGTGCATTATGACTCTCTTCTCTGCAGGAGTAGGAACACTTTGTAGGCCTTTCTGCAAAGGGAACTACCCAGAGAAGTTACCGTTTCCTGGAAACCACCCTAGCCTGCTTCAGGAACCCCAGAGAAAGGGGGGATTTGTGGACATTGACCCCAGCCTGAAGTATGGAGCTGAGAACAGTGGAGTCTGGATTCTGTTTGGTTTCTCTTAACTTTTTAGAGGCAAAAAGATCAGGGATTGAACAGACTACGCTGCCCAGGCACCCCTGGGTAGGACAGAGGAGGAATTGAGCACACCAGTCCAGTCTTGTGTATTGTTGATTCTTTATGTTGTATATTTGTTGTTCCTGGAAGAGGAGGAGTTTCTTGGTTGTGGCATGAGGGCTAAACCATGCTACCAAGAAGAGGAAAGTTGAAGCAATGGCCTCACTTGATGCCAGGGAGGTAAGACCTGGTATATGCTCCTAGACCAAAGTTTTCAAATTTAAATGCCTAAAGTTAGGCATTTAACTCCAAGATGTCTCCAGATGGGCTTTTAAAATAAATGGAGGCACCCAAACTTAGTTGTCGCTTGTGAATCTTTTGGCCCTGGCTTCTCCCTGAAAGCATTAAATGCTAAGATTTATCTTGAGATTTCCTTAAAGAGTTGTCATGAGAGTGCATAGACCCCATCCTACCACAGCTAATAAGGGGTTAACGGGTAGGCTAGCTATCTCAGCTGTGGCTAAGTGCTGGCCCAGCAACAGCTGGGAGAGAAGGCTGCAGATCAGAGGAGGGGGATGGCTGCTAGAGAGACTGAGGGACTGAAAGGAGATGCCTTCAGCAACAGACTGGCAGGAAGCTGCCTTGGAAGATAGATTTCCAGAGAGACACCATTAGAGAATGTGATTCTGGAAAAGGTTTACAACTCTATGACTACACTGCAAAAAATCCCTGTGGCAGTGGAGGGGGGCGGGGGTTGGGTTTTTTTGCAGTGTAGACATACCCTAAGAGAGGTGAGGCAGCAAGCAACCTGCAGAAGCACAAGGGATTGTGAGGAACTGGTCCCAGCTGCTTACTGCAGAGTCCCTGGCCTGGCACCTAGAGTGGCTGGGTCTGGGTTCCCCTATCATCCCCACCACAAAGGCTAGTGAAACCCCTTGGAGCAAAGGGGTCAGGACTCTGCAGGTGCCTGGAATGATCAGCCCTTCACTAGGATCATTGAACTCCTGGTCTATCAGACTTCTTATTGCCCCAGAAGAGGAGAGACTATAAATGATCTTGCTGGAGTCATAGGAGGAAGCCACCTACACATGGCTGGGGTGGCGGAAATTGAGCCAGAGTTGCCACAACAGCACGCAGCCATGGCTGGCAAAGGCACACCCAGAGGTGCTCTTCTATTCAAAAACATTTTTCCATAGAACTTTTTTTATTAGTACTGTAATCTCCTTAAAGCAATGGCCAATGTACTTTATTTCCGTATATGCTTGGTAATATCTCTTACTTTATGTAGTTGCCTTAAGGAAAAACAGCTGTTCTTTCCAATTAGATTACTCTACTGAAGCTTAAAATCAATGTTTGATGTCTCCTGAAGAACAAAAAATCCCATATTTCATCCCTCTTGTGTTCAAAAATATAGTGCACCATATGTCGTATTTTATAATCGAAAAGGAATCTAGTTTGATTCATTTCAGAATGTAGTAGGGATGCTATCTCACATGGCTCTGTTCTGCAAACCTCCTACTTGGTATTTCTCAAAATGGTAATTCAGCTCTGAGAAATGCCGATTCCCAATATTTAAACTTTTATTTAAAGAGAACTATCTTGTGGAGGTGTTTCTTTCAGAAATGGCATTTCAGTGACTTTGGGTAAATTCAGATAAGTTATTTTATTACTGGGTTTTTTGTTTTTGTTTGTTTTAATGCTGAATATTTTATACAGCTTTTTTATCTTTGGTGTTTTGATCATAACGTTCTCAACAGATGCTATTTTCTGAAAAATGGCTGGCTTTATATCCAATGAGGTTTTAAAATTCTGTTTTTGGCTGTTAAAGGATATTTGAGCTGATGTCACATGTGGTTTTTTTTTTTTTCTTCTGAAGTGCTGTACTGGCTATTGTAAGAATACAGGGGACATTCCCAAATTAGATTTGAATGACAAAAAATATCAGAGTACTTGAGCATAACTACATTTGACTAGACAGTATGGATCTCTTCTGTTCCCTATTTCCTTCAGAGATGGAAAGGAAAGTTTGTCATATAGTGACACACAGTCCTATATCATAGTCCCTATCCATTTAACTGTCTAGTATACCTTTTGAAATACTTAGTTTTAATAGATTTAATATGTGTTGCTGATGAAAAATTAGATAGCTAGAGCTGTACAAAAGCTATTCATCCTTAGGGCTACTCTAACATCTGATAACAGCCCTGTAAGTCCCCTTGCACTCCCAGAATAGTAAACATTTCTTACAGTAAGAGACTAAGGAGCTCAATCTGTTTAGTTTATGAAAAACATGACTGAGAGGTGAGCTGATTATGGTGCAGAAGTACCTTCACCAGGAAAAAATACGGGTACTAGAGCAGGGCTGCCCAGAGGATTCAGGGGGCCTGGGGCAAAGCAATTTCGGGGGCCCCTTCCATAAAAAAAAGTTGCAATACTATAGAATACTATATTCTCGTGGGGGCCCCTGTGGGGCCCAGGGCCTGGGGCAAATTGCCCCACTTGCCCCCCCCGGGCAGCCCTGTACTAGAGGGCTCTTCTAATCTAGCAGAGAGGAGTAACAAGCACCAAAGGCTGGGAGTTTAAGACAGACAATTCAGATTTTATAAGGCACACTCTTATAACAGGATGGGTGATTCACCATTGGAACATACTGCCAAGGGAAATGGGGGATTCTCCATCTCTTGAGGTCTTCAAGTCAAGACTGGATGCCAGCTCCCCTTGCAGTGTAGATATAACCTAAGAGAGGTGAGGTAGCAAGCAGCCTGGGGAAGCAGCAAGAGATTCTGAGGAACTGGTCCCAGCTGTTTACTGGAGCGTCCCTGGCCTGGAACCTGGACTGGATGGGCCTGGTCCCTGGTGGCAGATGATGCCTGGTGGAGCAAGGTGCTGAGCCACCTGGCTGCCTAGCAGCAACCAGGATGAGTAAGGAGAATCCCGGGAGCCAGCAGCAGGGCAGGTCTGCAGAGGCCCTGCATGGTGTGTGGACAGAGTCGTCCTGAGTGCAGCCAGAGCCCCTTGAGCCCCGTCTCTGGTGAAATGGTGGTGAGTCTGTCCCTCGCCAGTGCCCATGAGCAGAACTGGGGCTGGTGCCAGCGAGGAAGGGAGGGAGCGAGTGAGAGAGAGGGAAGAGAGGAGAGGGAAGGGGCTGCAGAAGAGGAAGCCAGATATTGACACCACCACACAGCTTCCTGCACTCCCAGTCTCCCCACCATAGAACCCCCAATAACTCCCTCCCACAGCCCCCCAATCTGTCCCTCCCACAGACCCCACTTAACCCCATATAACCCATCCAGCCCCCCTTAAGCCTATCCAAATCCTTGCTAGCCCATCCCCAAATAAATACAGCCCAACGCTCTCCCACCCCCCAAATAAACCCAAACCCCACAAAATTTCCTTCTGCCACAGCCTCCATTCATACTACCTCTAAGCCAGCCCATCTCCCCAAATAAACCCACCATACCCACAACCCCTAAAGAAATGACCCCATAAAACATCACCCTGCCAAAATCCTCCTTCCTCTCCCCAAAACTCCACATCCCCACCCCCAAACCCTTCCCCACCACTGTGCACTATCCCCCAAACTCCATTCCTCAATAAATCCACCTCTTAAAACCTCCCCTCTGCCCCCCCCCATCCCCAAACCACTTCCCTCTTCCCAACCTCCCTCTTCACTGCTTCCCTCTCCTCCCCCCATGGCTCCACCGCCACTTACTCTCCCCATGGCCCTTCTATTGCCCCCAACACCCAAGTCCATCTAACCTGCAGATCACCCCAAATGCCCCCAACTCCTGGATGCACCAACCCCCCCCCCCCACCTTCTTCAACTATTCCAGTCCCCCCACAAGGCCCTGCCCTCACCCCTTTAGCCCTGACAGCAGCAGCACAGCTTCCCTTTGGAGCATTATACAGGGCTGGTGACCCTTTGTCCCCTTCTTGGCCTGGTCTACACTACGAGTTTAGGTCGAATTTAGCAGCGTTAAATCGAATTAAGCCTGGGCACGTCCACACGACGAAGCCCTTTTTTTCGACTTAAAGGGCCCTTTAAACCGGTTTCTTTACTCCACCTCCGACAAGGGGATTAGCGCTGAAATTGGCCTTTGCGGGTCGGATTTGGGGTAATGTGGATGGAATTCGACGTTATTGGCCTCCGGGAGCTATCCCACAGTGCTTTATTGTGACCGTTCTGGACAGCACTCTCAACTCAGATGCACTGACCAGGTAGACAGGAAAAGCCCCGCGAACTTTTGAATTTCATTTCCTGTTTCCCCAGCGTGGAGAGCACAGGTGACCACGCAGAGCTCATCAGCACAGGTAACCATGTTGGAGTCCCAGGATCGCAAAAGAGCTCCAGCATGGACCAAACGGGAGGTACGGGATCTGCTCGCCATATGGGGAGACGAATCAGTGCTAGCTGAACTCCGTAGCAGTAAATGAAATGGCAAAATATTAGAAAAAGTCTCAAAGGCCATGAAGGACAGAGGCCATAACAGGGACGCACAGCAGTGCCGCGTGAAAATTAAGGAGCTAAGGCAAACCTACCACAAATCCAGAGAGGCAAACGGAAGGTCCGGGGCAGAGCCGCAAACATGCCGCTTCTACGCGGAGCTGCATGCCATGCTAGGGGGTGCAGCCACCACTACCCCAACCGTGTGCTTTGACTCCATCAATGGAGAATCACGCAACAGGGAAGCGGGTTCGGGGTACGAGGAAGATGATGATGAAGACAATGAAGATAGCTCACAGCAAGGAAGCGGAGAAACTGGTTTCCCCAACAGCCAGGATATGTTTATCACCCTGGACCTGGAACCAGTAACCCCCGAACTCACCCAAGGCATGCTCCCAGACCCTGAGGGCACACAAGGGACCTCTGGTGAGTGTACCTTTGTAAATATTACACATGGTTTAAAAGCAAGCGTTTTAATGATTAATGATTAATTTGCCCTGGCAATTGCAGCCAGTACAGCTACTGGAAAAGTCTGTTAACGTGTATGGGGATGGAGCGGAAATCCTCCAGGGACATCTCCAGAAAGCTCTCCTTCATGTACTCCCAAAGCCTTTGCAAAAGGTTTCTGGGGAGGGCTGCCTTATCCCGTCCGCCATGGTAGGACACTTTACCATGCCAGGCCAGTAGCACATAGTCTGGAATCATTGCATAACAAAGCATAGCAGTGTATGGTCCCGGTGTTTGCTGGCATGCAGACAACATCCATTCCTTATCTCTCTTTGTTATCCTCAGGAGAGTGATATCATTCACAGTCACCTGGTTGAAATGGGGTGATTTTATTAAGGGGACATTCAGAGGTGCCCGTTCCTGCTCGGCTGAACAGAAATGTTCCCCGCTGTTAGCCACGCGGTGGGGGGGAGGGGTGAAGTGATCATCCCAGAGAATTGGGGGGGGGTAGTTGGCTTTGTGCTGCATGTTAACCCGGAAACCGCAGCCCCTCCTTTTACATTGCAAACCCATTTTAAATGGCCAACCCAACGAGTGCTTGGTATGGGAAATGAGGGCGCTGCTGTTTGAAACCATTCCCACATGTTATGAAGGTTAAAAAAGCCAAAAGACTGTGGCTTACCATGACTGCCTGCAAGCCGAATTCTGTTGCCTGTTGCGTGAGTGATCTCTCACACCAAACCGGCAGGCCCTCAATATAAGAGGAAAAATGCGACCTTGTAACGAAAGCACATGTGCTGTGTAATGTGAACAGCAAAATTTAACGTAAAAGAGTGTACCCATTGTTCTCTAAAATGTGTCTTTTTTTAACCACCTCTCCCTTCTCCTCCACCAGCTGCAAATGTTTCTCCTTCGCAGAGGCTAGTGAAGATTAGAAGGAGAAAACGGCGGACTTGGGATGATATGTTCTCAGAGCTCCAGATGTCCTCCCACGCTGACAGAGCACAGCAGAATGCATGGAGGCAGTCAATGTCAGAGTGCAAAAAAGCACAATATGAACGAGAGGAGAGGTGGCGGGCTGAATTGCGGGCTGAAGAGAGCAAGTGGCGGGCTGAAGATGAGAGGTGGCGTCAGCTTGCTGACAGAAGGCAGGAGTCGATGCTCCGGCTGCTGGAACATCAAACTGATATGCTCCAGCGTATGGCTGAGCTACAGGAAAGGCAGCAGGAGCAGAGACCGCCGCTACAGCCCCTGTGTAACCAACAGCCCTCCTCCCCAAGTTCCATAGCCTCCTCACCCAGACACCCAAGAACGCGGTGGGGGGGCCTCTGGCCCCACCACAGTTAGGGAATCCCATTGCAGCAAAGCCATCCATTATGACCTGCACATTTCCCAGAGTCACTACCCTTGATATCAGCAGGTCTTTGATTGCGTTGGCTACTTGGATCACAGCAGCCCCCACAGTAGATTTGCCCACTCCAAATTGATTCCCGACTGACCGGTAGCTGTCTGGCGTTGCAAGCTTCCACAGGGCTATCGCCACTCACTTCTCAACTGTGAGGGCTGCTCTCATCCTGGTATTCTGGCGCTTCAGGGCAGGGGAAAGCAAGTCACAAAGTTCCATGAAAGTGCCGTTATGCATGTGAACGTTTCGCAGCCACTGGGAATCGTCCCACACCTGCAACACGATGCGGTCCCACCAGTCTGTGCTTGTTTCCCGGGCCCAGAATCGGCGTTCCACGCCATGAACCTCCCCCAGTAACACCATGATTTGCACATTGCTGGGGCCTGTACTTTGTGAGAGGTCTATGTCCATGTCAATTTCCTCATCACTCTTGTCGCCGCGCTGCAATCGCTGCAATCGCCTCCTCGCCTGGTTTTGCTTTGGCATGTTCTGGCTCTGCATATACTCCAGGACAATGCGTGTGGTGTTCATAGTGCTCATAATTGCCGCGGTGATCTGAGCGGGCTCCATGATCCCAGTGCTATGGCTTCTGGGATGAAAAAAGGCGCGAAACTATTGTCTGACGGAGGAAGGGAGGGAGGGGCGAGTGACGACATGGCTTACAGGGAATTAAAATCAACAAAGGTGGCTGTGCATCAGGGAGAAACACAAACAACTGTCACACAGAATGGCCCCCCCAAAGATTGAACTCAAAACCCTGGGTTTAGCAGGCCGTTGATTTCACAGAGGGAGGGGAAAGCAAATGAGTACAGAACAAATCTGGTCCATCTATCTTTTACATCTTAGGCTGGCAGCAGACGGTGCAGCATGACTGATAGCCATCGGCATCTTCTGGGTGTTTGGCAGAAGATGCTGTATTACGATTGCTAGCCATCATCGTCAAGACGGTTCAATAGGACTGCCAGCAGGACTGAGTCTCCAGGAGACAAAACATGTCTGCCCAGGTGCCTCTGACCGAACTCACTGAGGAATACGACGATGATGGATACCAATCGTAATACACCATCTACTGCCAAAAGGCAAGGAGCTGCTGCTGTATAGCAATGCAGCCCCACGTCTGCCAGCACCCAGATAGCCAATGACGGCTACCAGTCATACTGCACCGTCTACTGCCAAAAGGCAATTAGCTGCTGCTGTGTAGCAATGCAGTACCACGTCTACTGGCACCCAGATGACATATGGTGATGGTGAGCTGAGCTGAGCGGGCTCCATGCTTGCTGTGGTATGTTGTCTGCACAGGTAACCCAGGTAAAAAGGCACGAATTGATTGTCTGCCGTTGCTCTGACGGAGGGGGAGGGGCCTGACAACGTGTACCCAGAACCCCCCGCGACACTGTTTTTGCATCATCAGGCATTGGGATCTCAACCCAGAATTCCAATGGGCGGCGGAGACTGCGGGAACTGTGGAATAGCTACCCACAGTGTAACACTCCAGAAGTCGACGCTAGCCTCAGTACTGTGGACGCGGTCCGCCGACTTAATGCACTTAGAGCATTTTATGTGGGGACACACACAATCGACTTTATAAAACCGATTTCTATAAATCGGCTTCTATAAATTCGACCTAATTTCATAGTGTAGACATACCCCTTGTCTTCTTTGGATGGCCAGGTGGCTAGCTCCCCTCCTTATTCGGAAGAGCCCATCACAGCACATCTGCGAGCAGCAAGAGCCAACAGTCTGGAGCAGGAAGCCAGGCCCAGCCCCACAGGACAGGAGTGAGGTGAGGGTGGGGTGGGCTCGCTCTCCAACCCCCCCATTCCTCAGGGCCTCCCCTCCACACCATGCCAGGATAGAGACAATGACCCCCAGACATGTCCAAGAGTGGGCCCTGATATTTTTATTCCCCAACAATATTTTTACTAGCCATCCGTGGTTATACAGATGGTCTAATGGTCCATTCTGGCCTTAAAGAAATCTGAGTGTGCCCCACTACCACCTGGCATGCCCTGGAGGGAACCAGGAATGGGTGGTGTACAGCATGCAAAGCCAGCTGGGGATTCCCCACTGCAGGAGAATTCCCAGCTGATCTCTTTGGGCAGCTTCCTGACCCCTTGATAAGAAATTTCCTGAGGCACCAGCTCTTGCCAAAAGAGAGGAAAACAAACTTGGCATTTCTAGGGCAAACCCTTTTGGAATTATGAGAAACCAAAGATACAAAATCACCTCATCTGTAAGTCTCCTCTCTCTCAAATGTCTCTTACAATCTGCCTCACACTTCAGATTATTTTTTAATCCTAGCATAGGCTTTAATTTATGTGAAAATGCAGGTGATTTAGTTCTGGGATAGCTAGAGTTTGGTGGCAGGGATTAAAATAAGCTTAAAATGGAAAGTCAGCTTCAATCATGAATATAGAGGAGACTAGTGTCTCTCTGTAATCAGAGTTGTAATCGCAGCTCCCACTGGCCGTGGTTCGCTGTTCCCGGCCAATTGGGGCTGCAAGAAGCGGCGGCCAGCACATCCCTTGGCCCACGCCGCTTCCCGCAGCCCCCATTGGCCTAAAACGGCGAACCGTGGCCAGTGGGAGCTGTGATCAGCTGAACCTGCGGATGCTGCAGGTAAACAAACCGTCCTGGCAGATTTCCCTGACAGGCTGCATGCCAAAGGCTGCCAATCCCTGAGTTATAATTAGGGTTCCTAGATGGCCTGATAGTAGGGGCTTTGTCTTATATAGGCAACTATACACTCCCCCTCCCTGAAAAAAAAACGTGTCCCAATTTTTCACACTTGCTATCTGGTCACCCTAATTATAATATTTCATTCATATTTTAGAGTTAGTTTACATTCCTTTGAATATCACTTGGTTGCTTTATATAAACAAATTTATTTTAAAAAACATATCTTACAAACATTATTCACTTGGGGGGGGGGGAGGGTAGAAATCCCTCTGCTTCCAAAATGGAAAGTAGGGGATTGCACTTAAACATGCTGTGATGCAGAATATCAGCTACCACCAACAAAATATACTTTTATAGCCTCTATCTCATGTGGCCTTCCTTCAGAAGCTCAGCATTTTATAAATGCATGTGTCCTGCTACTGGCAGGAATCTATTAATCATGTATTGGGTACTCACCAAAATAGATAGTTTTGAAACTTTATTATTTTTTGGAACAAATCCCTGAATGATTTTGAGTTAAGTCTCTATAGAAATAGTGTCTTTGAAACAAACTTTAAAACTGAAACCTGGATTATATGGTGTATTGCATATTAAACAGACACAATGGCTACTTTGATTCATTTAGAGATATCATAATATCCGAAGAATGTAATGGCTGCCAAACTTCAAAGTCATCTATTTTTTTCCTAATAAATAGGCCAGTAAATCTGCTTTAGACTCCTGACAGCATTTTACATGCAGGACAAACGGTGTTACATGACTCAGCTTTTTGTTTTTAAGCAATTCTCTGAGGCCCCTGCTGACCAGGTACAATAGGCTAAGAAGGTCAGAGGTCCTTCTTCCTCTAGTCTAGTCACTGCTGCAGTTAGCATTCCCGACAGCAAGGGGGAGCTTGCTAGTAAAGCAGGTAGTTGTGTATAACAGAAAAGGGCAAGTGGGTCCATGAGTGGATGGATTAAGGAATGGCCAGGACACTAGGGTAGGGTTACCATACGTCCGGATTTTCCCGGCCATGTCCGGCTTTTTGGGCCTCAAATCCCCGTCCGGGGGGAAATCCCAAAAAGCCGAACATGGCCGGGAAAATAGGGAGGGGCCAGCGCCGCTGGGTGCTGGGCCGGGGCCGGCGGTGCTGGGCCGGGGGTGCTCGGCTGGGGGCTGGCCCGGGGCCGGCGGTGCGGGGCCGGGCCGGTCCCGGCGGTGCTGGGCCGGGGGCCGGGGGTGCTGGGCCGGGGGCCAGGGCCGGGGGTGCTGGGCCGGGGGCCGGGCCGGGGGCCGGGGGTGCTGGGCCGGGGGTGCTCGGCCGGGGGCTGGCCCGGGGCCGGCGGTGCGGGGCCGGGCCGGGCCCGGCGGTGTTGGGCCGGGGGCCGGGCCAGGGGCCGGGGGTGCTGGTCCGGGGCCCGGGCCGGGGGCCGGCGGTGCTGGCCTGGGGGTGCTCGGCCGGGGGCTGGCCCGGGGCCGGCACCCCAGGGTCCGAGCTGAGCCGCTGGAGGGAGCCGCTCGGTTGGGGAGGCCAGACTGGGCCGCGCCTCCTCCCCCCACCCCACCAGCTTACCTGCTGCCTGCTTCAGGCTTCCCGCGAATCAAATGTTCGCGGGAAGCAGGGGAGGGGGCGGAGTTGGGGCGGGGACTTTGGGGAAGGGGTGGAGTTGGGGCGGGGCTGGGGGCGGGGCCGGGGCCCCGTGGAGTGTCCTCTTTTTGGACACTCAAAATATGGTAACCCTACACTAGGGAAACATAAAAATCCACCCCTGTAAACATCTAGTAACAGCAGATTCAGAGCACGGTTTCCCTGAGCACCAGAGGCATTCTGTCTGCCTCTAGCTACCAGTATCTACACCTCAGGATTAGTGCCCAGAAAATCCTGGCCTAGTGCTCTGTCTGTTCTTAGACCACTAGACTATGCCTCCTGCTAACACACTAATGGCATGTAGCATGGAAATCTCAGTGGCTCCTGTCATTCTCCTGCTGCAACATAATGCCAATATATTGACTTTTATTTAGAATCTGTTGAGCACAGCTCCTTTCCAACATGTGGGGAAAAATAACACTCTACTTTCAAACCCACATACCCATTTGAGAATGTGCAGAAGTATCAGCCATCATAAACCATCATCCCACCTACAGAAAGTGCCCTTTCATTCCAATTAGCAGCTATGATTGTGCAGCTTAAAGTTTCTTTCATTCTCTCTTGTTCATTTACTTTTGAAAAGCTTGTTACACTGCAGCATCAGCCACATCTCTATCAATGCAAACTAAAGGGTATACGTCTGTCTGGTTTTAGGCAGGAGCACAGCACAGAGGGAGCTTTCAAAAGGGTGCCTTTCAAAGCCCACCTTTGAAAGGGTGGCTTTCAAAATTGCATTTGTACAGCAGCTTCCATCTGAGATCTTGACATGCTTCATAACTTCCCTCTTTGGGAGGCAGGGCTGACCTTAACATGAGGCGAACTGAGGCGGCCGCCTCAGGTGCCAGATTGTGGGGGGTGCCACTAGGACCCAGAGTGTAGAAAATTGTGTCTGCTGCTGGTGCATATGTATTCTCTCTGCTCTAGATGCATAGAGATGGTGGAGTGCTGTGTTGGAGGAAGGAGGGCACAAGAGACATAACAGGCAGGCAGGAGAAAAGGTGAGAGGGAATAACAGAAAGCAGCAGGAGCTGAAGGGAGAGAGAGGAGGAGGAGCCTCTTATGTACCTCTCTAGCATCCCCAGGAGCCCTGACTGATTAACACCAGCTTCTCAGGGAGCTTCCTGTTTCCCGCTACTTCCCTGAACCCACCTGAGGAGAACAGGCAGTCAACTGAAGTAGTAGAAACCTGGTAGGCCCTTAAGACGCTGATATCTTCCCTCACTCAGGCCCTACTACCAGCCTGCTTATTTGTCCCCTTCAATTGAGTGTTGAGAGCCACTATAGCTGGCACAGAACAGCAGTCATGAGTGAAAGAAGAAAACGCCCCTCTGGGGCAGCATTCAGAAAAAGAAAGAAAGCAAAGGAATCTTTTCTATCTAAGCAGGAAGGAGCTCTCCTGAGATACATAGGCACAAATGTTCCCGGTGATACTTCCGGCCCCAGTGAGGATGTGAGTGGTGAGGAGATGCCTGATCTTCCAGTTAGTCAGAGTGCAGGTGACCTGGCAGCTACTGCAGCATCCATATCTCCATCTCAAATGGATGTAACCATGCATATTCCTGAAGAAAAGTGTAGATCAGAGAAGAGTGTGGTAGAGGCGCAAGAAACAGTTGCTGCTGAGTTTAGTTCCTTAAGTCTAGATGATCCAGAACTGTGGACCCACTTGAGCAGTAGCCTGAGGGACTTCCTTGTACTGTATGGGCCACAGCAAGTGAAAAACTTCATGTTCCCCAAAGACAATGAAAATAGAAGTTTCCATCCAAGACATTACTGGCGTGAAATCCCCAATGGTGACAAAGTGGAGAGGCCATGGCTTACGTACTCAAAAACCCAGAATGCTGTATACTGTTTTTGTTGCAAACTCTTTCAGTCTAATGTTCCAGCCACATTGGGTTCTACAGGAACAAAGGACTGGAAAAATCTGGCTAGAAATCTGGCATTCCATGTGAAGGCAGCAAATCACCAGAGAGCATTCCATAGGTGGAAAGAGCTTGAGATGAGACTAAGGTTAAAAACCACCATAGATGATCAGCATCAAGAGAAGATTGCATCAGAGTCTCCTTACTGGCAAAATGTTCTGAAAAGGCTCATTGCCATTGTGAGAATGCTTGCTACCCAAAACCTAGCACTGCGTGGCACTTCAGATCAGCTGTATGTGCCAAAGAATGGAAACTTCCTTAAAATTGTGGAGCTGATGGCTGAGTTTGATGCGTACTCCAGGAGCATCTAAGAAGAGTCACCACCCAAGAAATGTACACACACCATTACCTTGGAAAAACAATTCAAAATGAGATCATACAGTTACTGGCAACAAAAGTCAAACAGAAGATTGTGGCAGATCTGAAGTCAGCAAGATATTACTCTGTTATTCTGGACTGCACACCTGACATCAGGCATACGGAACAAATGACTTTAATGGTGCATTTTGTAACAATGGTGACTGTCAGAGAGCATTTTCTAGAATGTATTGACATTGGTGATACTACAGGAGCTGGTATGACAAATGTGCTTCTTAAAAAGCTGGAAGATACGACAATTGTGATAGCTGACATGAGAGGTCAAGGCTACGATAATGGTGCCAACATGAGAGGAAAGAACAGAGGAGTGCAGACACGGATCCGAGAGTTAAACCCTCGAGCTTTTTTTGTCCTATGCAGTTCTCATTCATTGAACTTGGTGGTCAGTGATGCAGCTTCAGCTTCTAGTGAGGCTGCTGAATTTTTTAATATAATTCAAAGCATCTATGTATTTTTCTCTGCATCAACTCATCGATGGCAAATTTTGAAGCAACATCTGAGAACATCCTCTCTGACACTGAAACCGCTGAGTGCCACAGGACGGGAAAGTCGAGTGGAGGCGATAAAGCCTATCAAACACCAAATTGGGAAGATAGACGATGCCATAGTTGCCATTATGGAGGATAATGCTATGACAGGAACTGTTCTTGGGAGAACAGTGGCAGAGGGAAATGGAATCACCAGAAACATACATAACTTCAAATTTCTGTGTGGCTTAGTGTTGTGGCATGACATACAGTTTGAAATAAATGTTGTAAGCATTAGACTCCAAGGTGTTGACCTTGATATATCGGGAGCAATGGAACAACTGGACAAAGCAAAGTCATACCTACAGTCTTACTAATCAGATGAGGGATTTCAAAACGTTCTGAAGAGTGCACAGAAGTTGGCAGAGGAACTTCACACTGAAGCTATTTTCCCACCCATTCAGGAATACAAGAGTCACTGAAGAAGATGACATTTTGATTACGAGGCATGGGATAATCCCATAAGAGACCCCAAACAACAATTCAAAGTTGAATTCTTTAACCAGGTGCTAGATTATGCAATACAGTCAGTTGAAGAACGTTTCATGCAGCTCAAGGAACACAGCAGTGTATTTGGGATGTTGTATGATATTCCAAAACTCCTCACTATACCTGAAGAAGACCTACACCAGCCATGCAGGGCACTAGAGACAGTGTTGACACACAATGACATGTGCAATATTCATGCAAGTGATTTAGGTGATGAACTGAAAGCCCTTTCAAGATACATTTCGGCAGGATCAACTCCAAAGGCTGTTCTGGAATATATGTGCACAAATAAGATGACCACTCTCTTTCCAAATGCTTTTGTTGCTCTGCGCATACTTTTAACACTTCCTGTAACAGTTGCTAATGGAGAACGCAGCTTCTCCAAGCTGAAGTTAATAAAAACACATCTACGCTCCACAGTGACAGAGGAGAGGCTGGTCGGCCTTGCAACCATCTCAATAGAGCATGAGCTGGCCCAGACTGTGGACCTTCAGGAAGCAGTTCAAATCTTTGCAACCAAGAAGGCACTTTGATTATTCAAACAGATAAAAATGCCAGTGTTTACTATGCAGACAAGAAAAGTTACATTTGCTGTTCAGGCATTTGAAAGTTAAGTGTTACTTAAAATTTTTGACCAAGGCATTTTAAGTTCTTAGTTCTCGTTAACTTGGGTAGGTGTCAGAGGCTCTAGTCAATCCGAAGAAGTGAGGTTTTTACTCACGAAAGCTTATGCCCAAATAAATCTGTTAGTCTTTAAGGTGCCACCAGACTCCTTGTTGTTTTTGAACTGGTGCCTAAGTTAGGCATTTAAAATCTATATTCAGGCACTTAATAAGGAGCCTGATCTCATCAGAGGCAGAGAGAACTGTCAACTCTCATTACACTTGCCAGAACATAGAGCCTCTGCAAATGAGGTCTCCTGTATAAGGTTTTTGGGGGGCAACTTTAGCCAAAAAGTCTTTGTTTGTGAGATTTGCCTTGAGCCACACTGCGAGTTGGGACAAGAACTAGGGAAAGAATCCAGGGTGAAATCTAGGGCCCACTGTAGTTAATGGCTAAACCCCCATTGATTGCAATGGGGCCTGGATTTTGCTGCAGGAGACCTGACTAGAGGATGTAAAATGCAGGGGTTTCTGAGGACATTTCTATTTGATTTCAATTTATGTGGGTTTGTGCACCCAGGTTTTGGTATGATGGTATGGTGATTTCAATGGGATTACTCAGCAAGTGATTTTCTGCTCTCAGAAACTAGCTCAATAGCTTAGGGCTTGTCTACACAGAGAATTGAGTGCACAGCAGGCTAAAGTATGAATTTACAATCACTAGCTACTCCATACTAACATTCTGTGTGGACACCTTACTGCACATTAGGGCTACATCTACATTGGGGCTGGAGTGTGATTCCCAGTTCAAGCAGACATACTTGCAATAGCTCTCCTCGAGCTAGCTTACTAAAAATAGTAGTGCAGCTGTGGTAGCACGGGCACCTGGGTTATAGGGTTGCCAACTTTCTAGTCGCACAAAACCGAACACCCTAGCCCCGGCCCTTCCCTGAGGCCCCGCTCCTTCGCCGCCCCTTTCCCAAGGCCCCACCCACAGCTCACTACATTCCCCCTCCCTCGGTGGCTCGCTCTCCCCCACCCTCACTCACTTTCACTGGGCTGGAGCAGGGGGTTGGAGTGCAGGAGGGGGTTAGGGCTCTAACTGGGGGTGCAGGCTCTGGGGTGGGGCCAGAAATGAGGGGTTCAGAGTTCAGGAGGGGGTTCCAGGCTGGGGCAGGGAGTTGGGGTGTGGGAGGGGGTGAGGGCTCCAGCTGGGGGTGCGGACTCTGGGGTGGGGCTCGGGATAAGGGGTTTGGGGTGTAGGAGGGGGCTCCAGGCTGGGGAGTGTGGCTGAGGGATTCAGAGTTTGGGAGGGGGCTGAGGGATGAGATAGGGGATTGGGATGCATGAGGGGGTGAGGGTGTTGGGCTGGGGATGCTGGCTCTGGGGTGGGGCTGGGGATGAGGGGTTAAGGGTGTGGGAGGGAGCTCTGGGCTAGGGCAGCAGGTTGGAGTGCAGGGGGGGCTCTGGGCTGGGAGTGCAGGCTTTGGAGTGGGGACTTGGATGAGGGGTTTGGGGTGTAGGAGGATACTCCGGGTTTGGGGGGTCTCGGGGCTGGTGCAGGGGTTGGAGCTCAGGGTTGGGGGGCGGGCTTACCTCGTGCGGCTCCTGGTCAGCAGCGCAGCGGGGCGGTTCCCGATCAGAGATGCAGCGGGGGAGCTAATGCAGGCTAGTCCCTGCCTCCACTGGCATCGCGCTGTGCGCACCCCGGAAGCAGCCAGCAGGTCCGGGTCTTAGGCGGGGGGGCCAGGAGGCTCCACATGCCTCTCTCGCCCGCAGGCACCGCCCCCCAGCTCCCATTGGCCGCGGTTTCCAGCCAATGAGAGTACGGAGCCGGTGCTCGGGGCGGAGGCAGCACATGGAGTCCCATGGCCCCCCCCGCCTAGGAGTCAGACCTGCTGGCCGCTTCCGGGGCTTAGCCAGCCAGGACAGGTAGGACTAGCCTACCTTAGTGCCACAGCCCTGCTGACCAAACCTTTAACAGCCCGGTCAGCGGTGCTGACTGGAGCCGCAAGGATCCCTTTCTGACCGGGTGTTCCAATCGAAAACCGGACACCTGGTCACCCTACTGGGTTAGCAGCCCTAAGTGCAGACCTGCCCAGACTTTGTGGGTACATACTTGGAACAGCTAGCCCATGCTGCCACTCATCGCTTCCCACCTTATTGCAGCTACATCACTATTTTTAGCAAGCTAGCGCACCTATGTCTCCTTGAGCTGGGAATCACACCCCCAGCTCCAAGTGCAGATATAGCCTAAAACTGCCTTTGTGTGCTTCAGCTTAGTGTGCTTTAAAGTGTATTATGATAAACCATCCGAAGGCACTTTTAATGCACAGTAAGCGAGTCTGCATGGGGAGTTAGTGTGGAGTAGTTACTATATTGTAAATTCACACCCTAGCTTGCTGCACACTAACTTCTCCATTTAGACAGGCCCTTAATAGATGGGCATTGGGAGAAATTCTGCTTATTTTGGGTAGGATTCCTACTAGAACATAAAAGAGAAATTCACTCCTGTACAGAGGCCCAGCAGCAGGCATATACGCCACACTAGCCTTAGTTTGAGAGCTTAAGTGGGACTTACCAAGTGCATAGACCTTGTGCTGGCCCTGTGCTCTGAGGAGAATGTCCCATTCAGGTATTATGGTACGAAATAACTATATCCTTAAATGTATCAAACTTCTTATTGTTTCTTCAGATCTCCTCTGGTACAATGGATGGATTCTGAGAGCTCATTCTCAAGGCAGTGATTACAGGCTGAGCAGGCCACAGATTCATTAACAAAAACGGGAATCAAACAGAAGAAATAAACCAATCTGCCACTTAGCCATAAGGGATGAACTGTGCAATCTGTGACTGCATTGGGGGGGAAAGGAGCATCATGCTGAGGCGCTACTGATCTATAATGAAATCGTTCTTCACACCTGCACATGGCAGGCCTCTACTTGTGGGAAATACAGTACCACTGCTGCTATTTATTTTAGAAACCCTACATATCCAACAATATTTCTAGTCTGTTTTTTTCTAACTGCATTCAAAGACTAAATTTGACCCTTTGTGAATATTGCATGTCGATTTTAATATTGCAGCTGGCTTTTCTCATGTTTGAAATTTTCTAATGACTTGGCACCAGCTGTTCAACTGATTAATATCATTGACTTTTTAAGTCATATAAACAGCTGCAGTAGTCTTTAAAGTAGGCTAATTATGACATCCTTCATGCTACTTTAAAATCCTGTCTGTATAGTATGCTCTTCAGATGTATAAAGATTATTATGCTATAGACAAATCAAAGCTATTATCAATATAAAGGTGAGAGTGAACAGTCATCTGTTCTGGGTTGAGGTTACTCTTTCATCTGATTTTTCACAGAAATGTGGTTTAATTAAAGGATTTAAGCAGTGCAGACAGAACGTTAAATTTAATCTCAAAGTTAGCCATTAGGTTGAGGATCTTGGGGGAAACCAGGCTTAATATACTGCTGTCTAAGGCTAGGTCTACACTACCCGCCTGAATCGGTGGGTAGAAATCGATCTCTTGGGGATCGACTTATCGCGTCTCGTCAGGACGCGACAATCGATCCCCGAATCGACGCGCTTACTCCACCAGCGGAGGTGGGAGTAAGCGCCATTGACTGGGAGCCGCGGCAGTCGATTTTGCCGCCGTCCTCACAACAGGGTAAGTCGGATCTGATACGTCGAATTCAGCTACGCTATTCGCGTAGCTGAATTTTCGTATCTTAAATCGACCCCCCCCTGTAGTGAGGATGTAGCCTAAGGTTTGCTGGCCAACAAATGTGCATCCATCTAGAGCATTCACTGTGAAATGCAGAAGAATATTCATCCCAACTCATAAAATAGTGTTAGATGTACCATCAGCCCACATTCTTTTTATGGGGAGTTCCTACAGGATGTCCCATTTTTCCCTTTGTTTTTCTCAAAGGCCCTATGTGGTGTCAGTCTATTACTGAGATGCCCAAGGAAGGCTGAATACAGCTCCCTCTGGAGTCAGTCCAAGCTGTGTTTGGCTGTAGTATGGGGGAAATTCTATGGCTCTGAAGCCTGGGAGAAGCAGAACTGCTAACTAGTAAAGTAAGAGTCAGGTTTGCTGTCCACTGGACAAGGACTACAGGTGAGACAGTGGCAGGGCCGGCTCTAGGTTTTTTGCTGCCCCAAGCAAAAAAAAATTTGGCTGTCTCCCCCCCCCCCCCCGCGTTTTTTTTTTTTGGCTTTTACACATGTTTGCACTTTGCAGTTTTGTTTTGACTGTTTAAAATTTAAAAAAAATGAAAACAGAGAATGTGAAATGAGTTAGTGGTCTCTGTCAGACTGCTAAAAGATAGAAAGGTGTCTATTACCCCAGAACACCATTTAAATTGGCACCTACAGTAGAGAGGTAAAGGAATGAATGGACATGGAGTGAAATCGTGAACGGATTGAAGTTGGTGATAAAACTCCCAGCGACTTCAGTGGAGCCAATATTTCACCCATGGAAAATAAAATATGTGGGATGGCTGAACCGTCATTGCCTATGCTGTAACTTTGCTGTGTTTGTTATACAGCATGTGCTAAGAAAAGCAAGGTCTCTACCTCAGAGAGTTTGCAGTCTAAAATCCCAGTCGTACCAAATTTATTGCCCTTGTTAAGTCAATGGGACTCATCAGAGGCATAAGCACTGTACAAGGTACTAAGGATTTGAAGGGCCTAAATGAATAATATAGACCTTGTATACATTGACAAAGTGAGCTGTGTTAGAAAACGTGTTAATTTACACAATTGTCTTTGGCTACACTAGGTATTAAGTCGTGTTTAACATGTTGTTTAAAATGTGTTAGTTGCCATTAGAGAGACAAGTTGAGTGAGGTAATATCTTTCAATGGACCAACTTCTGTTGGTGAGACAAGCTTTCATGTTTACACAGACCCGCTCTCGGATGCATCACTAAGGGCTGGTCTTCACTACAGAGAGATCCACACTGCTGCAATTGATGCAGCAGGGGTTGATTTAGTGGGTCTAGTGAAGATCCACTAAATCGACAGCAGAGCACTCTCCGGTCAACCCCAGTACTCCAGCTCCCCGAAAAGATTAAGCTAAGTCAACAGGAGAGCATCTCCTGTTGACCCATCGTAGTGAAGACACTGGGGAACGTCAACCTAAGCTACGTCGACTGCAGGTACGTTATTCACATAGCTGGGGTAATGTAACTTCGGTTGACTTACCCTGGTAGTGAAGACAAGCCCTAAGATTTCAATTTACAGCATGTCAGTGTACCATCACACACAAACAATATACTCACTTAAACCTGAAAACCTAAGAATGGATCTCAAGTGTACTTTTGTATGCCCAGAGATACAGGAAATAGCCAGAAATTTACCTTCCCTGATTTCTTATTAGAAAAACTGGCACTCTGGTTTAGAAACCCCTGAAACTCTGGTCATTTTGAAACAGGTTTTCTAGAGAGCTCAGAACCCTCATTTCACTGAATCCTGTAGAAGGCTGGAGTTTTCCATTGGTAATTAGTTACAGTGGCTAGTAAACTATGGAGGCACTGTGCTCTCCTAGATTGCAATTTGCTGATTATCTCTTGATAAAATATGTTCAGTTTAACACGTTGCAGGGAATTTCTCTGGTAGTTTATCATTGTAAAAAGCATTTCCAGGCAATAAACAACAAAGACATGGCAGCCCCAATGGGATTTGAATTAAATTTGGAGAGCGTGAGAGAACTGGGACTTATTTACTGTTCAACAAATTCCCTTACAAGGCCTCACAAGTAGAGATGCTTCAAGACAATAAACCACCTTCTCTTCAAAATCTCATTGACATATTTTAGCCAACACAGAAAGTTTATATGATCAGCACCAGAGGCAGGAACCATGATGTCAGATTTGATAGAGGTATGAAATTATTTAAAAGAACAAAATACTCCTCAGGTGTACATTCGTTTGTTATACATAAAAAATCAAAATGCTTTACAAAATGTCTTCCAGTGCCCAAAGAAATCTATGTTATTCAATACTTTGGACCCGATAGCCATATTCACCTTAGCTATGATCAAAACAAGACCTGGGCTGGGAGAGGAGGATGAAAGAGTACCGTACATTCTAGTTCTGCCCTTCATGCCCCCAGCCCACCAGGGAATGCCCCTTTAACCTGGAGTGGACAGGGAGAGCAAGTGTCATGAAGTTAGCTATGTCAGCTTTACAGAGATGCCCCCTACATCTGGCATATCCCTGGCTGATGTCAAGGCAGTTCTCCATCTCTTTCAGACCTAAAGGCCAATTTATCTTTGTTTTGTCAACATAATCATGTCCTTTTACACTTCTCTCACTAATTTCCTAGGATCTGTCTCTACACATGCCTTAACTGTGTCTTGTTTACCTTGATTATTTAAATGACCAACGCTTTTCCAACACTGTGGTTTTATGGTTATCAAATCTCTAGATGGGTCTCTCTTTCACTAGGCTTTTTATTATCAACTAGAAAGTTTGAATCGGAACACATGTGCTGTATTATATTAGACGTGCTTCCTAAATATAGAAACTATAGATTCCGCCCCTCCCGCCTTATTTCTAAATTAGCAAGTGTAAATTTTCACATCAAAAGTGTTTTTAATGTTCATTGCATCCAGATTGGGCCCTCCCCGCACTACAGAAGGGATGTGGACAAATTGGAGAGAGTCCAGTGGAAGGCAACGAAAAAGATTAAAAAGCTGGGGCACAAGACTTACAAGGAGAGGCTGAGGGAACTGGGCTTATTTAGTCTACAGAAGAGAAGAGTGAGGGGGGATTTGATAGCAGCCTTCAGTTACCTGAAGGGGGGTTTCAAAGAGGATGGAGCTAGGCTGTTTTCAGTGGTGGCAGACGACAGAACAAGGAGCAATGGTCTCAAGTTGCAGTGGGGGAGGTCTAGGTTGGATATTAGGAAAAGCTATTTTACTAGGAGGTTGGTGAAGCACTGGAACGGGTTACCTCAGGAGGTGGTGTGATCTCCATCCTTAGAGGTTTTTAAGGCCCGGCTTGACAAAGCCCTGGCTGAAATGCTTTAGTTAGGGTTGGTCCTGCTTTGAGCAGGGGGTTGGATTAGATGACCTCCTGAGGTCTCCTCCAACCCTAATCTTCTATGATTCTATATACTTTGTGCTTCACTGTAAATAATTTGAAGCCCCACAACATTTTACAAAAATCCAAATTTCACATGAAATGATCTTATACAAAATGTGACACTAACTTTTGCAAAAGTTCTTCATCTATTTCACTCACCTCTACTCAATGGAATGTGGTCCAGTGGATAGGACCCTAGACTGGGTCTCAGGAGACCTGATTTCTATTCCCAGGTCTACCACTAACCTGCTAGGTGACCTTGGGCAAGTCACTTCATTTCTCCATAACTCAGTTTCCCCTCCCATCTTTTGTCTGTCTTGTCTATTTAGATTCTAAACTCTGAGTCAGGGATTATGTTTCATTACAGTGTACAAATAAGGCCACCATCTTCGCTGGAACCTCTAGACATTAGAGTAGTGCTAATAATAATAAAAGTCAATGTCTTCCCAAACATGTTGATCTGTATGAGAATATCTTCTAAAAGAGATACAACATGCCATAGCAGATCAGACCATGGTCTATCAAGTCCAGGATCCTCCCCCCACAGACTGTGTGCAATGATTCTGAGGAAGGAAGAAAATGAACAAATCATAATTCACCAAGTTAATCGTGCAATGCAGCAGATGAGAGTAAAAATTCCTTCTTGTCCCCTGCAGCCTTCAGTTTATACTGGGAAGCATGAGTTCTAGTACCCCTCACTTCACATGCATAATTATAAATAATGTTATTACAATAAATTTTCACAACTATTTAGCAAAAACAGAAAGGCCCCTTACTCCCCTTACTCCCGCTGTCAGCGCCCACCCCCCAGGCGGAGCCGGTAGCGCGGCCCTGCCCCAGCTTCAGAGGACGGGCTGCTCCTCGGCTTGTTCGCGCCGCTCTCCTGCGGGCAGCGGCCACTTCCCCCCCAGGCGGGAGCTGGTAGCTCAGCATTTTGCCGCCCCATACATTTTGCCGCCCTAGGCACCAGCTTGTTTAGCTGGTTCCTAGAGCCACCCTTGGACAGTGGGCAGGCTGAGTGACATCAGGCACAGCAGTGAACTGCCAGTCAGAGGAAAGGGTAGCTAGAGGGCCTGAGAGGAGTGCCGAGAAGAGGAGAAGTTGAGGAGTTACAGAACTGAGCTATCAGTCAGAAAGGAGAGGGGAAGAAGCAATAGAGATGAGCTGCCTGTTGGGGGAGGGGCAGGTCTTGATGTCACTGTATGAGTAATACCTTGAGAGGTGCGGGTGGGACCAGAGAAAAATGTGTTGCAGAGCATCTGTTTGAATGTGGTGTGTGCTCGTAACTCTGAGCAGAGCACTTATTGAATAGGGAGGGAAGAGAGACAGTTAAACTGAGAGTGACAACATCTTAATTTTCCATCCAACCCCAGAGTAAGCTGTTTACCAGTTTTTAGAGCCTTGCAGGTTTAGCAGCAGCTGCAGCTACGGCAAGATGCCTTTTAATTTAATTTTAAAACCAATGTTTACATGTACAAATTATTTATCTGTTTATCCAATCTGTGCCCAAGCTTGGGGGTTTGCACCGCTAAATGGTTGCGTCTACAAAATTTGCAAGCAAATTGATAAAGAACTTGACATTTGACCCCAAATGCCTTTGCATTTGCCTGGAAATTTTCTTCACCAAAATTTAGTTAAGCTCCTCTGCTGAATTTCTAACATACTGTGTTCTAGTTATTTAGCAGACTTCCCTGATAGTTTTTATAGCAAACGAAAGAAATAAAGACCTGTAATTCCATCCTTGAGTGCCAATACTGTTTTGCTTGTTCCATCAATATAAGTGAAGACAATGAGACTACTTGCATGCATGCTATTTGGCAAGAGTTGGAATTGCAGAATTGGGCAAAGGTTTGGAGAAGATGAGGGGAGAATCCTATGCTAAGTTTCAAAATCAGGACACTTAATTAAAAATTGAATTTGACAGGTGATTTTTTTCCCCTTCACCAAAGAAGAGATAATCTCTTTTGTTTAAACGCTTACTGTTTTGTTAAAGATAAACACTTTAAGGGTCTGATTTTGCCACCCTTGGTGTCTCAGAATACTAATCAGCATGTATAAGGATGACAGAACTAGGCCTTAAATGATAGTGCGGTAACCTTTTCTTTATTTTAGATTTAGATGCTAAGGTGCTATACAATGAAATCAAGCTATGGCCAACTTGAAAAATCTCTTGAAATAGCTTTTAAACAACCACAAAACACTATCTTTTAGCATACCCTAAATTCTGTTGATATGGTGATTTTGATAAAGTACTTGCACTAGTGTTCCAGAAATTGAATTGCCATCCTATTCATTGCTGAACTGATAGCTGTAGGATACTTGTATGTGTTGCATACAAATCCTGATCCTTTGTCTTGCTGCTAAAAAGAAATGGCAATTAAAAATTAATCCATTCTTATGGTAATATTGGGTCATTTTTATTGTCTTATAATAACTTCATTCAGCTGTACCTTTTTGTAAGTTGCTGCACCCCTCCATCATAAAGATTTTTGAACAGATTTATCTGGAACTGTTATTCTAGCACAACTATATTCAAGAATTTGCTCATACTTCTGTAAAATGTAAACTGACAGCTGCCTTAAATAACTTTGGGATATGAGTATACAGATTGTCAGACCTACCATGTATGGATGACATAATAATCCTTTCTCTGAGGTGTAATTTATGCCCTTTATTCATATTTGTACATATGGTGAGCATTTCAAGATGCAGAAGTCTAATGCATGGTACTTCATGTATGTCAGTTCACTAGCCTGCAAACAGCCGGTGCTGACAGCTAGCTAGCTCAGGTCACAACCTCAAGGAAGTGTTAAGGATACCAGTTCACTTGTTAGAACAGAATAAAAGGGGATGTTATCATATTACACGTACATGGCATGTGCCTGATAATTACACTTGCTTTAGATGAATGGAAGCTAGTGAAATGATAATGTTATTGTCTTCACCTGTTTCCTGCGATTGCTATCTTAGTACTTAATTAACCTGAGATCAAAGATGTGTTAGGATAAGAATTTACTTGATGTGTAAACTTCCTGAAAACCAATGGATGTTACCTGTATTGTTTTAACTTATCCATACTTATAATAATGAATAGCCAGCAACTGCATTATGCATATCACTGTAACTGAATTACTTGTGTATGCATAGGAAGTAGAATGTTAATTTCAAAGCAAGTAGTCCTTGATGTGGTGACCTGAGGTCAAAGATTCAAAATGCATTCTTCATCAAAAGAAAAGCCCAGGCTGTGAGTGCAAGCATTGCCTGGCTGCTTTTCAGGGAAGACAGGTATGAAAGTATGCCCCTGGGAACTATCCTTCATCTCTGGACTGATGAATTCTGACATGGTGGAATTCTGAGCAATTGGACTGAGATCCCTAGACCCATTCTAGGAAACCCTGACAGACTTTTGGAAACAAGCAAATTACTACAACTCTGCTATCATATTAGACTTACAAACTTTGATTCACCTGTAATGTATTTTACCTGCTTTAACCTCTCAATAACTCTCATTTATTTTTTCTTAGCTAATAAATCTTTACTTTAGTTAAAGAAATAGGCTTCAGCATTGTCTCTGGTGGGATCTGAAGTATACCTTGACCTGGTGTAAGTGACTGGCCCTTTGGGGCTGGGAGTGACCGAATGTGTGATGATTTTTGGTTTTAATAACCTTTCATCATTAAGTCCAGTTTGTTAATATAGGCTGGAGTGTCTAAAGGAACTGGCTGTGGCTCCATGGTAAGCTAGTACAGTGATCCAGGAGCATACATTTGTTGCTGGTTTGGTTAAACCTAATTATAGAGAGTATACCACCAGTCTGGGTGTGTCTGCCCTGTTTTCTGACTGTCTGACCTGAGATTGGCACTATCAGCTGTGACCCATTCCAGGCACCGTGACAGAAGCCATTTTGAGGTGGTGTCAATCAGAATCAAAAGTTGACAGCACACCTACATCAAATACTGTAGAGTTCTGGAAACGTTCTTGGAAATTAAGGCTGTCCTTGAAACTTCCTTTCTCATTCCTATCCTCTTCCTGACCTCTCCTTTCTTCTGAATTTTCATTTTTAACCTATCTATCCCTTCTCTATAAGGCGTTTTGCCAATTTGTCCTGACCTCACTTTGGACCAAATACTTCTTCCACTGAAGTTAATGAGTAGGGCAGCCCATAGTACCCTTCAAGTTCTTGATATTTGTATTTCATCCTTCTGTAATATCTCACTTCAAAATGGCCTTTTTAGGGAGGGGAAAGACTTGGACTTACTGAGTGTTAATATCTAAAATTTTAAACTTGTTGGCAATATTTCCGGCTTAAAACTTCTTGTCCTGAACTGTGGCAAGTGCACCTCAGTGGTCCAGCAAGGGCACCCAGTCTCAGGCATCCAGCTCCCCAGCCTTTGCCTTCTTAGGTAGAGACCTTCTAAGGCATCTCACTCCCTTCTGACTCAGGTATTTGCAGACTGCACAGTTCCCTGCCTTCACTGTGTTATTCCCAGCAGAGACAGGCTACCCAAACACACCTAATTGCCTTTTCTGTAGAGACAGTTAATGGGTGTAATTGCTACAGTTACAAATTATCCACACAGAATTTCCTATGCAAGCCTGTTCTATTCTTAAGGTACAAGTATTACAGGGAAAACATATTGAGGACAGGTTTCAGAGTAGCAGCCGTGTTAGTCTGTATCCGCAAAAAGAACAGGAGTACTTGTGGCACCTTAGAGACTAACAAATTTATTAGAGCATAAGCTTTCGTGGGCTACAGCCCACTTCTTCGGTGCCACAAGTACTCCTGTTCATATTGAGGACAATAAAAGAACCTGCACAGGTACTAATAAGCTTACCAATGTTCATCCTTACTCTTACATGGGCTATGACAGGAACAGTCCTTCAATACCTCACCCTAGGGGTTTCCTTTGTGGTCATAAGTTCATCACAGCTTCAGCTCAGAATGAGCACCCAGTCTTATGGGGCCTCAATAGGCCAAGTCCTTCCAAGCCTATCCTAAGGTTTGGGACCCTTCATGGGCCAGGGGTCCTGTCCGTTTGCTGGATCAGGTAGAAGGCCCTGAGCCAGTTTAAGACCAGCCTATTTATCCACAAACTCTTTCTTTTTTCTGTTGGTCCCTGAAGAATCTACTTCGAACTGGTATATGCACATCTCTTCAGAAGATGGCTTCAAAAGGCTGATAAGAGGAAGCACATTAGCTCCCCCCTCCTACTAGAGAAGTTACATATAATTCCACAATAACACATACACAATTGCATTTTTAATGCAATGGACCCCCAAAGATATTCAGCTTAATTCAATGTTTAACTTAATTCAATCAAGTTCATCTTAATTTTGGTTTTTCCAGGATATTACAGGATACTGTCAGCTTGTCACACTTCTACCTTACGATAGCAGACCAAGTTAATATTTACCTTCCACTGTTGTTTTTTCTTTCCCTCACTTTATTACATACCAGTTATTACCTGGAAAGCTATGAAATCAGAAATCAGAGTTATAGGGAAATAATGAGAAAGCAAAGTATAGTCCACAAGAAAAGTTGATAAGCACTTTCTATTGTGTTTGGGAAAAATAAAATGTGTCACTGTTCAGGGTGTAAAGTTAAGGACCTGTACAAGTTCTCTCAGGATCAGAGACTAATAGGCCTGATTCTTTCCTTGCACAACGTAACTCCTGCTACATCTACTCTGTAACCAGGGGATTTGCAGCCTGTGTGGGTGTACCTGTGCTAGCTTTAATCTAGCTAGCTCACTAAAACTAGAAGTGAGGACACAGCAATGCAGGCCACATAAGTGTACCCAGGGGGGTAGGTGGGCTTGTACAGCTCTCGCTGATGCCTGCACCCCTGCATCCTCCCTGCTATTTTTGTTAGGCTAGCTAGATTAAAGCTAGAGCAGGTACGTCTACACAGCCTGCAAATCACACAGCCAGCGGCAGAGCAGATATATCTACCACTGACTTCAGTGGCATTACGCAAGTGTAAGAGCAAAGACCCAGACCTATTTCTCTCAGATTTATTTAACAATTTCAATTTTTTTGATGGGGAGGTGGAAGGAAAATACAAAGTAACACGTTATTTTAAATTAGCTATTTTATGCCATAATTCTCCTGCTAGGATGATGTTTGCTAACATACATTGAGATGGGAGATGGTAAATATAATTGTGTCCATTTGTTTAAAGTTAGTTTAATAACTCCATCAAGGCTTCCTGATTTTGACATTCCTGGTCAATGGGTTCAGTGCATTGACTGCTCGGTTTGTTGACTTTGAGAAAATATTCACAGGACTGAATGAAACACATTTGAAATATCTTCTAATAAACAAAAAGAACAGGAGTACTTATGGCACCTTAGAGACTAACAAATCTATTTGAACATAAGCTTTCGTGGGCTACAGCCTACTTCATCGCATCTGAAGAAGTGGGCTGTAGCCCATGAAAGCTTATGCTCAAATAAATTTGTTAGGGTACGTCTTCACTTACATCCGGGTCCGGATGTAAGCAATCGGTTTTCTGAGTTCGATTTATCGCGTCTGGTTAAGACGCGATAAATCGATCCCGGAAGTGCCCCGGATCGATCCCGGAAGTGCTCGCCTTCGACGCTGGTACTCCAGCTCGGCGAGCGGAGTACGCAGCATCGACGGGGGAGCCTTCCTGCCGCGTCTGGACCGCGGTAACTTCGGACTAAGGTACTTCGAATTCAGCTACGTTATTAACGTAGCTGAATTTGCGTACCTTAGTCCGAAGTGGGGGGGTTAGTGTAGACCTGGCCCAAGTCTCTAAGGTGCCATAAGTACTCCTGTTCTTTTTGCGGATACAGACTAAGACGGCTGCTATTCTGAAACTTCTAATAAACAGGCTTTGTGTTTAAAAATATTAAATCAATTTATACTCAGTAAAATCTTTTAAGAGAAATATTTTTTTCTACTCTTGGCTCCTATTGCTTTGTAAAATAAATTACGAGAAAATGCAATTGTTGTAGCATAAGACATGATGAGAGCCTACAGAATGTATCGACCTGTTATGTTATAACAGTGTTAGCCCAATGCATCAATTTAGTGTATGCTCTTTTTAGTGGCTTCATTATCATAATAGCTTCTGTTCTAAACAAGCCACTGTAGGTAACTGTAAACCAAAATCAATTAGTAGCTGAAGAAAGCATTTTTTTCAAAGCTTGTTCTCTTCACTTGTACCATCCATTAACATAATCACGGTGCCTGTGTTGTGTCTACTTCTGCAGTTATCAATGGTGTAACCTAGGAACCAATATGATAATGTAATATTTGTGTTCGTCTTTCCTCCATTCATACTGGCCTGCAACAGATACCCATTCCTCCTCTGTTCTTTATTCCTTCTGTGAGTTCCGAAAGAGAGGGCCCCATGTGTTATGCAATTTTTTTGTGGTCACATCTTGGATAGAGTGTCAACTTTGAAATTTAAATATGCCATTTTCAGAATCAACAGCAATAGGCATGTACCCAAATGGAAGTGGATTGATATTTTGGAGGCGCTCAGCACTCCTGTTTCTACTGAAGTATTTAATGCTTCTAGTGGCTAGAGAGATGTTTTTCCAGCTTTTAATGCAGTGTTCTTTGGGGGAATTTGGTCTATTCTTTAGGTAGCCTTAATATGTTGTTGGTATCTTAAAATTTATAAGCCTTTTGAACATGAATGTAAAACTTAATTCTCTTTAAAGATGAGATGGGTTGCATTTTATTTGAAGTGATGGTGCTACATGTATTGTCTGAATTAAAAATTCTGGTTTTGATCAAAAGTGGTTATCAAAAATTCAGTTTGGGACCTTCAAACTCATTTACTTGCTTTGATTCTAAATGTCTCAGATGTTTATCTAAGAAGATAAATGCTGTGGCAGTTGATGTTGCATAAAGTTAAAATGCAATCCCTTGATTCTGACCTAATTTCCCAGACAACATTATCCAATCAAATTGTGTTATGTTCAGCTAAAGGACTCAGGATATGTCTACACTGCAATGTAAGCCCAGGGTTAGCAGAACTCAAGTTGGCAGACCCTGGGTTAGCTAACCTAGGGCTTGAGTATCTACACTCATTTGTAACCAGGTTAGGAATGGTTGAACCCTGGGTCCCAGCCTCCATACTACATTACACAGGCCTGAGTCCAACCACCCATGTCCCAGACTTCTTAGCATCCTCGCAGAAGGTGGCTGCTCTAGCCATTTGTTTGTGGTACAGTGTGAGAAAACTTAACTGAGGATGAAGAAAGTTATACCATGGAATTGTGGGATAGTTTTGGTGGACTCACAGAGCACCGGTCCAGTAAGGGCTGTAGCTACACTGCAAAGCAATAAGACTTGGATCCTGGTTTCTGGCTTGTCTCAAGGCTTGGACCCTCCACCTCCATGGGGCCCTGGGTCCATGGGTCAGAGTCCTGGGTTAGCAAGATTTATGTGTAGACAGATGGGGAGTTAGGCTTGAGTCTGAGTTTGAACCCCGGGCTTACACTGCAATGTTGACATACCCATAGTAGAGAAATAAAGCTAATGGTACCTGGAGCATCTCAGAATCACAGTTTGCGATTCTTACCACGGCAGGTTCACTTACTCACCAGATCAGCGGTCGGGGTCACCAGTGTTGTGAGATGCTACCGGTGTGGTGCTCTGCTTTCTCCTATGTTGATATCACTCGGCTGCGTGCGTGTGTTCCCTCTGTGTGCTGTCCCAGCTCTGCAGATAGCTGACACAGCAAACCCGACGAGAACCCCCAATAACCACAGAGTCTAGTAAGATGCAAAATCACGTCGAGTAGGTTTATTGTGACCTCGGACACAATTGCAGTTCCCTGTAGGTTTCTGAGCCTAACTCAGGGCATACTACGAGAAAGTGCCTCTTGGCAAGGACCCGGCTCAGTGGCGGGACTTTCCACTGCCCCCGTGGCCGGACAAAGACACCATCCCAGGGATACATTCTTATACACAGGTACAAACAAGTTACACATCACTCCTGACGTATTGAGGTGCAACCCCTCTACGCAGCAAGGTACAACCCCTCTACGTAGTAAGGTGCCGCCTCTCACCTTGTACATGTTGGTTCGATCAAAACAACTCTATCCATCATTTTACCCTTTTGCCCCTGTCATTGGGATGGGTTGGCCTGTTCCATGTTATCTGTGGAATGTTCCAGTATAGTGTGTTCTGTACTTTAACTTTGCTAGGTGAATATATATTTATGCAACATCAGCCCTTTTCCTGCCAGCTTCTGTGAGCAGGGCCTGCCTCTGGCTCACAGCTTAACTTTGCTTTATGTTAGCAAAGTCTTGACCATTACTTTAGTTCAGGCCTTAGGCCTCATACCGGGCCTCTGATACCAAGGTTTATATCTCAGGGCCTCCTCTTACTACATTGTCATTTCGAATTAGGGTTAGTGTGGCCGCAATTCAATGGTATTGGCCTCCGGGAGCTATCCCACAGTGCACCATTGTGACCGCTCTGGACAGCAATCTGAACTCGGATGCACTGGCCAGGTAGACAGGAAAAGCCCCGCGAACATTTGAATTTTATTTCCTGTTTGCCCAGCGTGGAGAGCACAGGTGACCACAGATAGCTAATCAGCACAGGTAACCATGCAGGCCGATAATCAAAAAAGAGCACCAGCATGGACCGTACGGGAGGTACTGGATCTGATCGCTATATGGGGAGAGGATTCAATGCTAGCAGAACTTCGTTCGAAAAGACGAAATGCCAAAACTTTTGAAAAAATCTCCAAGGGCATGATGGAGAGAGGCCACAATAGGGACTCAGATCAGTGCCGCATGAAAGTCAAGGAGCTCAGACAAGCCTATCAAAAAACAAAGGAGGCAAATGGTCGCTCCGGGTCAGAGCCGCGGACATGCTTCTTCTACGCCGAGCTGCATGCAGTTCTAGGGGGGGCCGCCACCACTACCCCACCTCTGACCGTGGATTCCGAGGCGAGGGTAATCTCATCAGCTACACCTGAGGATTCTGCGGACGGGGAAGAGGAGGAGGAGGAGGAGGAAGACGAGCTTGCGGAGAGCACACAGCACTCCGTTCTCCCCAACAGCCAGGATCTTTTTCTCAGCCTGACTGAAGTACCCTCCCAACCCTCCCAAGCCAGTATCCAAGACCATGACCCCATGGAAGGGACCTCAGGTGAGTTTACCTTTTAAAATATAAAACTTGTTTTAAAAGCAAGCATTTTTTAATGATTACTTTGCCCGGAGGACTTGGGATGCATTCGCGGCCAGTACAGCTACTGGAAAAGTCTGTTAACGTGTCTGGGATGGAGCGGAAATCCTCCAGGGATATCTCCATGAAGCTCTCCTGGAGGTACTCCAAAAGCCTTGCCACAAGGTTTCTGGGCAGTGCAGCCTTATTCCGTCCTCCATGGTAGGACACTTGACCACGCCATGCTTGCAGCAAGTAATCTGGTATCATTGCATGACAAAGCCTGGCAGCGTATGGTCCTGGTGTTTGCTGGCATTCAAGCAACATCCGTTCTTTATCTCGCTGTGTAATCCTCAGGAGAGTGATATCGCTCATGGAAACTTGGTTGAAATACGGGAATTTAATTAAGGGGACAGAGGTGGCTGTTCCTACTGGGCTGTTTGCCTGTGGCTGAAAAGAAATCCTTCCCTGCAGTTAGCCAAGCACGGGAGGGGGGGAGAATTGGCCCTGAGCTTTTCGCGTTTGGCTAGCAGGGATCTTCCCTGATACCAGCCACGCGGTGGGGGGAGGGGTAAAGCGATCATCCCAGAGAATTCATGGCAGGGTGGGGGATGTTAGTTTGGTTCCTGCAGGGATCTTCCCTGATACCAGCCACGCAGTGGGGGGAGGGATAAAGCGATCATCCAGAGAATTGGATGAGGGGGGGTTAGTTTGTTTTCTGCTGCTGAAGGTTAACAGGAAAACTGCAGCACTCAACGGGCTTTGCTTGGTATGTGGGAAAGGAGGGCGCAGAAGCTGAAAGACAATGGCTTACCATGGCCGTATGCAAACCGAATTCTGTTGCCCGGACCTGCGTCTGTGATCTCTAGCAGCAAAGCCACAGGGACTCAATATTAAGAGGCAAAATGTGACCTTGCACAGAAATCACATGTGCTATGTAATGTGAATAGTGTTGGTCACTGTGAAAGAGTATAAGCATTGTTCTGCAAAATGTATCTTTTTAAAAAAATCTCTCCTTTTTTCCCTCCCTCCAGCAGGGGAAATTTTGGGAGGGAGGGAGGGAGGCTTGCAAATTTTTCAAGCCTCCCTCCTCTGTCCCGAAGGCTATCTCAGATAAGGCGTCGGAAAAAGAAGACGCGAGACGAGATGTTCGCGGAAATCATGGAATCCACCCACAGTGAAAGAGCTCATCTGAATGAGTGGAAGGACACGGTTTCAAAGTATAGGAAAGAAGCCAGTGAACGTGAGGACAGGAGGGACCAACGTGAGGACAGGAGGGACCAACGTGAGGACAGGAGAGACGCTCGAGATGAGAGGTGGCAGCAGGAAGATCAGAGGAGGCAGGATGCAACACTGGGGCTGCTGCGTGAGCAAACAGACATGCTCCGGCGTCTGGTGGAGCTTCAGGAACGGCAGCAGGATAACAGAGTGCCGCTACAGCCCCTGTATAACCCCCCTCCCCCCTCCCCATGTTCCATAGCCTCCTCACCCAGACGTGTAAGAACGCGGGGGGCGGGGAGGCTCCGTACACCCTCCCATTCCACCCCAGTGGACAGCCCAAGCAAAAGGCTGTCATTTTTTTAACCTTTTTTTAGTAGCCTTTTCCTTCCCGCTGATCCTCCTCCCAAACCCCACCCGGGTTCTCTCCCTCTTTTTATAATCAATTAATAAAGAATAAATGATTTTTAAACGATAGTGACTTTATTTCCTTTGAAAGCAAGCTGGGGGAAGGGGGAGGGTGGGTTCCTTACAGAGAATGAGTCAATAAAGGGGGCGGGTCTTCATGAAGGAGAAACAAACAGAAATTTCACACTGTAGCCTGGCCAGTCATGAAACTGGTTTTCAAAGCTTCTCTGATGCGCAGCGCTTCCTGGTGTGCTCTTCTAATCGCCCTGGTGTCTGGCTGCGCGTAATCAGCAGCCAGGCAATTTGCCTCAGCCTCCCACCCCGCCATAAAGGTCTCCCCCTTACTTTCACAGAGATTGTGGAGCACACAGCAAGCAGCAATAACAATGGGGATATTCATAGATTCATAGATTCTAGGACTGGAAGGGACCTCGAGAGATCATCGAGTCCAGTCCCCTGCCCGCATGGCAGGACCAAATACTGTCTAGACCATCCCTGATAGACATTTATCTAACCTACTCTTAAATATCTCCAGAGATGGAGATTCCACAACCTCCCTAGGCAATTTATTCCAGTGTTTAACCACCCTGACAGTTAGGAACTTTTTCCTAATGTCCAACCTAGACCTCCCTTGCTGCAGTTTAAGCCCATTGCTTCTTGTTCTATCCTCAGAGGCTAAGGTGAACAAGTTTTCTCCCTCCTCCTTATGACACCCTTTTAGATACCTGAAAACTGCTATCATGTCCCCTCTCCGTCTTCTCTTTTCCAAACTAAACAAACCCAATTCTTTCAGCCTTCCTTCATAGGTCATGTTCTCAAGACCTTTAATCATTCTTGTTGCTCTTCTCTGGACCCTTTCCAATTTCTCCACATCTTTCTTGAAATGCGGTGCCCAGAACTGGACACAATACTCCAGCTGAGGCCTAACCAGAGCAGAGTAGAGCGGAAGAATGACTTCTCGTGTCTTGCTCACAACACACCTGTTAATACATCCCAGAATCATGTTTGCTTTTTTTGCAACAGCATCACACTGTTGACTCATATTTAGCTTGTGGTCCACTATAACCCCTAGATCCCTTTCTGCCGTACTCCTTCCTAGACAGTCTCTTCCCATTCTGTATGTGTGAAACTGATTTTTTCTTCCTAAGTGGAGCACTTTGCATTTGTCTTTGTTAAACTTCATCCTGTTTAACACAGACCATTTCTCCAATTTGTCCAGATCATTTTGAATTATGACCCTGTCCTCCAAAGCAGTTGCAATCCCTCCCAGTTTGGTATCATCCGCAAACTTAATAAGCGTACTTTCTATGCCAATATCTAAGTCGTTAATGAAGATATTGAACAGAGCCGGTCCCAAAACAGACCCCTGCAGAACCCCACTCGTTATGCCTTTCCAGCAGGATTGGGAACCATTAATAACAACTCTCTGAGTACGGTTATCCAGCCAGTTATGCACCCACCTTATAGTAGCCCCATCTAAATTGTATTTGCCTAGTTTGTCGATAAGAATATCATGCGAGACCATAACAAATGCCTTACTAAAGTCTAGGTATACCACATCCACAGCTTCTCCCTTATCCACAAGACTCGTTATCCTATCGAAGAAAGCTATCAGATTGGTTTGACATGATTTGTTCTTTACAAATCCATGCTGGCTGTTCCCTATCACCTTACCACCTTCCAAGTGTTTGCAGATGATTTCCTTAATTACTTGCTCCATTATCTTCCCTGGCACAGAAGTTAAACTAACTGGTCTGTAGTTTCCTGGGTTGTTTTTATTTCCCTTTTTATAGATGGGCACAATATTTGCCCTTTTCCAGTCTTCTGGAATCTCTCCCGTCTCCCATGATTTTCCAAAGATAATAGCTAGAGGCTCAGATACCTCCTCTATTAGCTCCTTGAGTATTCTAGGATGCATTTCATCAGGCCCTGGTGACTTGCAGGCATCTAACTTTTCTAAGTGATTTTTAACTTGTTCTTTTTTTATTTTATCTTATTTTTTTTATATTGGTTTGGCTGAGGTCTGAGTGAGTCAGTAACGATCGCCAGCGACCTTTTAAATGGCCAAATGCACATTCTACCACCATTCTGCACTTGCTCAGCCTGTAGTTGAACAGCTCCTGACTCCTGTCCAGGCTGCCTGTGTATGGCTTCATGAGCCATGGCATTAAGGGGTAGGCTGGGTCCCCAAGAATAACTATTGGCATTTCAACATCTCCAACGGTTATTTTCTGGTCCGGGAAGTAAGTCCCTTGCTGCAGCCATTTAAACAGATTAGTGTTCCTGAAGACGCGAGCGTCATGAACCCTTCCCGGCCAGCCCATGTTGATGTTGGTGAAATGTTCCTTGTGATCCACAAGTGCTTGCAGCACCATTGAAAAGTACCCCTTGCGGTTTATGTACTGGGTACCCTGGTGCTCCGGTGCCAACATAGGGATATGGGTTCCATCTATCGCCCCACCACAATTAGGGAATCCCATTGCAGCAAAGCCATCCACTATGACCTGCACATTTCCAAGAGTCACTACCTTTCGTAGCAGCAGCTCAGTGATTGCTTTGGCTACTTGCATCACAGCAGCCCCCACAGTAGATTTGCCCACTCCAAATTGATTCCCAACTGACCGGTAGCTGTCTGGAGTTGCAAGCTTCCACAGGGCTATCGCCACTCGCTTCTCAACTGTGAGGGCTGCTCTCATCTTGGTATTCTGGCGCTTCAGGGCAGGGGACAGCAAGTCACAAAGTTCCATGAAAGTGCCCTTACGCATGCGAAAGTTTCGCAGCCACTGGGAATCGTCCCACACCTGCAACACTATGCGGTCCCACCAGTCTGTGCTTGTTTCCCGGGCCCAGAATCGGCGTTCCATGGATAGAACCTGCCCCATTAACAACATGATCTCCAAAGCACCGGGGCCCGCGGTTTGAGAGAATTCTGTGTCCATGTCCATGTCCATGTCCTCATCACTCTTGTCGCTGCGCTGCCATCGCTGCCTCCTCCTCTCCTCATTTTTCTGGTCCTGGCTCAGCATAAACTGCATGAGAACGCGCGAGGTGTTTACAATGTTCATGACTGCTGTCTTGAGCTGAGCGGGCTCCATGCTTGCCGTGGTATGGAGTCTGCAGTGTTCACCCAGGAAAAAAGGCGCAAAATGGTTGTCTGCCATTGCTTTTCATGTGACAATGTTTTTTGCCCCATCAGGCACTGGGATCTCAACCCAGAATTCCAATGGGCGGGGGAGACTGCGGGAACTATGGGATAGCTATGGGATAACTACCCACAGTGCAATGCTCCGGAAATTGACACTAGCCCCGGTACATGAATGCACACCGCCGAATTAATGTGCTTAGTGTGGCCGCATACATTCGACTTTATACAATCTGTTTCCAAAATTCGAATGATATAAATTCGTATTAATCCCGTAGTGTAGACATACCCTCAGTAATAAAAATAATGCTGTCTCCCCCTTCAGCACCCCCATCCAGGGCTTAATGGGTCCTGGGGCTTGCTGTGAAAAGTGATATTTGTATATTTGTTAATATCACAGCACACTTAGTAGCTACCTGGGAGGCTATGAAAAGTGGTAAGTGATATTAACAAAGTAACAAGTATCACTTTTCACAGATAGCTAGTAAGTCTGCTGTGAAATGTGATACTTGCATGTTTGTTAATATCACTTTTCTCAGCAAGCCCCAGGACCCCAGGATGGGCGGAGAAAGGGGAGGCAGCAGGGGCCAGAGGCGATGGTGGGATGGATGCAAGGCCAGGAAGGCAGCAGGGTCCAGGGGAGATGGGGGGGATGAATACAGGGCCATGGGAGGCAGCAGGGGCCAGTGGTGATGGGGGTGGGTGATGAGCCCCACTGTCGCGTGGCCGGAGTCAGGGCCTAGTGTCTGCTGCCACATGACCAGGACCAGGGCTCAGTGCCCGCAGCCAGAACCTGGAGCTGGAGACCGGAACTGCGTGGCTGGAGCCAGGGATCAGAACCTGCTGCTGCACAGCCAGAGCTGTGGGTCAGCGCCCAGGGCCAGTGCCTGCCATCGCACGGCCAGAACCCGGAGCTGGGTGCCGAAGCCTGGGGGTGCATGGCTGGAGCCAGGAGTCAGTGCCCGCCGCTGCATGGCTGGAGCGCGGGAACAAAGATGTGGGTCAGCGCCTGCTGCCATGCACCTGGGGCAAGGGATCAGCACCAGGGGCTGGGGCCACACTGTCTCTACGTAAAAGAATAAATGGACACAAATCAGACATCAGGAATGGTAACATACAAAAGCCAGTAGGAGAACACTTCAATCTTCCTGGACATTCTATAACCGATTTTAAAGTAGCTATACTTGAACAAAAAACTTCAGAAACAGACTTCAAAGAGAAACTGCAGAACTAAAATTCATTTGCAAATTTAACACCATTAATTTGGGCTTGAATAGGGATTGGGAGTGGCTGGTTCATTATAAAAGCAGCTTTGCCTCTCCTGGAATTGACACCTCCTCATCAATTATTGGGAGTGGACTACATCCACCCTGATCGAATTGGTCCTATCAACACTGGTTCTCCACTTGCGAGGTAACTCCCTTCTCTTCATGTGTCTGTATATAATGCCGGCATCTGTAATTTTCACTCCATGCATCTGAAGAAGTGGTTTTTACCCAAGAAAGCTTATGCCCAAATAAATCTGTTAGTCTTTAAGGTGCCACCGGACTCCTTCTTAGCTTTGATACAGGGAGACATGATCAAATGCACTTGGCAGGTGTTTTGCGTATTCCTCCAAAAACTCTGCCCCATCTGGGGGAGCCCACCTGACCCACACCCTAAGTCTGGACCTAATGCTAAACCTGGCCTGGGGAGCTCCACACTCTGCAACTCTAAACCTGGCCCAGAAAGCCCTACTTTGTGTAACCTTAACCATGGCCAGAGAAGCTCTACCTTCTGTAATCATTACCTGCTCCTAGCGAGGCTTACCCCACTCAGCCAGGGAGCCCTACCCTCTGTAACCGTGGCCCAGAGAGCCCTCGTCAAGTTGGGTTCTTGCCTGGTTGTGCACCATGAGCAATAAGGCAGATACTGCAGGCCGAGTTAAGGTGGCCATTCACACATTCCCAGAACACTGGACATTTGGCACTTCAAGGAACGGCATGAGCCTGCCCCCGCTGGTGTGACCTTGCATGCACATGGTGCATGGAGGGGCACCATCTTTAAGAGCTACATCATCATGGAGGGGCACCATCTTTAAGAGCACTACCATTTGAAATCCTAACTGAACCCAGAAAGGCTTACCAACCCTAACCCTAGCCAAGAGAGTCTTACCATCTGTAACCCTAGACCTGGGAGATCCTTTGTAATCATAACCCTAGCCAGGGAAGCTATTCTAGCTCTAATCCTAAAATCCTTACCCTCTATAACCATAACACTACCCCACTGAACAACACTCTTTGTGACCCTAACCCTAGCCTGTGTGCCCTGTCCTCTATAACCCTAGCCCAGGGAGCTCTACCAGCCCCAAACCTACCTCTAGCCAGGAGAGCCCTACCATTTGTAACTCTAACCCTGGTCCAAGGAGCCATAGCCTCTATACTCCAAATGTTAACCTGCCATACCCTACCCGCTGTCACCCTAATACTAGACCAGGGTACCCTAACTGATCCAACCATAAGCGTGGCCCATGGAGCTTTACCCTCTGTAACCCCAATCCTGACTCAGGGAGCCCTTCCCTTTGTAACCCTAGCCCACGCAGCCCTACCAGCCCCAACCCTAATCCTGGCCTGGGATCCCCACACTGTAAACCCGACCCATGTTGCCCTATTGGCCCTTACCCAAACCCTAGCCCAGGGAACCCTACCCAATGTAACCTTATCTTGGAGTGCGTAATTGGATCCAGTCCTAACCCTGGTCTGGGAAGCCTTATGGTGTGTAACCATAACCCAGGCCACCCTGCCAGCCCCAACCTTAACCCTAGACAGGGGAGTCCTACCCTTGGTAATCCTACCCCTAGGCCAGTGTATCCTACTGGCCCCAGCAGTGACCCTGGCTAGGGGGTGGCCCACACTCTGTAGCCCTAACATTCTTTAGGGGACCCCTGCTGACCTCAACACTAACCCTAGCCAGGTGAGCCCTTCTGGCCCCAGCCATACACTAGAATGGGAATCCTTACCGGCCCCAACACTTCGTTTATCTCAGATGGTTTAGGAGAGTAGTGATAGGATACAAGTCACCAAAAGCTGGAATACCCCCTTTAGTAACAGGGTTGAATCTGGCCCTGATATATAATAACCAAAAGTAGTAGTTTCCATCTGATGGCTTATGTGAAATGAGTTGGTCCCAGTCTGATTTCCAATAGGAAAGTATCGAAATGATAAGAAACCCCAGGCTAGAAGCCTCCATAGTGAAGACAAGGACTGAATGGGTCTAAGGAATGAACTATCCTCTTGTCTCTAATAGCTGTTCCCCTAAAACAGGGTGGTGATACCCTGCTAGGGCAGCTTTGGGAAGCTTTCAATGCACCTGTTCTGGAACTGTTCAGTGCCTAATAGTGTCACTCCAGCACTTTCACCATCATTACATTTTTTATTTAAATAATATAAAGCAAGTACCAATTTTTCATGGCACAACTGTCACTTAACATAGTCATCGGACAGTAAAATGAGTAATTTTTGTAAATCATTGCAGCAGTAGGAAGAGCAGGTGCATATGTCCCTATTTTCTTCCTTCCATCAGTAATGTTACTTGTTATTTTGTTGCCATCTGGCAAGGACAGCAGGATCTACTAAAAAAAATAGGTTTTTAAAAAAAAATAAAACATGTCCTTCCTACTACCATAGCTCTGTCCAAAACCTAAAGTGGAATATTTAAAGTTCAACTATTTGGCTAGGCTCTACTGAGTTATTAAGTTTGGACCCTAAATCTTCTGTTCTGCCGATAATCTTTCCTTCAGAGAAATAAAAATAAAAATATTGCTGGACCACTCACTTTCGATCATAGATAAACCAAAATTGTCCTTAATACATCCTTACCTGTTATAGGTACTTGCATGTCTCCCATCACTGTAGTATCTGAGCACCTCACTGTCTTTCAATGGAACAGCTTAAATAGGTGAAACTGAGAGTGATCTGCCCCATAATAGCCCATAGTCTAGGGGTTATGGCCCTTTCCTGGTTGGTAAGGGAACTAAATTCAAGCAGAGGGTGGAATTAAATCTAAGTCTTCTGCATCCTGTGTAAGTACTCTAACCACTGGGATAAAGGCTATAAAGGGGGGTGGGGGGTGGCACCATCTCCTCTGGCTGTTTTGTATGTTTTCCAGCATGCTCTGAAGATGCCCACCAGATGAGGCCCCACAGGTAGGGGTATGTGGGGGAACACCTAGTTTGAGGATCTCACTGCAGCATAAGCACCCAGGCACATTGACTGAGGTGGCTGTGAGCATCCTGAATGGCAGATTTTTAGGTGACATGGGGATTTTACTGGTGGAAATTTTGGCACATAGGGACTTTAGCCACAAGCTGAACAGGGTTTTGAAGATCTTGGTGGTGCTTAAATGTTGGACTTATGCATGTAAATCCTTTTGTGGATTGAGCCCTAAGTGACTTGCCCAAAGTCAAATAGAAAATCTGTGGTGGAGCAGGGAATTGAATCCTTGTTTCCCAAATCCTAGACTAGGGCCCTAAGCCATGGACTATCCTTCCTCTACTATTAGAAAGCCTGGTAGGCCAGATCCTCACTTGGTGTAAACTGGTGTAGCTCTGTTGAGCTGGCTATGCTAATATACATTAGGTGCACCTGGCCCTATTTTTAATTCAAACTTTAAACAGTATTACCAGAAAAATGAGCAGTTAGTTCCTATGTACCACATTATTATGTAAATATCTCTCATTATCAAAACCACTCTCACATGCTGTTTATAAAATGTGAGGAAAATTAATTTTGGTTTTTGTGTCCCAAGTCCAAACAGGTCTGGATTATTTTTTAAAATTCAAAGCCACTACATTTTCAGATATTCTTATCTTTTTTTTCCTAGAAAAAAATATTACATGCTTTCATTTAATTATGAAGACATCTACTCTAAGTTTTTAAGTGTATTCAAATGACATCTTGTGACTTTAAAATATGGCATTGTTGTAGAGGAGAAACCATACTGACTTGGCTCTTAATGACTTACCCCTGATGAATTATCCCTCAGATATAAATTAGTTCTCCTGCAGTCTTGCTGTGACAAATCCCTGGTCGCCCCATGAACAGTCACCTTTAAAGACATCACTAGCAGCTATTATTGTTCATAGGAATTTATAACCAGGCAAATAGGTGGGATTTTTTTAATGGTTTAAAGGACATAAATGTTGCAACACATATTGACTGAAGACAAGAGACACTAGGTGAGACAGAATAAGCCAGTCATAAAGCATAGAAATTAGTGAGGCAAGAGAATTACTAGGTCATCTAACTAATCCCATGAAAACAAAGAGTTTTTCCCAGCAGTATGTCCTCCTCCAGTGCTTTGTCCTGTCCAGTCTAACAAGACTTAAATGATGGGCAATAGGACGAGTCAAGGATGGAGTCTACTGCTGGGTGAATTTTTTTCAGTAAAGGGTAAATTTGCCAGAAAGTGAATTTTTTCAGGGCATTGAACCTATCCACAAATTCAGGTTGAGTTTGGCAAATAGTTTGGGAAGAAAAAAATGACAAAGAAATTCAAAGAAGTCAAAATGGTTTGTTTTTGGCCATTTCATTTTGGAACATTTAAACTTTGTATCAAAATGTTTCATTTCAACCTTACATTTCAAAATCAGATTTAATTTTGAAATTCAGCTCATTTAAGACAAAGTTGGAAAAACACACAAAACAAAAGCAAAAACAACAGCAAAAATTGTTTCACATCAAACAAAGTGTTTGTTCCACACAAAACAATTATTTTGTCATTTCATTGAGGAAAAACTGAAAAAATTCAGTTTCAGTTTGAAACTAAGCAAATATTTTTTTATTTTATTTTTCTGTTTGGCCCTGTGACACTAAGCACCCCTATTTGCACACCAGGGATTTCCCTACCCCCCACCCCAGCAGACATGCCAAACCCATGAACGAAATGCTGAAAATGGGCTTGTTTTTGGCTTAATTGGCTTGTGAGTTGCTTGTTGGCTAGTTTTTGGCTTGTAGCTTGTTGCTTGTCGCTTTTTTTTTTTTTATCAGCTCCCGGCAAGCAGGGGCAAGAGGGGGCAAGCAGGGGCAAGGAGCAAGCAGGGGCTAGAGGGGGAGAGAGTCAGGGGTGCACAGCGGGCCCACCACAGTCCCAGACTGCATGCCAGGGGGATCTAGTCACATAGAGTGTTGGGGTTCTTAGGGTTTGGCTTGTTTTGGCCTTGTTTTGAAATGGGATTAGCTTGATTTTTGCCTTATTGTGAAAGTCGGGGTGCTTATTTATTGTGTGAAAGTTGGCAACTGTGTGCCCCCAGTGGCGGTGTAACCCCCCCAAATTTCCCCAACACCACCCCAGTGGTCAACTAGTTACATACAGTGTTGCCAATTTAATCATTGATTGGAAATTTGAATCAAAATTGAAACATTAATACACACTTTAAAAGCATATACAGTGTATGATAAAATACTAGTACCTGAAAAAGTATAATAGGTTCGAAAAGTATGAACAAAGACTAGCTTTTTCACACAGCTGTTGTTTTTTCTGACAGTGTTGGCACATTCGTTTCAGCAATGTTGGCCAACCTTATAATTTCAGATTATGATTTGTAAGCAAGGTCTGAATGAGCTCTCCCCTGACAGCTAGTGATGAGCCAGGGGAGGGGGGGAAGGCTTCAGGACCAGACTGTATTTACATGAACTCACCTACCCTGTCTAGGTATCCAGGAGACAGAACTGTGTTGCCCAAGTGATCAGTTTTGGCTGGTGTTGGGTTAAAAATCATTTTAGTACTGAATGTGGGGGTCATGAAATGTTGTTATCCTTACTGTATGAGTAAAGGGCAGCAGAACTGTACTTAGCCTGTCCTGATTGAGGGGGTCACCCTCAATGCTTAATTTTTGCCAGGGTAGAGCCCCGGCACCTCTAGGCTTGGCAGTTCATAGCCCCATTCTTGCCACATCAGTTATGAAAGTAAAAGACTTGCTTGAGCCCTGGCACCTCTTTTATTACAAATTATGCACTGGTCACCCTCAACCGAACTGCTCTCGCTAAGCAAGGGGTTTGGATGGCAGATCCCAGTGAAGGGGGGGGGGAGACAGGACAGAGGTTTTGCTTGGTGGTGTGGGTTGTGCTAAGTCACAGGCATTATTTGACTTGCCCCTCTCCCATATTTAAAGATAGAGCTTATTAGGCTCCATACAGAGTCTTTTTTTGTTGTTAAGTGGTCACTAGAGCTGAAATAATTAATAATCAGGTCTAAGAGCTTAGACTTGCTGCATGACAGCATTTCTGTGGAAAAGACAGCCCAGCTTGTACTCGCTGTAAGCTGAAAACCCCCACTGAGAGCTGAAACCACTGAGAGCTGTGGAACCTCAAGAGACCGATTCACAGAGGTCACAGTGGCAGGTGGCAGCAGAAGGTGATGGATCAGGGCCATTGGCAATGGAGTGGTGGAGTGAATGGTGGCACGACAAAAAGCAGCCAGAGTGAGCGGCCGGAGTGAGTGGCAAGCAGCTGGAGGAACAAGCAAGGTCCCTTCGCCCCTGCATCCCCCCAGGGTGGGAGGTGAACTCATGTGAAAGCATCTCTGATCTCTGGGTCTTCACTGACCAAGGACAACAACTATGAGTGGGGTGCGGTAGAGGGAGAAGGTAGGGGCACGTTAAAGGAACATTTGTTTGTTGGACTACGTTACATTAACTTTGCTCCAGAATGCTAGATTTGTAACTAAGAAACTTACATAAATATACATTTCCTAGTAGGCCAAGATATTTTTTAAAAACGCATTATTTGCCAAGATCATTATCTCACATTGTTGCTATCTCAAGAGGTCATTATCTTGGGGAGTTTCTGTACTAAACATTTTTATTATATTACAATTAATTTTTACATAAGAATGGTCATATTGGGTCCGACCAATGGTCCATCTAGCTCAGTACCCTGTCTTCCGACAGTGACCAATGCCAGGTACTTCAAAGGGAATTAACACAACAGGGCAATTATCGAGTGATCCATCCTCTGTCGTCCACTCCCAGCAAGCAGAGGCTCTCAGAACATGGTGTTGCATCCCTGCCCATCCTCGCTAATAGCCATTGATGGACATATCCTCCATGAACTTATCTAGTTCTTTTTTGAACCCTGTTATAGTTTTGGCCTTCACAGCATCCCCTGGCAAAAAGTTCCACGGGTTGACTGTGTGTTGTGTGAAGAAGTACTTCCTTTTGTTTGTTTTAAACCTGCTGCCTATTAATTTATTTGGGTGACCTCTAGTTCTTGTGTTATGTGAAGGAGCTTATTCACTTTCTCCACACCAGTCACGTTATATCCCCTCTTAGTCCTCTCTTTTCAAAGCTGAAAAGTCCCAGTCTTTTTAATCTCTCCTCATATGGAAGCTTTCCATACCCCTAATCATTTTAGTTGCCCTTCTCTGTACCTTCTCCAATTCCAATATATATATTTTTGAGATGGGGTGACCAGAACTGCATGCAGTATTCAAGATGTGAGCATAGTATGGATTTATATAATAAAAGTGGAGGAGCTTGGTTTGCCAGACCGATCAGCAAAGCCAATGCTGACAAACTATGTGAAAAGGCTGCAAAACACCAATCCTCTGAACTGCACTGACATGCAGAAAGCCTTATAAGCCAGTCATTGTCAAAACCAATTTTAGAAGTATTTAACAAGGCTGTTAAAAATGCTGGAGACACAGTTTGTTCAAACAAACATGGCTGTCACATCATACTTTCTCTTTAAGCAAGAGATACCACACACTAGAAACTGGAGACCAATGTTAAGTGCATTGTCATTTGTTAATCCTGAAGTGGGACACTGGTTCCGACCAAGACTGGCAAATGCTCACTATCTTTCTGCAAGAAACTCAGCTGACTGGTTAGAAGCATGCAGTGTGACAGTGAAAGACTCAGCAGTTGAAAAAGTAAAGAACTCTCTCACCACATTCAGAAAATGTGCATACATGGCTGATGAATGATCTGATGCAAATGGGTGTCAAGTATTAAGTCACTGCGTATGTTATCTTGATGTCAATGATATGCCAGTAGATGAATTTCTAGATGTTCAGGTTATAGAAGACACATCAGCTGCATCTCTGACAACCCACATCTTAGAAGAGTTAAATGCTTATAAATTGAACCCCAAAGAGATGGCTGCTTATATATTTGATGAAGCTGCAAACTTCTCTGGAAGACATAGTGAAGTACAAACTTGGCTCAGAGAAAAGTGTAACTCTGAGCTCTCCTATACGCACTGCAGATGCCATCTATTCCAACTAGCACTCATACAAGCTGCAGAATCTTCAAAGGAATTTAAAAAGCTATAAATTTAATGTCTTCATTATACTCCTTTTTTCAGCAAGAATCCAAAAGGACTGAACATCTTAGAAAATATAGAAGATACATTGGGACAGAAGTTCAAATTAGTCCAACCTGGGAAAACCTGCTGGCTTTCTCATGAGCAATCCTTGGCTGTTGTCTTAAAATTACTGCAACCATTATTATTGGCTTTGGAAAGTATCTACTGAGATGAGACGGATCTAAGTAGTGAGGCTGGTGGACTACTTTTGCTACTAAGTTCCGAGAAGACAATCGCCATTCTCTCTTTTAAGTCTACTGTTGAAACCACTTGTGTCATTAAATAATGCCATCCAGGCATCTGATACAACAGAAGTAGATTTCTGTCCAGCAATGGAAGCTATACTTGGATCAATTAGAGAGGTATCCATTTAAAACGTACTAGAAGAAGCAAAGACTTCAGAAGTTGACTAATTAGGGCACTTATATTGACTCCTTAAATGAAGAGGACAAAAAGTGTTTGTTAAGCCAGCTGAAAAAGTAAAGTACAGACTTGATTCTGACATCTCTACAACATCAACTTCTGGATTCTATCAACCTCTACGTAGCTGTTACAGATGACTGTCTTATAGAACCCCAACAGTTGAGTGGAGTTAGGCACTACCTGCAATGGGGCTGCCATGTGATCAGGACAAAACAGAGAATTTGAACACAGAGTGGAGTATCATACGATGAACAAATGAAGATTTAACTTCAACTTCTTCTTTATCATCACTAGTGGTTCGACGCAATTTTTGTGCTATGTTTCCTGGGATGAAAGAAGTAGGAATTCATCTCTTTCTAGTCCCAGTCACAATAGCTACAGTTGAGCATTCTTTTTCCTCATTTAATAGAATTTTGTGTTCTGAAAGAAGTCGCCTTCTGCATGATCATGAGCATATCATGAAGAACTGGATGTACCGGACACATGAGAAGCCATTAAAAATGAATGCACTGCATTTGAGAAGTTCATTAACAGAGTTGTGCGAAATTACAACAAGGAACCAAGAAGAATGTAGATGTACTGCTTCATAGTAGGCTTGAGTAGCCAGCTTTAATTTGTGTGATGTTTTAAAAACATGAGTTCAATCTAATAAAATGGTCATGAAACATTTTTCAGTTTTTATTATGGTGCCATTCAGCCCACCTTCACCTCTCATCAGTCCTCACCCCCCGTATTTTAACACACACACACCCAATTTCAATTCCTGGGAAAAACACTGCTTCATACCCTACACACCTGTAATTATCTTTGCACAAAATATGCCTTGTGAGGCATCATTTGAAAACGAATAACTCCCACATCATTAATATTCTCACATGATGCATTTATGCAGTGGGTATTAAGAGTTATGAATATATGCTGGAATTATAACTAAGTATGTGTAAACCAGGCCTGTCCAGGGAGTTGTTACACATGTCTATCCCAAACAAAGGAGTGTTTATTTACCTCAGTTTACGTATAAGCAGTAAACAGAGTCATCAAGACAGTAAGGGAGGAGATGGCAGGAACCAGAACAATTTGCATTTTTTCAGCAAACACAAATGGGGGCGGAAAAGAGTCTCCTTCAGCAGACTCCACATTGCCTTCCTCACTGGTTGAATAAACTTTACTTCGTGGGCTAATCTTCAGAAGTGTCTATTGCAAAAGTTCACTGGACTATAAAGGAACTTGAGGTTTTCTACTTTTATCTCTTTCACCTAAGAAGACAAAGACTCTGGCGCCTTTGAGCCTTAGGAGGAAATCCTGACCGAGGAGAGGGTCCCACTAGCTTGCTGGGAAACTGTAAATGAGAAAGGCTCATCTTGAACAAAGCCTGGAATTAAAACTTGCTAGATTAAGTTTTAGACTTTTAGATGCGTGTTTTCACTTTTATTTGCTTGTACCCCATCCTAACTTAATCAATTTTACTTAACATCACTGCACCTATGTCCTATTAATACATTTGTTTTGTTTTACTACAAACTAACTCTGTGCGGTCTTTAAAGGGAAGGGTGTATTTACCCCCAGTTAAGTTAATAAGCTGTGATGTGTTTTTGTGGTTTGAAAGGAACAAATGAACCACATTATTGCTCTGAACCATTCAGGAAAGGGCTGGACATTGCAGAGGACATGCCATTGGGAAAACTCTGGACTGGGAGTATGTTGGGGTCACCCTGCAAGTAGTAACCCAGGGCTGGTGGAAGCTCCTGTGGGGCTGTAGATAGGCTGCTGGGGTCAGAGCTGCTGAACCAGGGCTGTCTAGCACACAAACACTCAGGATGTGACTGATACTCAAGAAGTGACCTGCATGCTGATAGGCTGGTTGTGAGTAGCCCAGATTGGGAGCTACAGCAGCAAAGCATTTTGAGGCACCCAAGGTTACAGGGCAAGTGGTGATACAACCTCTGACTGGTCTGGATTGCACCCCAGACTGTGACAGGTGCCCGAACCAAAAAATCAAGGATTCACTAGACTCTAATGCAGACTAATGTCTGCCTAACCTTTAATTTCCTCTCCCCAGTACACTTCTTTACAAATGTAGACACTGATCCTGGAAACACTTTCACACCTGCTTAGCTTTCTGTGTGTCAGCAGTCCCAGTGACTACAGTGGGACTGCCCATGCATGTAAAGTTAAGCACCAGTGTATGTGTTTGCAGGATTGAGGCCTTAGAGACTGAGTCTGCAGTTCATAGTAAAGCAAAATTCCCTTTGACTTGCAAGGTATTTTGCCAAGTAAGGATTGCAGGGTTGGGTCCTTGGTGCTACACAATATATATAATTTCCTTTTTGAAAGTGGCCATGAATCCACCTTGGCAGCCTTCAGGCACAATACACTAACTCTTTGAATTTATTCTAAAGTGAGGAGCATTTGCTTTTCTCCTTTCCCTCCCCCCATAGTCCCTCCTCTTCCTCCCCTCCCACTGCCTGGTTTGATGCTGACTTCAGGGAGCTTTGGCTCAGATCTTTTCTCCTCGCTTGCCTTCATTCAGAAAGGGGTCTCCTCCAAGGTAGTCAAGCTGCTTCCTATTTCCCTACCCACGCCTGCTGACCTCATTGGCATGAAGCATCTTATGGGCACCATGCCAGAAAGCTTTTGGCTCCGGTGGCTACTGCTGCCCAGCTACCCCTCACACCCGATCCATTTAACCTTCATTGCTTCCCTTTGTGAGGGAAGGGCAAGAGCCAGCATCAGAGGGTGGAAGAACAAAGCTCCCAAGCAGATTGTGAGGAAAGGGAAGACATCAGGCTAGTTATACCTAGGAATCTTGCCCCAATACCCCATTCAATGAAAGTGATGACCACTACATCTGGTGTTCAGGATTGGCAAGTATCCAGAAGATTAAATTAAATATGTTTTCCTAATGGCTGTAAAAGTTAAGTGCACTAATTTAGCATAGAAGACCAGGATAATGCCAGTTACAGTTCCCTGAAATACACTATTATGAGCTGAAATAGTTTTTATTTTGGGTAACTATATTTATAACATTTTTTTTAAAAATTCACTCATAGAATCAGAATGGAATTTGTCAGGTAATTGTAGATTTATAACAGAAAACAGAAACTCATGCAGTCCTTAATAATACATAAGGGTATAAATTATTGAAATGGTGTAGAATACTGATATTCAGGGGGCTTTTTAAAATGCATCCAATTTAGCCAACTACTATGGTTGTGAAGGTGCTATTCAAGTTACTCAGGACAGCAAAATAAAATTGTTTTGAGCAGCAGAGCACAGCAAATTTGCATGTGGGAGTCAAATAAAGGATGTCCTTGGCAGCAGCCCATGTCTTTCTTCCTGTACCATCTCTTCCCCTTCTGGTTTCTATTGCCTTTCTCTCATTTCTAGTTTTCAATCTTCCATTCTCCCCCTCTTCTTTTTACTGGTCTTCATATTTTCCATACCGCCAACAGCTCTCTTTACTTAGTTCTTCCTATGTTGTTTTGTTATTGAAAAAAACCTCTTCCCAACAGAGTTACCTTAGTTCTCTTTCTAGACATATGTCTTGTATCACAGATGGCAGAAGCCATCTGAATTAATTTCATGACTGGCAGAGTTTCTGCATATGTCGTTTTTACAGTACACTCTGATTTGGCTGAGCTGCAGAGCATAAATCTTAGCAATAATTGATAAATGCAAATGCTTAAGCAAGATAATTATTTTATCTTGCAGTGAGTGGGAGTGTAATGAGTGTTTGGAAAAACACAAGAAATTCAGACATTCACTTGACATAAGGGACTCAAAAGTTCAGATCTTGTAGAAACTGTCTAGGCCAATTGGATCTGGAAAATGGCTGCTTGGAAAAAAATCACAAGATGGTTTTCCCATAAGGCATCTGATAAGAGATCAGCCTTTCAAGCAGTATGTCAGCACTTCCACTTCTGGTCCCAGCCAGAACCAGCAGGAATACATGAAAAGTAGTTTTGGTCAAAAATTGTGGAATAAAACACTTTCTCATTGAAAAATGAGGTCAAAATTGAAATTTTCTGCAGGAATACATAATTTTTGACAGAATTTTCTGCCAGGGAGAACCAAAATATTTCGGGTCAACTAAAAATGCCAAAATTAAACATTTTGACATTTCTAAATAAAAAATTTTCAGAACTTTTAGTTCCACAAAAACTATAAATGAATCTGCCATAAATTACCATTGGAAATCACCCTCTTCTTGTTCAGAGGTTTTCACCCATACACATCACTCTCCAGCAGCATTGCCAACATCAAGCATTCAAAAATCATGAATCAGACCAACAAAAACCCATGAGATTTTTAAAAATATAAATCTCAGGGGTCTTTTTATTTGGTTTCCTGTTTCTGGGCCCTTAGGATTCACTCAGTCATAGAATCATAGAATATCAGGGTTGGAAGGGACCACGGGAGGTCATCTAGCCCAACCCCCTGCTCAAAGCAGGACCGATCCCCAATTAAATTATCCCAGCCAGGGCTTTGTCAAGCCTGACCTCAAAAACCTCTAAGGAAGGAAATTCCACCACCTCCCTAGGTAACCCATTCCAGTGCTTCACCACCCTCCTAGTGAAAAAGTTTTTCCTAATATCCAACCTAAACCTCCCCCACTGCAACTTGAGACCATTACTCCTTGTTCTGTCATCTGGTACCACTGAGAACAGTCTAGATCCATCCTCTTTGGAACCCCCTTAAGGTAGTTGAAAGCAGCTATCAAATCCCCCCGCATTCTTCTCTTCTGCAGACTAAACAATCCCAGTCCATGTTTTTAGTGTTTTCTCTGCAATCAGAAGGACTAGAAAGTACTTTTTACTTTTTTGTTTTAATTAAAACAGATATTCTCAGATATTCACCTGACTCCTGGACCAGGCACTTTAAAGAAAAATATAATGAGATTTGTGATAAAATCACAAAAGTTGGTGATACTGCTCTTCAGAGAGGAATAAGGTAGTGAATTGGCAAATTGTATAATGCATAGGTATTGTATTACTCTGAAGCTTGTTATGGTGTAGTAGACTATAAAATAATCTGAGCAATATTGCCAACAGGTGGGCATACTCTACAGCAGACTTAACAAATTACTGGAGTCCTCCAATCAATGACTGGGCCTGCTGTTGATGTCTCATGTATGTTACCATTGCTGAGCCTTGACCTGGGACTATCATGATCTATGTGGGGAACTTCGCTACAGTCTGACAGCAACTCTTCTAGATAAGTCACAATTGAATCTCCCTATGGCTAAACCAGAAGAGCTGAGCTATACTTGCCTAGCTAGATGTTATTATTTGCATACTTCTCAGTCATCTAGAACTTTCCCAGTGACAACTACAGGCAATTTTAGTACTAAACTGGTATTGTCATCTATTCCAGTTATTCAAAGTACATCTTTTTAGACTTTGTTCTACTCCTGCTGTATTACCTACATCCAAAGAAAATAATACACAACTCTAAAACACATATATCTAGTTCCATGGACAGTTGCCCAACATTCTGGTGGAGTTGCAAATGTGGCAGTACTTCTAATGCATACGCTATTCGAGTTGTAATGCAATTTGCTCATTGTTGTATGTTACAGAACGAGATCCTATAACAACTTTTCTCTATGATTAAGAAGTCTTTTTCTGCTAAGAATGTAAGAAGTTGTCTCCTTGGGAACTGTAGCACATTTCACTGCTAGTCAAGACATCCCCGTTCCGTGGGGCAGTGGATACTAGGTGGATGACTAAGTACACTGCAGGGGTCCACTCTGTAGCCATGGTGATGGGAATGACTGGACAGCTGCATCTCCTGACAGAGGTGATAAGGTATTAATTGCAGCCTTGCTGAGGCAGTTCATTCCATCTGCCTGGCTGGAGAGAGAACATTAATGCTGAATGATGGAACAATATTCTGATTCTGAGCACTTCTTTCTTAGCATGTGATCTAAGGAATGCTTTCAACCCCAAATATATCAACTGTTTAATTTCAGGTCATCTTCCTCCCTGGTGTTTTAAATTCATCCTTATCCTTGAATCCTTTAACTGGTTTCCTTCATCTTCACTTATAAAATTCATTATAGCAGCATCCCCACCTTTATACATGGTCTCAGTTTCCCCTCCTCCCTGTGCCTCTCTCTACTTCCATCCCAATCCTTTCCCTTATTTCTCTCCCCAGGCCCAACAACTCCCACTGATGTAAGCCTTGTTGACTTCGGTGAAAATGTATTAGGTCTTCTTTCACCCCCATTTTGGTCTTGTGCTTCAATCAAGTTACTTCATTTGTTTGAAATAGTCTCCCATGTCCTGTTTGCAAAGCACCTTCTCTCTTCTCCAAATGGCTCCTAAAAACCCACTTCTTCTAAGAATTCTTCCTACTTTTGTTCTTTACCACTAATCTCTCTCCACACCGTCCCTTAGCTGAACTATAGATCTATGTCTTTGTCTGATCCTGCTTAGCCTATAAATTTGGTCCAAAAGAATGCACACCTTGCTCTAAGATTGTAAAATGCCATTTTAATGTATGGGGCTATAAAAACAATTACCAATGCTAAAAGTAATTATAAATAATTCAAGCTCACCTTTTATTTCTTTACAAAGTGAAAGAGACTAGGCACTGAACCTTGCTTGCCTTACTCCTGTGAGTAGTTCTCTGGAGCTCAATGACATGATTTGCATGAGTAAGGATTTTGCCCAAGAATCTAAAATCACTTAAGCTGTGTTGTATAGGGGGATATTTTGTTGCTTGCTTGGCAGGTTTTATGTTATGTTTGGGCAGCTAATTGGGCTTGGAGGGTTTGGTTTCTCCCCATGTAAATGAAAAAAATGTCTGAAAGGACTGATGGGGTGGAGGGTCAGAAATCAAACTCAGATGTGCTAGCCAACCTTGACAGAAGTAGCTTTTGAACTGGCCAAGAAAATGAAAGTTTAAAATGCTGTTTAAAAATTGGAAGTGTCAAGAAAAGAGTATCTACAGTGAAGTTGCCATCCAATTAGACTCCAACAAACTCAGGTGTGTCATCCATTGCTGTTATTTAAAACTATTTTTTTCTCTAAAAACTCAAACCCAAAGACCTTGAAGGGTCTTCTCCACTTTCATTTTTCAGAACATAAAAGGTTCTCCGTCAAAGAGAGCATTTGTTGATATAAGTGCTTGATTAGAAACCTTCTTATGTTTCTGTAGGAGATGGGGACTCTCAACTAGAGCTCATAAAATATACATCATAAGTACGCTTTGTGAGACATAAAGTACATTTTTAGTCCTTCATGCCAAATGAAAAAATAAAAGCTTTACATTGCCTTCAAGCTTTAGTAACTGGCCTAGGAAGGCAGCTACAGTACTTGTGGAGACGGTGTGAAAGTGATAGGAGAAGAAAGACACGTGGGCAAGCCTGACAGGTAGAGCAGAGTGTTGGGAGAGGAGGAGTGGCGTGGAAGGCACAGAAAAGGAGCATTGGAATCAGGTTTAAGGTATGCTTTTTTCACTTGAATCCTTACCCTGAAGGAGAAAGTCCAGTGACCCCAGACACCATTAATCTAGGGCAGCCCTAAATAATCGGAAGCGATTGCACATCTGAGAATGGAACCTGCATTTCCATTGTTCTCAAGTCAGAGTGCTCCCACGAGGAGCAGCCTTTTCTGCTGGGAAAGCCACTTGTGTAAATGGATAATATTTTCCTTAAGCCAAAAGTCAATGGAGGCTGTTTTAAGTTTTTATTGTCTCATCCCTGTGCTTTTACCGGCTTGTCATGTTTCATTATTACAGTGAAGTGAGATGAACTCTTCGGTGATGATGGCGATGATGAAAGTTTTAAATGGTGCCCATTGAGCGACCTGATCTCATTTCAGATATGGTGCCTCTACTGTTGGAAAGATCCAGGAAAGCAATGAAGGGTGGGTCATGACAGACAGTTAAAATCCCTGCTTTGTTTTTCAAGTTCCAACATGTCATTCTGGCACTTCCCTGCTGGAATGGTTTGACATGTTTGTTTGGGTTGTATTTTAAAGTTTGATTTTTCTTGTGTTCTTTTCTTGCTAATTTCCTTTTATTGTCCATGGCATAGTGTAACGCCGACAGACCCTGGTCGTCGGCATCAAACTTGGGACCTCTGGAGCTTAGTGCATGAGCCTCTACTGCATGAGCTAAAAGCCAACTGGCTGTTAGCTAAGGCTATAGAGCAGGCTCGTTTTATCTCTCTCTTTAAGTGGTCTCAGTGCCACTAGATGGGACAGAACCCCACACCCAGACAGTGTGTGGGTTATAATAGTAAAGAGGCAAAGAGTGCTCTTACAATTGAAAACAATTAGGAGCCTGATCCTCCCTTCGATGCAGTGGTGCAAGATCAAGCCCCTGTTTTTGTAAACAGCTATATTACTTGGTTTGATCCCTTTCAGTCAGTCATTAATCTTTACACTTGTGTGTGTGATTATTCAGATCCTTCTCTTCTCTTACCTTTCTTGTGACTGTTGCATGTTCCTATAATTTTCCTGATTTCCTTTTAGAAATGTGAAAACAAAGTCATATGGCTTGATAGCATTCAGCTATGATTTAAAGGTTATAAGAAAAATCCTTAAAGGGCTTTTTGTCTTGCCTACACTGGGAAGTTATTGATAATAGAGGTCAACTACAGGTGCAGCTAAACCAGACATTTGAACTGCAAGGTAGACAGGACCAAAGTATACTAACCACCATGGTTCAGATAGCATGGTTGAGCCCTGCCCCAGTGGCTGGAGCAATGTTTTCTTCTCTGACTAATTTACTCATTCCTGACCAGACCCTGAGTAGAGATACAGTGAATCATTCATATCCTATCAGTCAGCTCATGTGAACAAGCCACTGAGGACTGCTGAGCACTCATTATACATTCACTGTGTATCATGAACTCCCACTGATTTCAGTGGGATGGAATTTGAGTCTTGATTTTATTTTTATTTTTATTGCTTTTTGTCTATGTGTCTTAACATTAATTAAAATGAGTGTCATGTAATTTTTTTTTTAATAACCTCTCTTTTAGGTCCTTTCTTGAAAAGACGAGCTTCACTTTATGCACTGGGTCATCCCATTGGTTTAACTGAGATCACTCACAAGATGTAAAGGTAAGCATCTGCATAAGTCTTTGAAGGACTGAAACCTTGTTTTGCAGATCATTGATGCAATGGACCTTGAGAAGTGTCTCTCTTCACTTGTCTCCCTCCACAGCTGCTGCTGCTCCCGCATAAGTCCCACACAGCCATGCACCCAACTGTGACATCCAGCAGTCCCAGCCTATCCTACATGTGGCTCTGCATACAGTTCCTGGGGATTCCTCTGTGCATCTGGCTTGCCATGCTGCTGCTGCTGCTTCCCAACAGAGACTGGCCACTTCTGGTTCAGGACCTCTCCCATTGCCTAGCCAGCAGGAAGGGGATGTGCAGTGGGAGCAGGCTGATGGGAGTCATATTCTCCGCTTAGCAGATCCATCACAATATATCATCTGCTGTCATTGTTTTTCATATAATTCTTTTATGTTTATCTTCTCAAAGAATCATTCCAGCTGCAGACAGGGCATGGAGAGTATTACCCTGACTAGACACCATTGTCATCTAAACTGGGAATGTCAAGGCTCAGTTCAACAAAAAAATAAAGACTTATACTGTGATGTCTTAAACTACCTTGGAAGTCCTGTTTTCAGGCTTCCATGCCTTGCATCTGCAATGCAGAAACTACTTTTTTTGTGCTGAACTAGGCCCTAAATTAGTGAAATAAATGTATAAATTTCAGAATTACTGAGGCATCCCATTATAAGTAGGCACAGTAGATGCAGTAACTGCAACACAAGTTCTGTGACAACTGTGAGAGGTTATAAAGGTCTTTTGGCACCCCCGAGAAGTGATCCTGAAGTTCTAGCACATCCTGCCCCAGTGATGTCTTCAGGAGGAGGAACCAGCAAGCCAGACAATTACCTGGGGTTTGGGGAGCTAATACCTAGCCAGGATTAGAGGCTGCTCAAGGAGGCAATCCCAGTTTTGCAGTTAACTAGGTACAGCTGAGCCTATTTAGACTCAACATCTTACGAGAAGTGTGTGCTATTTGTGTAGGAGAGAGACACACAAAGTGGTTGTGCTGAACAGAACCAGGGCACGGCGATCTAGGGAAAACATAAGAGCTAGTGTGTCTGGTTTATCGTTTGTATTTTTGAGTTTGTTGCTTGTAAAATATCTTGAAGTGAATTCAGTTAGGAATTTTTCCTAAACTGGTGTCTAACTAGAACATCTGCAATAAAACTCTACCTGGAGAGGATGATTTGTGTCCAAACCTGACCCTAGGGTGAACTTTCTCTTTTATCATTTTGCCCCTGGTCCTGCTACAGAAACCACTAGACATGAATATTGCAAAAGAAAAACTACAGTCTCAAGTCTGTCTACTCTGCAGCTGGTAGGGTACTTCCCAGCTTGGGCAGACAGACATGTGCTAGCTCTGCTGGAATTAGTGCACTAAAAATAGCAGTATGTCCATGGTGGCTCAGGTTTACTGCCCAACTACATACCCAGTCGCCAAGCCTCATAAATGATAGAGGAGTGAAATTGTCAGTGAACTAGACACACAGAGGTGTATAAGAGACTGAAAATGGCAGTCTTTCTTCTCTCATGGAAATCTGGATGCAAGTATTTATCAGCTTGCCGTTGTTGTTTTTTTTTTCATACATCCTGTGATTTTTTTCAAATATTATTCCATGAATTTTGGGTGACTGACAATAACTCATTCATATCTCAAAATCATATCCTGTGTCCTTTCCTTTAATTGCAATGAGCAACAGTCTGCTATTTTTTATATAACTCTCAGAGCTTAGTGTATGTGGTGGTGTGAGGAAAAAACTCTTCCTTGGCTAACTAGGTTGGAAACATTACTCATCTAGCTCTTGCAAATGTGGTGTAGACTCAGGATACATAAGCCATAACAACAATAATAATTCTTATCTCTTGTATAGTGCTTTTATTCATAGAGCTCAAACATGAATAATGTTCTCTCTTGATAATGTTTTAATTATCTAATAATACTGTCTCCTGGAGCTAATCCTTTGTATGAAAGAACATTTGATGTTTTTTATTTTTGTAAGGCAACTATTATGTGCTTATGAAAGGGAAAACCTAATGTATTGTGAAGAGCTACAAAGAAGGTACAATGCAGATAGGTGCTATGCTAACGATCCTCCACAGTGTTCTGCCAGTGCACGTTAGTCTGAAGCCTGATGGGGCAAGAGGACCAGAAATTCTCATTGTGACTGTTGTATTAACTTGCATCACCTATGTTATCATAGTGTCGTGGATCTAGTAGATCAGTGTTAAATTGTTAAAGGGAGGGATAGCTCATTGGTTTGAGCATTGGCCTACTAAACCCAGGTTGTGAGTTCAATCCTTAAGGGGGCCACTTAGGGATCTGGGACAAAATCAGTAGTTGGTCCTGCTAGTGAGGGCAGAGGGCTGGACTCAATGACCTTTCAAGGTCCCTTCCAGTTCTATGAGATAGGTATATCTCCATTTATTATTATAAATTGGGTGGATATTTTTCATCCACTAGGAACAAGACCAGTATCAAAGTTGTGTAATGAAGAAATTATTGTTTTTCTCCTGTGTGCAACATAGCACATCTAACTAAGGGCATATGATTTTGTTTAACCTTCAGAAGCATCTGATATTGGCCACTTCTGGAGGCAGCATCTAGATGTGATGGGTGGATTAGTGTGGTAAATCCTCTGTTTCGATAGGATTTAAGTTGTTCACCAGAGTTTCAAATTTAGGCAAACAAGACCATGAAGGCTTACATGATAAATACAAGCTTAGTTTTCCCATTAATCTTGGATGATCTGGTTTGCCTTGTTGCTGCTTCCGGCCAGGATCAGACCCCTATCTGCATCAGCTGACTGCAAAGGAGCCTGCTGAAATCATCATTTCACTGAGTGCTCAGGTCTCCCGGGACCTATTTGGAAGCAAGCAGCTGAAAAGCATCAGAAAGAAACAGCAGCAATCAGCTTAGCAAGAGCAACTGGAGATGTTTGAATTATTCTCAACTATTTCTGTTAATATGGATTGTAACTAGGGCTAAGGGTTGGTGTATTGAAAGCAAAAAAAGGAGAGGGCAATATCTGAAACTATTGCTTTAAAATATATTGCTTTGGCTTTGTACTGTATTGTATTGTTATAACATCACTTTTATAAAACTAAGTATCTTTGTAAAAGTGCAAAGAGCATGGGCAAAAACATCTTGTGTGCTTACCTCGACTCAAATTTTGATCCACTGTCAGGTCACTTAAGAGCAAACTCTTCCCCTGCTTAGATGGATCATGGTCCTCTTTGACTGACAGTCAATATCACTCAGTCCTGGGAAACTTGGTTTCACAAACTGCATAATATTAGGGAGAGACATAAGGTAAATGAAGGGAGACAATAGTCTAGCCAATGTGCTCACTTACACAAAATAACCAACCAACAACCAAAAAAAGTGTGTGTTTGTTTGTTTCCCTCAAGTATTTTTTCCATTGTTTGAATTAGGTAGAAGTTAGATTTTTCTGGACAGTAATTGTCAGCATCATTCCTAGTTCCATTTTGAAGGATGGTACCACGTTTGCTTTTGTCCACTGTTCTGGTGCCCACACTCCCCAAAGTCCTTTTCTAAACTGATTGTCAAGTGGTTGCTAAGTCTGTTAGTTAATTCCCATTGCTTTTTCTATTTTGCTATTGTCTCTCTTATCAAATAATAAAGCCTTTGTTAGCTTCACCTATTGAATGTCTATACACAAATTTGATATCAGGGCACTGAGACACACTAAACAATATGAACACGGTTATGCAAAGCATTAATCATCAAGCTAACAAAAGAAATCTAGCAGAAAAAGGTAAATGCCATTAGCTACCACAACAAAGAAATCACTTTATCTTCACTCAAAATATCTATAGGCTGCAACTTAGTATTGTCAGCAGTGTTGTATTTTAATCCGCAATAATTCCTGTCCCTACTCTTTGCTCTACATTCAGGTTAATTAAGCTCATCCTTGATCTTACCATCTCCAATTACTTATTATTTCTTCCAGCATCTGCATGGACAAGTCACACTCATCTGACATTATGTCCTTGCAACCTTTTCTCACGTGGCATTTTTAAGAGGAACGTGCTATTTTCATATTTTTGTATCACTAGAATGAATAGTCTGAGGAGAAAAGTGCTTTGAATTCTCTATTAAATAAAGTTCTTGTTTTGTTTAGTTTGGGGATTGTTTTTTTAAAACAAGTGACAATCTACACCGTGGACCAAATTCATCTCTGATATAATGCCAGTGTCCTTATCTTTTACAGGACACTTTACATAACTGTTGCATATGATGGGTTAAAGATCATAATACAGGGAGGAAAGAACTATTCATGGCTTTGTGTGATATGTATCATTATTTATTCAGTCTGCCGTTCTGTGATGCAAGGTAATGTACTCTCAGGGAAATCTTTCTGTACATTGTTCAATGCTGACAGACTTCTTGCCTTGAGAAGCCTAAATCCGTGGCTTGTTTGTATGTCTCTTCCTGCATCATCTTAGCACATTAATAAAAACAACATAGCTGCAACAAAGCTGTCAGCTTTCCGAAGAACTCGAATGGATTTCGGAACAACCCTCAATTGTTGAACCATGTAGCATGGTTGTTAAGATACTATGTTGCATTCTGGCTAGTCTTGCAAATTTAGCCCTCTTTCAGCCAAGCACTTAAGTGCGTGCTTAAAAAGTTAAGTATGTGCTTAAGTGCTTTACTGAATCAGGCCTTAAACTGTGCCTGTACTTAAATAATCATTTATGATGTCTTTACTTAATTGTAGTTCTTCATTTCCCTGTTTGTGTCTTGAATTGGGCAATCACTTTGCCTAATTAACCAGACATCCTATTAATTACTGAGCAGCAGCTAAAGTCATCTTTTCACTGTTCAAAAGAGTTTAATTTTTTTTCCACTTCCCCTGGAAATAGTTATCAGAATTTTTTATTTCCCTCCACTTCCTTATCATGATTTTATCTGAAGCACTGTCACTTGTATTGTGCTTTTAGGATTTAAGCTTAAGATTTTGCCACAGGGATCTTGATTCATGTGTTTTCTAAAGGAATGTCTTAACTTACAGCACTCTATGAAAGATAATACTAAAGAAACTTTTACTACCTTTTTTTGCTTCTCTTATTTTTTTCTATAACCCTTAGTCACAATCATATGCTCTGCTTCTGATATGTCTCTGCTTTAAAACTGTGGATATGCTAGCTTTATATGAATGTTTATTCTCCAGACCTTCTCCTACATCTCCTCTCAGCAACTTTAGTCTCTTTATATTGGTCACAGTTTTTCATCCTAATGGGATTACTTTTCTTTGTAATTTAGTATCTAGGGTAAAATTTTCTAAGTGTTTAAGTAACAGGCTCCTAGGGCCCATTTTCAAATGTGGCTTAGGCATTTAAGAGCCTGTCAGTAAAAGTCAATGGAACTTTAAGCTCCTAAATCACTTAGGCCTCTTTGAAAACTTTATCCCTTGTCTCTCAGATCCTTCCAGTCGTCCTTCATCTTCGTTTCTGCATGTCCAGTAGCAGTGGTTGCCAAAACTGTTTTTCATCATTTGTGTTTGGCAAGAATGTTGTGTCCTTTATGTAATAGCCCCTTCTGGCCTTAAAATCTGTGGGAAGCACCCTAATCGAACCCCCCTCTAAAGTGACAGAAGCCTTCACTGGGCCCTATTAAAAAGCATCCTATATTTCAGCTTCCTAATAAGAGATGCCAAGCCAACTCAGATGCACAGGGGATCATAGTTTCTGTTTTCATATCTCATTTACAAAATGAGATTTATAAACTGTCTAAAAATACAGGCACGCATAGGACCACTGCTGGAAGGAAGCAAAATGATGTCAAGATCCCGATGGGACTGGTCACAGCAGATATATATACAACACTATGATAACATGAGGTGCATGTTGCCATGGTTGGTAGAACAGCTGATGACTAGGAAGTTCCAGGAAGTCACAGAATCCACAGAATCCACATTAGTATCCACTCTGGATAAAGAAGGCTGTAGTCTGTTGTTCCATGACACTGAGGATTAGATGTGAACAAGAAGTTGAGGGGGGACGGGAATTAAAAATTTCACAATAATTTCTGTTGGGGTGGCAGTAAAGACAGATTGTCCTTTTGTAAAAGGCTATGTTCAGCTTTTACAGTTCCAATGTCTAACATCATCCACAGTGTGAGTGTTGTGGGGGGAAGGGCATTTCATCCCTCTAACAGTTTCAGCAATTCAAAACACTAAAGTAAGGAGGTTGATTTCAGCTTTCAATTAAATGGTCCAATTAGGCACCATTTGTTTTAATCAACAAGAAATATCTCAAATACCTAGATGTAGCAGAGGCAACACTTACAGATGTGAATAATGTTCCTCAGAACTGGCAACCATCAAAGAAGAGCTTAAGAGAAGCAATCCATCCCTAGAGCTTTTGACAAGAAAACCCTCAGATGAGGCATCAAACAGTTAGGACATGGGCAGTTATAACACTTTTGCTATTATAACCTGTCAGAGGAATAGATTCATGTGTGTGCATTTCTCTTGATTGCATTCCCCTATCCCACCTTTTCTCCCCCTTCGCTCTGGAGACGTGAATGTCAGGATTTTATGCCAAATAAAATGTTCAGAATTGTAGCAATATGCTGCATGTGCCGCTTTGACCTTTTCAGTATTTCCTGTTTTAATTGACAGATAATATCCTTGATGGCAAATAGAATAGCAATACAGTCACTTAAGATACAAACTATTAGCAGCTTTCAGTAAAATAGTATACTTCACACTTTTTTTTATATAGAAGGGAAAAAACAAATATAATTATTTGTCAAAAAATAGTAGTGTGACAGACTGTGATATATGGAGCTTTAAGAATAGCAGGGACTGGGTGGTTACTGTACCTTTGAAGTCTGGAAAGTTCTATGTGGCAGAGTTCAAAACACTTGTCAGTGGCCAGTCAGCTATAACCAAATATGTTTAGGGACTGAACATAAGAATTGGGTGGGCTCATTGTTCTTCATAACAAGTATGCCTGCAATGTGATAATTTGATTACTGTGTTATTCTGACCCAATTAAAATCATTATGAGATTGTTCAGTCAGAAATTGGTGTAAGTGATATGGTGGCCTCCATTTGCCAGTTGGGGAGCACTTTGGAGGTGGAGACAACTTACAGTCTAGGACAGTTTTGTCTTTGCCTTGATACTACAATGTCATTAGTATGGATCATTGAGCTATCGTAATAGTAATCAAATGACAAACTATATACTGTACACATGAAAAGCTGTCTTAAACCTGAAGATCACAGGCCATAGTACTCAAGATAAATATATACAGCTAAGAACCAGCAGACTTTCCTACCAGTTGTACAGGAAGCCTCCAAAAAATATCCAGACAGACTTGAGTAACCTAAGCAATTGGAGCTGAACTTTTTGCATTAATAAGCCTAAGGTACTGATCACAAATTAAGGAGTCTTAAATAAAAGGTCCTGATATATGCCTGCAACCTTCTCTATGGAAATATAGGACACAGGAAAGGCCAGTTTACCTGGTCTCTCTGCTAATCAGAGAAAGCTGATCAAATGGGTATACATTCCCCTGGGTTGTAAGAAGTGTTTTCAGCTATGTACACCAGCATTAGGCATAATTCTCACCAAGATTCTCTTTAATATAGTTTAAAGGAAAGGCCATCTCTGATCAAAAATTGGCAGTTCCTTGAATCCTATACTTGTAAAAGAAACTCTCCACAGTTAAGCTTCCAATTTTGTTTGTGACCTGAAGTAATGTTTGTGTGCAAGGTAACTGCCCATGTAAGAAATGAAGAGTCCTAAGTTTTGATGATGGTAATCATAGATTGCTTATTGAACTGTACAGTGTTAAATAATTGTATAGACGAACTCCATCTTTGAATTCCCTGAAAACTAGTTACTAAAAAAAAACAAAAAGTACAGCATTTCTTATTTAGTGAGTCTTGCATGGGTTAAACTGAAATATGTAGTGGGATGACACCAGTATGTTGAGTTTTATTCTCCCAGTCTCTTTCTCCTTGAAAAACTATGTCATCGATGAAAGATATTCCATTTTTGGAAACCAGAACTTGACCTTATAGTACTCTTTGAATACTCCGAGATATTCTCTTTATGTTGCCCAATTAAAACAATTCTCCAGGCACCATACAGCCATCTATTTGTATGTTACCAGTTAAAATGTCCTTATTGTATGCAGATGCACATCTGTGAAAGCAGCAGAGAAAATGTTTTGTCATCATGCTTTCCAAACTCCTTAAATTAACAATTTAATTAAGCAATCCTTTCAAACTGCCTTCTGATATTAGAATTTTTCTTCTTCGGATCCCTCTGTTTTTACTGCCTCATAACTTGAGCAAACACTTTTGATTGGCCAAATGGTCATATTGAGCTTTTTATAGATCTTAATTAAACTTATCTTGAGTTCTTCATCTGAACACTGGCAAAAAGGATTCTTGATATATTAACTAAATTCTTCCTCTAATACACTCAGGTCAAAATATGCAAACATCAGTGCCTAAAGTAGTTATTAGTTCACTTGTTCTACTGTAGTACATAAAGGATTCAACTGAGATTGGGGCTTCCATTGGGCTAGGCACTATACAAATACATAGTTAAGTGACAATCCCCATACCACAGAACTTAGTCTGAATAGCCAAGACAGACACAAGTAGTATTGTTGCCTCTCTCTGGCCTGAGCAGTTAACCAAGCCTTTCTGGATGGTTTCCATTAGAAGGAAAAATGGATGATAAGTTTATTCTTTGGCACAATTCTCTTTATTTACAAAGAGTATACACAAAGTCCTGTTTCCCTGAACACAGTAGCTACACATAACAGCAGGCAACTTCCTTGCTGGCAATTTCCAAGTCTGACCTTCCCCTCTGGTCTGTGCCTCAAGGAGTTCTGTCTCTCTGCTTCCTCTCAGGACTACACTCATGACTCGTCTTGCTGTCTGCTTGCCAGACAATCTCCCAGCCCCTGTGTCTGCAATCAGGGAAACCCTCAACCCACATGGTTTAGTTTCTAATCAGACCTTGCCACATGGCCCATTACCTTGGGCAGTGGCTTCTATTGTTTCCAGCTATCTCACTACATAAGGGGGCTTAATTGCTACTTCTATTTAGCCTGAAAGAAGTATACTTAGCACACTCATCCGCTTTATCCAGGTCTGTAATTGTCTATAGATCAAAGACTACTTGATGTCAACCATTAACACTTCCCAGCATAACAGCAGTATTATCCCAGTTTTACAGATGGGAACTGAGGCAAAGAGATATTAAGTGATCTGCCCAAGGTTACACAGGAAGTTTGTGGTGAAACCAAACCCAGATCTCCTGAGTTCTAGGCCAACTTCTTAACCACAAGACCCACCTTCCTCTCAAGTTTGGTATCTAAATCTATATTTAACACCTAAATTAGGCCCTAATCCTGCAAACATTTACATATGTTTAATGTAGCAGTAGGCTAAACTAAAGTCAATGGCACTGCTCACATGCCTAGAGTTAGTTACGCCTGTTTGCAGGATCAGGGCCTAAATGGACTCATTTTCAAAGGTGCTGAGCACTGCAGCTCCCTAAAAATCAATGGAATTTATGTGTGCTCCTCATTGCTGAAAATAAAGTCAGTTATTTAAGTGTGTAGCATAAATATGGATTTGGGGCCCTATGTCTAGACCAGGGGTCGGCAACCTTTCAGAAGTGGTGTGCCGAGTCTTCATTTATTCACTCTAATTTAAGATTTTGCATGCCAATAATACATTTTAACATTTTTAGAAGATCTCTTTCTATAAGTCTATAATATAGAACTAAACTATTGTTGTATGTAAAGTAAATAAGGTTTTTAAAATATTTAAGAAGCTTCATTTAAAATTAAATTAAAATGCAGAGCCCCCCAGACTGGTGGCCAGGACCCAGGCAGTGTGAGTGCCACTGAAAATCAGTTCCCGTGCCGGCTTTGGCACACGTGCCATAGGTTGCCTACCCCTGGTCTAGACATCCATTTTCCCAATTTTTTTCTTCGGTGCATCTGTAAGAAACTATTTTTGATTTTACAAAAACAATCTTGGCAAAGCTGACAGTTGTTTGAGGTGGGAGTTTTACTTGCTATACTTTTATGAATTATTTTAATTACACAGCAATTATACACATTCAAACACCCCCTTTCTTAGTCAAATTAGTGTAATTTTATACAAAACAACCTTAGACTATTTTGAGAATAAAAGACCCACTTCATTGGAAGTGTACCAGCTCCGCTGGCCAATCTATTCTGTTTTTTTTTTTTTTCTGTTTAAATCACTTTGGTTGAAATTAAAGTGCTGGTCTGAATCAGCATCATCAGAAACTTCACAAGTTTGTTTAACATACATTGTGCCTATTCATAAAAATTGTGGTGTCTTTTAAAAGTATCATGGAACATCCATATATCACTGCATGTTTTTATGCTAACTAACCATTTGTTATGCTGACCCGTTTGCTACAAACGCCAAAGTTGTCCAAAGGAAGATAACTCTTTGCAAGAGCTCTATCAAGAAGCAAAAGCCAAAGTTGTTTTTAACACAGAAAGATTAAAAATTACATCTTTGGTTGTGCCAAATTTTTAAGCTAAGCTCAACTTAGCTTAAAACAGAGGGAGGCAAAGGTGGCTGTAAGCCACCTTTCCATCTTCTGTGATTCTAGAGACTGAACTGGCCCTGGCACAAGTCAGAACTGCCTTTAAGCTGCACTAACTGGTCATTATACCAGCAAGGTCATTATACCAGCAAGGATCACCAAAGAGCACCATGCTCCAGCCCTGTCCCTGCCATGCTTCCTGTATCAGGTGAAGGTTACGAGTGCAGTTAGAGCACGTTACAGTGCCTTTACACTACCTGGGCTTTCCCCAGCATCAGAAGAATCCCTCACTGCTCCTTTAGAGTTGTCTTCTAGCTGCTTTGCACACCCTGAGCAAAGCAAACCAATGGAATGGGGGTCAAGGATCTGGCCATGAATCTCTTAAAACCTCTTAGCTACTTACTCCATCATGACCAGCCTTGACAATTGGCCCAGATGGCACAGAACCCAAATTTTCATTTAACCTACAAATCCTTAGTCTTTTGCTTTTTGACTCAGCAGAATATTCCAAAAATATATTTTTATACATTGTTTAAAGGCTCTGGAGGTGAGGCCCTCTGTAGAAGTTGGCAAGTCAGTCAACCTCAGTTTCCCCATTTGTAAGATAGCAATAATAATGCTTGCTTATCTACCTCATAAGTGGTGTGGATTCTTTAGCTAATGTCAGTAAGCAAACCAATGGAATGCGGGCCAACTTTGGTGATGAAAAGGTTAAGTAAGTGCTAAATATTAACCCTAGTGGTTTTAATTGTAGTGCCCCTGTCGACCCAATTACCTCTTTTAACGCCAATGTCCTTGCAGGTTTTGATGGGCATGCCTGGGTTCATTTGGATCCTGGATTTTGAGGTTAAAAGCACACTCAACTTTGCAAATGATCCTCAAGGGTAGCGGAATACGGACTCCTCAGGGGCTGATAATCACAGTTGGCAGGAGTCCTCTTCATACAGGAATCAGGCTGCTTCTGTTCCTGACATGACCCCTCTCACCATAAAGGGACACGGGAATGAGGTGAAGGTTACAGTAACTATCCTAAAAAATCCTAACTCCTAATCTCCTACCCTAGAACTCAGATACAATCACAGCAGGTGGGAATCCCTGAACTAGGAGCAAGAGTAGTACTTGCCACACAGTAACTGATTTATCTAGGGAGCTGAAGTGTCACACCCCAAGGCCCCCTCGCTTAGGGAGTCCCCTGGAAAGGTAGATCAGCACAGTATATTTCTAATGCTGTTGCAAGCATCGCAAAGCATTTTGGGGAGGGTTAAAGGTGTGTGAATGGAGAGTGGAAGATTCCTTTGCAGGTTTATGAGAGGCCGAGAGAGGGGAGGAAGAAAGAAGAAAGCAGAGAATGGGTTAACTCAACACTGCAGCTAGCAAGCTCAGTCTGAAGATAAGAAGCTGATTCTTGCCCAAGGCCAGCTGCTACCTGCCAAGACAGAAGGGGAGAAGTCCAACCCCCCACCCAGCCGTGGGAAAGGAAAGTTGTTGAACAAAATGCAGGGGCCGGGAAAAGGAGCAAGATGGCGAAGGCCAGCCAGGAACAAACAGAACTGTCTCACAGCCCTGAAACCGATGTGTTTTAGGAAAAGTTGAAGAGACCAGAGAAAGGTGGTTTGGACTGGCACAAAGAGCACCAGGAGCAGAGTTCCCTGAACGAAGCCCCCCTCCCCAAGGAGCCCAGAACTAAAACCCTCCTGAGAGCTGAAGCAACTCGGACAGCAAAGCAGATCCTTGGACAGCCTGGGCCCAGGACAGCACTCCCGTCCACATTCCCCCCCCCCCCTCTTCTTCTGACATTACACCCAGACTTGGCCAGTCTGGGTCGTGTGTGTGTGAGTATGGAAGTGGGTTAGGGCTTGAGGCATTAACGCTTTCTTTCTTCCCCTGAGTGACGTGGGAGCATTCCCAGCACTCTCTGCTGTTATTTTATTATTTTATCAATAAAGCTTTAAAATTTAGACACTTGGTGTGCCTCGTCATCTCCTCCCCAAAAAAGATCCTGTGGCCCCAGCCTGATCAACTGTGGCCTCAGGCAGATTGGTAACGAAAATCTGTCACAGAAGGACTAGCTCAGCTTGAGTAGGCAGGGAGTTTTCCCACCACAATCCTATACACTGGGAGTTACCTTGAACAGGGAAAGGAACAAGCTGAAGTATATTGCTACCAGGTGCCCAGAGGCCAGTTTTCAAGGGGAACCCTGCATGCACCCTGGGATTCATGAGCTCACCAATAGCAAATCCTTCCCTTTCAGTGGCTGGCTGCAAATCTTCCCAAAATAGCTTCTCTCCTCTCACAGTGCTCCCAGGAACAGGTGTCCCACTGAGGATTTTCCTTGTTGGTCAGATTAGTTCTCCTTTCCCAGGCTTTTTCTTGTCAATCATTTGAACTCTAACCCCTTTCTCCCAGACACGGTTCCTCCTCTAAGCTGGTGCCGGTGGCTATCCAGGCACACTTGCTCTAAGTCCCCCAAGCAGAGAGGGGAGTCCACTTGAAATAGTGCCTCTCCTCTTTCCCTCTCAGTTGCTTTGCAACCAGGACTCCAAGCCTGCCCTTGGCCCCTGTGCTTCCTAGGGACAGCATGCATCTCCCTGAGGTACTAGCACAGAGACACCCAGGAACCAAGATAAGCTCCTTGAATGTTAAGTAAGTGTTACCATTGCTGTTTAACAGCAGTCTACATGCCAGACAACCATAGCATGTCCTTACTAAATGACAACAAGAGACCCCAGATATCATCACCAATGGGAGAGAAGGCGTCCACAAGACTATTAAAATATATTAAAATGCTTTAGAAACTGTGGCCATATTATATATGGCCTGATGTGTGTTTGCTAAAGGTTCTAAAGAAGGCACTTGGGAAAAAGGAAAGCATTGAAAGCCTAGAGAGACAATGCATTCTGTGGTCCTTATGGCCTTTCATGGCTGAAATCGTGCCACAGTTTCATGACTGCCCTAGAGCTGTGCAAACCTTTCATAACACAATCTGAAAACCTGGAAAGCTCACCAGATTTAAGGCTTCATGACAGACCGGGCATGTGAAAAGGTTTGTTAAGACTTCCTTTGCCCATGACCTCCTGTGAAGTCACCCTGATAAGTTTTGCACAAACATACATAGCACTGTGCAGGCTTTTCTTCTCCATGTCTATGAAAGTAAAATGCATTACAAAAGCCTTTTCACTAAGCTCAAAATTCTTTGGGATAAAAATATATTAGTATTTAGAACAGGTTGAAATTTGAACATTTTTTTAAAAACTTAAAATTTGAAAGACTTTTTTAAACCAGCTATAGAATAAGTCACAAAATTTCAAATAAAATTGAAATTTTGGGGGGACAACCATGAATTCAAAAAGTATCCCTTTCTTTTAACCAAATCTATTACTATGAGCTAGTAGTAATTTACAACAGTAAATCTCGGAGTAAGGATTAGTATAGTTGCATATTTATAAGGAAATGCTTTTCCTTTTGAAAGCTACTGTTTCAACTGTTAGCAGAGGAAAATGTCACATCTGATTAATTGATTAGTATGAGCCCATCTGCATAGCATTTGAGTGTATGGCATAGGACTATACAATGCCGAATTGCCTACAATGACATAAACCTCCTCATGCCCTGGTTTACCCCAACCAGCCATAACCCACTGATGGTTCATGGTTAAGCAGATTGTACCTTGCTCTGGCCTTTATAGCTTAATAAAGTCTACCTCTGGCAGACTGTGTGAGAAACCAGCCTAAGGATCCTTACAGTGTAAATGATTTAGCTCAAATACCCAAGTCTGGGTGTGTAGGGACTGTCAATGAAAGTGCCTCAAATTATGTTAGCTGTTATGAAGGACCATCATGAGAGAAGTGCATTTTATGGTAACCACTTCCACTTTATGGCTTTAGAGATACATGTCAATAGCTGAAATGGAATCTGGAGGACAATGGGAAGCTAGTGCAGTTCACAGAGCATAAGTTTTATGTGCTTGCAATGACTAACTTGACTAGGTTGTGAGGCTGCTTCATTCTACACTAGCTGAAGCTTCTGAATGATCTTTAAGGCTCAAGCTAAATAGAACACATTGTACTAAGCCAGTTAAAGGTGAAAAAGGCACAGATGATTAGTGAGGTCTGTATCACCAGGGACTGAATGTAATTGCTTAGCTAACCACAAATGATAAAAGCAGTATGAGCCACTGCTGCTCTCTGGGAATCCAAGAGCAATATCTTGAATCTGCTTTTCTTGTAACCAATTCTGTGCTGCTGAAATTAACTGCTGCTGAAGTGACAAACTTGATTCTCATTCAGATCTCTTGTGAGTTTGTTGTAGATACTATTCTGGTACGTAGACATGACAGTATCTTAGCATTGCTGGGCCTTGACTGTTTTATGGTAAAGCAGGATGCACAGACGTTTCTCTAGGGAACTTGCCAGGCCCCCTTGGGGCACAAATCTATTTAAGGTTCAATAGATTATAACCACTATTGACATTACTACAGAGGTGCCACCACAAGTCCCATTTTGCAGTGCAATGCTCCAGGTGACCACAGAGCACATTATATGACTCTGTGGGCTGTATTTAGCTCATGAGCTATACTTTGGCCATCTCCAAGTTCAAATCTGTGTAATGAACCTGCTGGCTAATTAGTGGGTACCCTGGCTGCCAGAATGACCTGGAGGGGAAAACTGGGAGTGACAGAGCTGATTCTGGGAGGGACATGGATCTAATTCAGTATTGAGCCAGTAAAGAGTTCCATGATGCCTAGTGAACAGAAAAAGATTGCAGGGCACTCAAATTCTATAGTAATGGGGACCATAGAAGTAGTCTACCCATATAGCTGTAACTGTTTATGCCATTGTGCCTATGGCATAAGGTACTGGAATCCAAAGGTCTAGTGGCTCAAGTTCTGTCAGCACTTGCCTTGAAGTCATGGTACCACTGGTGTGGTAATGATTACCTGAGAAAGTATGTTGCGCCAAAACACAACATCAGGTATGGCTGCCTACACTTGAATGTACAGCACTGGTATTAATTCATTTTAAAATACTCACTTTTTTACAGACAAAAGACATTTTGAGCAACAGCCTGTTGTACTCCCCAAGGATACCTTGACATCTTATAAGAAATGTAATTGCTAGTATTATTTTATAATTAATTGTTGGATATTAACAGCACAGTAGCCTGATACAAGTGTGTGGCATAGCTAATCCTTTACCCTTATTTGCATTACAGTAGTGCCAACAGGCTCCAACCAAGTTTAGGGTTGCATTGTGCTAGGTGCTAGGTAAGCACATATTTAGAGACCATCCCTATCCTGAATGGCTTACAATGTAAATAGAGAAGACAAAAGTGGCAGAGAATTATAGTCTAAGTCACCCAACAGGTCAGTGGTGGTGCTGGGAATAGAACACAGATATCCTGAGTCCCAGCTCAGTTTCACATTCGCTATTGTATGCTGCTTCCACACTGGTGGAAAAAAGGGAAGAAGGAGGATCCAGGGAACTACAGGCCAGTCAGCCTCACCTCAGTCCCTGGAAAAATCATGAAGCAGGTCCTCAAGGAATCAATTCTGAAACACTTAGAGGAGAGGAAAGTGATCAGGAACAGTCAGCATGGATTCACCAAGGGCAAGTCATGCCTGACTAACCTAATTGCCTTCTATGAGGAGATAACTGACTCTGTGGATGAGGGGAAAGCAGTGGATGTGTTATTCCTTGACTTTAGCAAAGCTTTTGATACGGTCTCCCACAGTATTCTTGCCACCAAGTTAAAGAAGTATGGGCTGGATGAATGGACGATAACGTGGATAGAAAGCTGGCTAGATCGTCGGGCTCAACGGCTAGTGATCAACGGCTCCATGTCTAGTTGGCAGCCGGTTTCAAGCGGAGTGCCCCAAGGGTCGGTCCTGGGGCCGGTTTTGTTCAATATCTTCATTAATGATCTCGAGGATGGCGTGGACTGCACTCTCAACAAGTTTGCAGATGACACTAAACTGGGAGGAGTGGTAGATATGCTGGAGGATAGGGATAGGATACAGAGGGACCTAGACAAATTAGAGGATTGGGCCAAAAGAAACCTGATGAGGTTCAACAAGGACAAGTGCAGAGTCCTGCACTTAGGACGGAAGAATCCCATGCACTGTTACAGACTAGGGACCAAATGGCTAGGAAGCAGTTCTGCAGAAAAGGACCTAGGGGTTACAGTGGACGAGAAGCTGGATATGAGTCGACAGTGTGCCCTTGTTGCCAAGAAGGCTAACGGCATTTTGGGCTGTATAAGTAGGGGCATTGCCAGCAGATCGAGGGACGTGATCATTCCCCTCTATTCGACATTGGTGAGGCCTCATCTGGAGTACTGTGTCCAGTTTTGGGCCCCACACTACAAGAAGGATGTGGAAAAATTGGAACAAGTCCAGCGGAGGGCAATAAAAATTATTAGGGGGCTGGAGCACATGACTTATGAGGAGAGGCTGAGGGAACTGGGATTGTTTAGTCTGCAGAAGAGAAGAATGAGGGGGGATTTGATAGCTGCTTTCAACTACCTGAAAGGGGGTTCCAAAAAGGATGGATCTAGACTGTTCTCAGTGGTAGCAGATGACAGAACAAGGAGTAATGGTCTCAAGTTGCAGTGGGGGAGGTTTAGGTTGGATATTAGGAAAAACTTTTTCACTAGGAGGGTGGTGAAGCACTGGAATGGGTTACCTAGGGAGGTGGTGGAATCCCTGGCTGGGATGATTTAGTTGGGAATTGGTCCTGCTTTGAGCAGGGGGTTGGACTAGATGACCTCCTGAGGTCCTTTCCAACCCTGATATTCTATGATTCTATGATTCTATGGTCTTATAGGTACTGCCTGATCAGAAGGAGGTGTCCAATGTATACTGGCTGTGAGTATATTTCAAGGAAATCCTTTAGTGCAAAGCTTTACTGACTAATCTATCTCTCTAAACCATGCAAGTTTTTATAACACCATTATTAGGAGGTGCCACTCAACTTGCTGAATGACTCACCTGGACCTCTCTCCAAGGCAGTGTACCCTCCTGGGCTAGTTGGCCTCGTCTCTGAAGTCAGCTTGCAAAAGACATAAATATTTGAGTCTTGCCTCTGCCTCCACAATCACACAATAGCCTTTAGTTGTATGGGGGAAAGTGGAGGGATTCTTGTTTTAAACAGAGATGCTATCCTCTCTGGAGTGGCCTTACAGGAAGTGGCCAAGAAGACAGAAAACTCAATAAGGTTCACATTGCAGAATTTCCAGTGAATTGTCCTTCAGCAACAGAGTGTTGCAGGGAAGAAGACTTCCCACACACAGCTGCAGAGGCAAGGACCCTTCCAGCTGGCAAGCTCCTCTTCTTGTGACTCCCTGGTGCCTCCTCATATCTGGCAGCAAAGCTCCTATAGGAATTGTGCCTGATCCAGGTATCACTAACAATTTTATACATGCACATTCATATCACAAAATAGCAAATCCAGCATGCTGGCCCCATTCAGGGTGCAATCCACACCAGTAAGGAGCTGTGTTACCACTTGTCCTGCAATTCTGGGTGCCTCACAATGCTTTGCTGCTATAGCTCCAACCTGGCATGCTCAACCAGTCTATCAGCATGCAGGTCACTTCTTGAGTATCTATGTGCTAGACAGCCCTGGTTCAGCAGCTCTGACCCCAGCAGTCTGTCTACATCCCAACATCCCCACTCTGGTTTCTACCAGCCTGGGTTACTACTTTCAGGGTGACCCCAGCACACCCTGAATTTTCCCAAAACTGTGTGCTCTGCAATGCCCAGCCCTCTCCTGGACAGTTCAGAGAAATAATAAGGTTCATTTGTTCCTCTAAAGACACCAAACCCACCAGCTTGCCACAATAACTGGTGTTAACATTCACTTTAATTCAAACATAGTGATTTATAGTAAAAATAAAACAAATTTATTAACAATAGAACATTGGTTAGTGATGCCAAGTAAAAGGAATTAAGGTAGAAAGGGTTACAAGCAAAGAAAAGTGAAAACACACATCTAAAAGTCTAGATACAGGCTTTGTTCAAGATGGTTCCTCACCTATATTCAGTTTTGAGAAACTTCATCTCCCATTTGGTTGAAGGATCCATCTTTCTCAGCTTGCCAGGGCTCTGTTCCCTTGTGTCTGTCTAATGATGGATGCCAAAGATGGTGTCTGCCTTTGCTCGTGTTCTCCAAAGTTCAATTAATTTGTTTCAAGAGTCAGGATGACCTCATGCTTTTCTTCTTGTCCTGTGGACTTCTCATCCCCTGTATGTAAATGGGGCTTCCATTGTTTTCATTCCACCGTACTTAATTTACATAGAAGACAGATAAATAACTCCCTGTCTCCTGTCTGGGGGGGAACTTGTTTCTCCCTGTTTGGCCACAGACTTTAAAACATAACATCATCAAGTATCTATGTTTCCTCAGATAGTGTTAATACATACATTTCACAATGATATGAATTACAAGTGTGTCACTAACCTTCAGAAAAGACCTCACTGCATACAATTTTATAATTCAATTCCTTATCACTTGAGGTTCAACTGTCCTGTTTTTATAGACCAGTGAACCTTTGCAATGAATTCTTCTGAAGGTTACCACTCAAAGGGAAGTGTATGCAAGCTTGAGGAAGGCGACATGGAGTCTGGGAGTGAAGGAAGCTCCATGCTCGGTCTTCTCCCACTTGTTGTCTTAAATACAAATTGTTCTGTTTCCTGCTATCTCCTCCCCCTGCTGTCATGATGGTCCTGTTTACTGTTTGTATATAAATTGAAGTAAACACATGTTCCTTTGTTTAGGATAGACCTGTTTAACAACACCCCGGACATGCCTGGTTTACACACACTTTAGTCATATTTCCAACATATATGCATAACTCTTAATCCACATTGTGTACACACATCACGCAAGAATACTGATAATCTGGGAGCTATTCGTTTTCAAATGATCCCTCATATTTTGTACAAGGATTATTACAATGGTGTGTAGGGTGCAAATACAGGGGTGCTTAGTGTCAGACTCTCCACAAAAAAATGTGAATTAGCTGAAAAAATCAGCACTGTCCCCATATCAACTCTCATTGTTCTTACTCCCCCCCACACACACACACACCCTCCAAAACAAGCCAGTGCAGCATACTCAGAGTATCAACAAATTTCAGCTATTTCAAATCAAAGATGGGAGTGAGTGCCAAGGCTGAGAGCCCCGAGGGGAAAACACCTTGCCAGCACCTCCTTCCTCGTAAACTGCAGGGACTCTAGCTAAAACACCTTTGCTGATAACAAATGTAGTAGCCTCTCAAACTAGCAGGCCCCAGGCTATCTTGGGTTTCATAAATGAAAACCAATGCCTTAAACTCCACTGGGATTCCAATAGGCAGCCAATGAAGATAACAAATCACTAGAACAAAAAGCTTAACAAATGGACTGTCATGTTTTGCAACAGCTTCAGTTTTCTAATGGATTTAAGGGGCAGAGCATCAGGCAGGTTTGAGTGAGTAGAAGGGAGAGATTCTGCAGCAAGGTGGGGGGCTGAACAGCATCAGTGCTACTTCCTAGTGTGGTGTGACTCAGTGGCCACTCCAGCAACCCAGTTTTGGGTGGTGCCCAATGGCTTAAACACTGCTCTAACTGCCAATTAGAGTCTCCACTGAAAATGCAGTAGATCTGTAGGTGACGACGGTGCCCTGGAGAGCAACCAGTCTCTTGTCCTGTTTTTGTACAGTGTATATTACTTATTTGTACACATCTTACATTTCATAGTGAAATTAAATCTACATGCAGCTACCACCATGCTTCACATCAAATAAGCAATTAAGTGAAACATTTATAAGTCACGCACCAGACACTGATTGGTTGAAAATTGACTTACAAATTAGTACTAAGATTTCTTGTCATGCCTGTGCCTCTCAGCATCACATTAGCCTGTGCACCTCACAGTTCCCAGAGCAGGCCAGCCAGTGACCTGGCTAATGGGGATCACAGATGCTACTGTGTAGAGGAACTGATTTTCAGAGAACTCAGAACTTCTGCAGCACTATATACATAATAAAAATCATTGCTAGGACTCTTGTTCCCTAGTTAGGTGGGATATATAAGCATTGTGGAAATGAACTAGTCCTAGATCAGGTGCAGTGTCTTGAGGCAGTAGAAAATTTCTGGTGCATCTAAAAATGAGGGGTGGACATTGAGATACAAATGCGGAAACAAAATAACCCATAAAAAGAAGATGAGAGTAGGAGAGAAAATAATAACAAATCCCTCACATATTGCTTCCAGGTGAGGACAGCATCTTAACAGATGTACTTGGTCAGGAATGGGATAGTGAGTAACACAAGGAAAATACAGAAACCCCCCAAAGGATCATTTACCTTAATTGTGACCATAGCGGGAATGGGTAATAAACTTCATATTGACTAGATGTTGCTTTCTTGATGGAGCCTGCAGGCCCCACACTGAACCAGAGCAATGCTGGGCCAAGGGGCCCCTGCCCTCAGCAGATGCAGGTTGAAAAGAACACTGGTAGCTCAGGGACAGCAGGGAAGGAGCTGTATGCTGAACTAACAAGCAAGGCTGGTTTTGACAACTGTGTTAGGAGAGGTTACAACTTTGTGAAGGCTACTCTAGCAGCAGGGATTTGGATTCTCCCCTCTTTGGGAGCTGAAAGCCCTAAAGGAGATTGTTTGAACAGTCATTAAGAGATGGAGAAAAAACTTCTAAGCCAGTGATCATAACCCAAACTGAAGAGCTCCAGACTGATAGGAGGAGAACTCAGGGGAAAGCCTAATTTGGGGTAGCTCAGTAACTGGGCTATGATGACCCCTTGGGGCACGGGGTTGGGACCTGGTGCGGTGGGTGGCCCTGGATCTCCCTACCTTGTCTCTCCCTGCCTGCTTTTTGATAGGGACAGATCCTCTGGAGTTGGAGCAGACAGGAGTAAATGATGCCACAGCTGGGGCCTCTCGAGGACAACTAAGCTGCTGGAAACTGTAGAACCATGGCCTCACCACTAGGCCAGCTGGTCATTGGACTAGCCTGCTGTGCTTTCAAAAATCATCATTTTAAAAAGCTCAATTATTACTTTGAAATGTGATGTAATCCACCTAATTGTTGTTATGCTACGCTTTCAAGATTAGTTCTCTATAAGGGCTCATTAGACTCCCATCGAAGTCAATGGACAAGCTTCTGTTGACTTTGATGAGGGTTGTATTGGGCTCTGCAAGACTAATAAACAACACAGATCAATCATTCCTTTTGTGGCTGGCAGGCTAGAAAATGCCACTATTCTGTTAGGTTAGACGGCCTTTCTTCTTGATCGTGTTCTCATGTGCCATCTTGTGGCCGTATAGCGTTCATGCTGCTCTCTCTAAAATAAATTTGTTAGTCTCTAAGGTGCCGCAAGTACTCCTGTTCTTTTTGCGGATACAGACTAACACGGCTGCTACTCTGAAACCTCTCTAGAGCAGTAATCACAGATGTGGGATTGTTCCTTCCACTGTAGTCTCCAGCACTGTCCTGTCCAGTTCAAAATGACCAAAATTCTGGAACCTGCACCACTTCTTTTTGGTTCTGGTGGAACATGTAAAGCTACCTAGAACAAAATGCTCCTATCTACAGGTGGGCAAATAGTGTGGGGGTCTGCTCTAAATGTGTACAATCTAAGAGCCACGCAATGTATGAAGAATAGGAGAAGAGGAATACAATCTAATATATTCAAGCATTTGCAATTTTTGTTATTATAGGCTGGTAGCAGCACTACCTATTATTAAGGTTGCCCAACACTTCCAATTCTAAGACCATATTTTCAGTTGCTTATAACTTTGCCAAACTTTAACTATTTGGGCTGAAATTTTATATGCCACCTGTATGTTGCAGGCTGAATTTGTTGTTGTTTTGTTTTGTTTTTTGTTTATTTCATCCAAAACAGTTCAGTCACTTCCAAGAACAAGGCTAGGGAAAACGTTATTTTGCCCATATTGAAAACTCTGGTAACTTTTTCTTTGAATAGGTCTAGTGCTCCCATGCTCTGAAGCAGGGTCTTGAAATTTGGCAGGGGGAGACCGTTAGGTCAGAGGTGTATCTTTGGCCATCTCTGGGAAAATCTGCTGAAATTTGGCCAATTTAAAAGGCTTTGGAAAACCTCAGTTTGCCTATCCTCACTGAAGACTTCTTTGATTTTAACAACTAAAATCTCTATTCTCACTGAGCACACTCCTTCCCTTCATAGTTCCCATGTGGTGACCAGACTGTGCATGCACCATTCCCACAAAGAGACTGAGACTGAAATGCGCCAGCCCAAGGCTACTGGACTTTCCCTATAATGGCTGCTCCCAGCTGCTCCAAGCCAGGCTGGGGCTGAGTATTGGACCTGCAAATAGAAGCCTGTCTCTCCTCTCTATGACCCACCTGCTCACACAGAAGTGTGCAGGAGGAAGTCGCCTGACTTAAATGCAAGAAGGGACAAAACTGGACAGAGGGAAGGGAAGGGAGTAGATTGGTACAAAGAGTCTGGTGAGACTGGGACTGGAGGGGAAAGGAACCAGAACTTACTGGGCAACAGACTGGGACTAAGAGCTGGCGGTGGGGGGAAGAAGGAAGGCAGGAACTGGTGGTTGGTTAAGGTGGCTGGGACTGGGAGCCAGAGCGGAGGGAGACTGGGGCTAGGATCTGGGGAGGGAAACAGTGGGAACTGAGAGTCAGTTGGCTGGATGGGGTTCACCAAGATAGGACTAGGAGCTTGTTGGGGGCAGATTGGAACTAGCTGGACAAGGAGACTGAGACGAGGAACATGTGGGGAGGGAGCAGTGGGGGTGGGGACAGATCTAACAAAGAGCTGGATGTGGGGGGAGAACTGGGACTGGTTAGGCCAAAACAAAATTGGGACAAGGAGCCAGAGAGGTAGTGGGGGGCACTGAGATTGGCTGAGGGGCTCAGGGAAGAAGACTAGAACTGGGAACCTGTGCGAGGCGGAAAGAGACAGATCTGACAAGGAGGGGGAACTGGAACTGGCTGGGCAAGACAACTAGGAAACCTGAAGAGCACTGGGACTGGGTACAAAAGGAGAATTTGACGGGGATGAGGAGCAAGGGGTGGGGAAGAGGTGGGACAGGTTGGAGGGAACTAGGCAGAAGGGGTCAAGCTTGGGGAAAACAGGCAGAAGAGTCTGTGCCCTCTAGATACGGCTTCCTTCCAGAACCTGGAATAGAACCCCAGATTCCTGAGTCTCACCAGTCCTCTGTTCTCAGAAAATATCTGTGAAATCCACTGCCAAAGTGTACATCTCATCCTCGTTTAGTGCAGGTCCACATAGAGAACAACCTACTACTGCTATTTTTCACTCAGTTAGCTCAAGTGACAGAGGTCTGTATAGTGGATCTGAAGGTTCCAACCCTGATGATGACCCATGTAGGTATCAATATGATGCCACTGTGATGGATTTTTTTTCAGTTTTTTTATAAACCTAGGATATTTCACACAAAAAGCTATGGTAAAAGAGTGGTATTAAGGTTGCAAAATCAAGCACTCAGAAGTTAGGAAATGCCAAAACTAAGGTTGTCTAAGCAATCTTAGTTTGGACCCTTTGAAAGTATCCATTATGATACCATCTTTAATTAAATGATCACAAACTATGTTTTCCACAAGACCCCTGCCTCATTCAGTGGATAGGCAGGACCTGCTCTGGGGCTAAATCAGGATAGTGTTTTAAAAGGAGGCAGTAGTTTGTAGGACCTTGCCTCATTTGTTGCAGCGGTTGGAAAGGGTGTACTGAATGAGAAAGGGGATTGTAGGAACAAAATGGACAGTTTCATAGTTAAGGCAATTGAATGCTGCCCTGGAGAACTACCTGGAGATTATACCCTGCCTCTGCCACAGAGTTGCTGTGTGATGATTGGCAAGTCACTTAAGCCAGCCTTTTCACAGTTGGTCACTAATTGTGTTTCCCTCATTTTCTGGCTGCCCAACTTGATGCCTTGGGAACTGATTTGCAGAACTGAATCTGAAATTGAAGTCAATGGGAGCTGTGCTTTTAACATATAAAATGCTAAAAAACAGGAACTAGGTGTCTCAAATTGGGCACCCAAAATTAGTGGAAACTTTTTATCTTAATCTCTCTGTTCTCCATCTATAAAATAGGGATAATAACTACCTCTTACCTCACAGGAGTGATGTGAAGAAAAGTTAATGAAATTTGTAATACTATAGTGATGTGCACCATAGATAAGCCCATGAGATATTTAATAATGCTGCTTTCAGAGCAGGGCTTGAATAGTGTGCAATAAATAAGGCCAAGGGTCACACACTGAACAATGAAGATAAAACAAAATATTTAATAGCTGCTCATTAGGTGAGCATGGTCCATCCTGTGCACTGCATGAGGCAGGGGTCCAGTGGAAAAAATAGTATGTGAAGATGCACTTAAAGACTGTATCATAACGCATACACATCAAGGGGGCCTCATTAAAGGTTGCAGGGGCAACCTTAATTCTGGGAGCTTGACTTTGCAACCCTGATGTTCATTTCATGTTCTTTTTTGTGTGTAATTAATAGATAAAGTGAGAGTCGACTCTCCCCAGCTGTCCCTCAACCTTGCCATCATTAAGGGTTGATATTCTTACAGGCATCACAGCAGAAGTGGGTCTTGAGGAGGGATTTGAAGGAAGTGAGGGCAGTGGCTTTAGGGATCAGTTCATGGAGGCCATGCCATGCATGGAAGAAGATACTAGCAACTTTATCGCTTGCCATCTCCTTTCATCTGTTTTCCCAGGCATATGGGCTATATGACGATACAGTGGTATTAACTTCTGCTCGGAAAACTTCTCCTTTACTTCTAGTCTGTGCCTCTTAACTTGTTTTTGCTAATCTGCACCTGAGCTACGTGTTGTATAAGAGTGTAATCATATTACTTGTTATCCATCACCCTTATTTTGACTTGTACAATGAATTAATTAAATCTTTTTGTGGTCACATGTGCATGAAAGATGCTGTATAAATAAAGCATCTTACTAGTCTACCTCTAGATGTCAGCATTTGCTCTGAATTTGAATCACAGTGTGTTGCTGTGGATAAAATATGCTTTAAGGCAGTTACTGGATCAAATTTACTACTGGCATGAGTGGGCTCAACTCCTCTGAAGTGAATGGAGTTGCTCCTGCTGACACTTGTGGTGCAGCTGACCTACTGCATGTAATGGAGTGTGTTGAGTCTTGTCAGTGGTACCCAGACCTTCAAAAGCTTAATTTTCAATGTGCACATTCATAAAATTCTGGTACATCTCAAAGTGTTACTGCACAAATATATATGTGGGAAGGTGGGTGGGTGGAAATGCGTGCTTTTTAAGGTAAGTTGCTTGGTTTTTCTAATTCACCTAGCGTCCTTCCAGTGACACTCAACCTTAGAAGCCTCCTTCAAAGGCCTTCAGTCATTCATGTGCTCATAAATTACCCTCAGAATTGATAAATCTGGTTTAACAAAACCTGAAACCAGGTGAAAACTTACTTGACTCAGATCTCACTATAAACCTGTGTGAACCTTTTGGCTGGTTTCAGCCCATTTTCAAGCAAACCTGGAACAATTTACAGTTTTAAGTGGAAGCCAAGAGAGGTGTGGTCAATTTTTGCAACCCTAATTTGCAACATAAGTTTCACTTTGAGATTTAGGATTTGTTCAAACCTGGAATTCAAAGGAAAACATGGACTGCAAACCCAGGTGAACTGAAAGGAATTAGAAAATGCTCATACATCCGCCATATTAACATCTGGGTAAAAACTGCCAAAAAGCAAAAGCCACTCTAGCCTTGTTTATATGAAGGGTGAAATTCACCTTGGAGCAGAGAGCCAGTGGGAAGTTCTCTGCACAATTTCAGCCAATGGCATGGCAGAGTGGTGGGACCAGAGGCACAACAGCCACATATTTGGGATCTCTGCTCCCAAAGCATGCTGTCAAAGTGCTGGCCCTGAATAACCCAGCATAGAGGATGGAGTTTGGGGGTGGAGGATGGCCAAAGGTAGTCCAGATCTAGCGACCCTAACCTAGCTGCTGTCTACTCCAGCCCATACGCAGGAATAACAATCAGGCTATGTCATTGCCACTAAAGTCACTGTGAGTTTTCCATTGACTGTAATGGGTGAAGGATCAAGCTCTGAAAGCTTATATGAGTTACTGTGGGCCCTACCCTGGAAGGTCTTCAGTATGTCCAACCCCCATTAATACCCACAGGAGTAGAGGGAATCCAGCATTATACAGGATTGGGTCCTATTTAAGATACTGAGGCTGTCCCCATGCACCATCATAGTAGCTGAGGTCACATGGATTGCCTGCAGGAGCACTTCTAGATTTTAATATCGGGGGAAGAGTGCAGGGATTTTCGTTAGCAACCCTCTATTCTAGAAGTCTTGCTTCTCACTTTAGTCCAAGTGATCCTGAAGCTGCTGCCCTGAAGGGCACAATGTAAAGCGCATTATAATAGTTTATTTATTAAATACTAACATTGTGCTCACCTGCATAGAGAAGCTAATAACTTAAATCCAACTATTTTTTGGACTTCCCTTTGTTTAGGATCATGTTTATTTCTAACTAGAGATTGTTCTGAATCAAAAAACTTGGATCCTATCTCCTGTCCTACTCTGGGGATGGAGGGGTGAGCATTTAAACACAAACCAAACCCAGATCTGGATTTGCATCTCATGGCTGACATCTTTATCTTTAATGAGCCTGTAGTATCCTTCATCATAGTGAAGACACAACACTCAAGGGATTCTTTACTGGCACTTTGCCAATAAGACAAGCCCCTGTAATTCTTAATGGATCATGTCTGTTACAAATGAAGCCAAGTGCACACATATGAACATCATGGATTGTGAAGGCAGCTGGAAATCCAGATAGAGATGGGACTCAAGCTGTAACATCTTTGTTTTAATAGCTTAATTTTAGAGTCACGCCCATTTATTTTTTATTGGCATTTGAAAAAGAATGGTAGATGCAAATGCCACAGATTACTATGAAGTGGACATTTTAAATATAGTTACAACCACAATCATGTGGAATTAACAGGCCATATCTATTCTTATTATCGTACTACATAAAATAATCTCCAGAGAGACAATCCACTTACCACCAGTGTAAGGAAATTAGGTGGTTAATATAGCATGTCTTGAGAAAATAGAAATATGCCACAATTCATCCATGCAAAATAGAACATTGCACCCCACTTCCAATTCATATTCATACCGTCACATACTAATAAATTCATTCTGACAAACATCATGTCTGTGCTTTCTGAGGTATGATATACAGTTTTATGTTACACATTTCATCTAGCTCTCCTTTATTTTTATTCATTGCATTAGGTCTTGGGCTAAAACACTAGACTTGCCTTACAAAAAGAAGATATTTAAGGAGCTCCATTGTGTTCTCTACAGAACGACACTTACCATCTAACCAGATGGGATTTATTGGATAACAGAAGGTCAAATTTAACTAGTTTGTCTAATGGCAATAAACAGGAATAAAATCAGATCTTCTATAAAAAATCCATTTGGAAGCTCAGGAGAGAAGAAATCCAACACAAATTAAATGTAATTTGAAGCACCATAATGGCTGTGGGGTGACACTGCATTAGCCCCAGTTCATGTATCCTTTCCAACCAGTCACTAAGTTCATTTTGATTTCTAGCTATTTACTACAGCCCCCATGTTTCCTTCCACTGTGTGGTGAAAATAGTGTAAATAATCCCATTGTAATTTACAAGGCCATATGGTCCTCCCCTGCTGCATAGTTGTCTCCATCCTTTCTGGAGAAGTTCCACACAGGAAGGGAGGAAAAATCAATGAGCAGAAGAAAGAGCAGGAAGACGTTGATTTTACACAACTGACGTTGATTTTACATTAATGTCCATGTATAAGGCTGCTCAGAGCAACGTTAACTAATTCTGAGCTCTGTGACTACCAGCATAGGGGTCACAGAGTGTGGTAGTGGCTCTGGGGTCAATGCACCAAAACTACCAAACAGCCATACTGGTGGTACTCCAGTGGGGGGAACAAAGCTGAGCAGAATGTTGAGGGATGGTCTCTCATGTGACTACCTGGAGATCTCCAGGGCTGGGAACAGTTTTTTCTGCACATTCTAGATATTTGCTTTGTGTCCTCTACCCATACTGTATCCCAGCTAGTCCCACAGTCTAGGGCGGGGCCTGAAGCCCAGTCAGCCACACTGTTAAGGCATAGGGCTTTTGGTTTAATTTCTTCCTTTCCACGCACACTTGCTTACCACTATATAGGTCATAAAGTATTGGAGTTTAATGCCATTAGGTACCACCAGGTCATCTATGTCTGTCTTCCTGTATATCACAGGCCACCAACATCACCCAGCACCCACACACTAACCCAATAACCGAAAATCTTTGCATGCATGTGACTTGTACCCATCAATCTCCAGTCAAAAGGAGACATGTACCCATCCAAAGACAGAATATGGCTTCAAGTGGTTCCACTACCCACTGTTGTTTCTGAAAAAAGCAACAGAGGGTCCTGTGGCACCTTTAAGACTAACAGATGTATTGGAGCATAAGCTTTCGTGGGTGAATGCCCACTTCATCAGACCCACGAAAGCTTATGCTCCAATACATCTGTTAGTCTTAAAGATGCCACAGGACCCTCTGTTGCTTTTTACAGATCCAGACTAACATGGCTATCCCTCTGATACTGTTGTTTCTGAGTTTACCTTTTCCCCCAACCACAGCTAAGAACCAAAAGAAACACTAGCATATCAATGTGAATTACTATTATTATTATTTGCTCAGTGGTGACAGTGTTTTTGGTGCATGTCCAATGCATAAAAATAAAGACAGTTCCCACTCTGAAGAATACAGTCTGAAAGATAGGCACAAAGAAGTCAGGACACACTGAGACATCCAGAGGCAGGATGGTTTAGTGGGTTTGTTCTTTTTGATGGTTTTTTTCATTATCAATCACTTCTTGTGGCACTAGTTCAAAAGGTTTGAGCCAGAGGCATCATTCTGGGGGACAAAAACTGCTCACCTTACTTATTGATTTCAATGTGTAGGGGCAAAAGAATACTTAATAGTCAAGTTTTAAAAGTCTTATAACTTGGAAGGTTGCCCTAAAGCATTAAATGCCCCAATGTTTCCTTCAAGATAGATCTTACTCAAAGTCCAATATATCAGGTAAGCCAAGTATTGCTATCATGGCAAAGGTGGAAGTGAAACACAGGTTATGAATTGTTGACATAGTATGTGCTTGATATGCAACTCTCATCGATAGGGTTGAAGATAAAAAGCTTTGCACAATGGATCCAAAAAGGGATGGCTGGAACAACAACACCAGATAGTTGATAAAGGGGATGGTATGGGTCACGTACAGTACTCTCTTTTCCAGGATGGAGACTGAGAAAAGCCAGCTCCAGTGGACATTGGTCAGGGCTTCATCATCTGGCCCACAGAAAAGTTAAAGGAGCTGTGACAGAGGGTGAGTGGCAGAACCAGGAATAAAACCCAGGAGCCTCAAGTCTCAGTACTTTTCTTGAATGCTAGACTATATTGCCTGGCAGATTACAAAGGGAAAATGCACATAACAAAGATGAAAAGGAGGACTTTCAGGAATGCAAGAAAAATCTAAAAATCACTCACTTTTAATTTCTCCCCCTCCTATAACTAATTAGCAAGCTGAATACATTTAATTATGTTTTGCATTTACACAGAGAATTCAGTTCTTATGCAGAGACTCTTCCATATTAAGTAAAAATTTCAGTTTATGAAAACTTTTATAGATAAAAGGGAAAAAAGGGAGGAGGTGTTGCCTTATATTTTTAAAATGTATACACTTGGACTGAGGTTGAGATAGAAACAAGAGACAGACTTGTTGAAAGTGTCTGGGTAAGGATTAAAGGGGTAAAAAATAAGGGTGATGTCATTGTAGGGGTCTACTACAGACCACCAAACTAGGAAGAAGAGGTGGATGAGGCCTTTTTTAAACAACTAACAAAATCATCCAAAGCACAAGACTTGGTGGTGATGGGGGACTTCAACTACCCAGACATCTGTTGGGAAAAAACAGCAGGGCACAGATTATCCAGCAAGTTCTTGGAATGTATTGGAGACCATTTTTTTTATTTCAGAAGGTGGAGAAAGCTACTGGGGGGAGGCTGTTCTAGATTTGATTTTGACAAATAGGGAAGAACTGGTTGAGAATTTGAAAGTGGAAGGCAGCTCGGGTGAAAGTGATCATGAAATGATAGAGTTCATGATTCTAAGGAATAGTAAGTAGGAGGAAGAACAACACAATAAAGACAATGGATTTCAAGGAGGCAGACTTAAACAAACTCAGGGAGTTGTTAGGTAAAATCCCATGGGAAGCAAGTCTAAGGGAAAAAACAATTGAAGATGGTTGGCAGTTTTTCAAAGAGACATGATTAAGGGTACAAGAGCAAACTATCCCACTGCGTAGGAAAGATAAGAAGTATGGCAAGAGACCACCCTGGCTTAACCAGGAGATCTTCCATGATCTAAAACTCAAAAAAGAGTCCTACAAAAAGTGGAAACTCAGTCAAATTACAAAGGATGAATATAAACAAATAACACACGTATGTAGGGACAAAATGAGAAAAGCCAAGGCACAAAACAAGATCAAACTAGCTAGGGACATAAAAGGAAACAAGAAAACATTCTACAAATACATTAGAAGCAAGAGGAAGACCAAGGGCAGAGTAGGCCCGTTACTCAATGAGGGGGGAAAGACAATAACAGAAATTGTGAAAATGGCAGAGGTGCTTAATGACTTCTTGGTTTCAGTTTTCACCAAGAAGGTTGGTGGCGACTGGACGTCTAAAATAGTGAATGCCAGTGAAAATGAGGTAGGATCAGAGTCTAAAATAGGGAAAGAACAAGTCAAAAATTACTTAGACAAGTTAGATTTCTTCAGATCACCAGGGCCTGATGAAATGCATCCTAGAATAATCAAGGAGCTGACTGAGGAGATATCTGAGCCATTAGCAATTATCTTTGAAAAGTCATGGAAGACGGGAGACATTCCAGAAGACTGGAAAAGGGCAAATATAGTGCCCATCTATAAAAAGGGAAATAAGGACAACCCGGGGAATTACAGACCAATCAGCTTAACTTCTGTACCCGGAAAGATAGTGGAGCAAATAATTAAGCAATCAATTTGCAAACACCTAGAAGATAATAAGGTGATAAATAACAGTCAGCATGGATTTGTCAAGAACAAATCGTGTCAAACCAACCTGATAGCTTTCTTTGACAGGGTAACAAGCCTTGTGGATGGGGGGAAGCAGTAGATGTGGTATATCTTGACTTTAGTAAGGCTTTTGATGCTGTTTCGCATGACCTCATAAACAAACTAGGGAAATACAACCTAGCTGGAGCTACTATAAAGTGGGTGCATAACTGGTTGGAAAATTGTTCCCAGAGAGTAGTTATCAGTGGTTCACAGTGATGCTGGAAGGGCATAACGAGTGGGGTCCCGCAGGGATTGGTGCTGGGTCTGGTTCTGTTCAATAACTTCATCAATGATTTAGATAATGGCATAGAGGGTACACTTATAAAGTTTGCGGATGATATCAAGCTGGGAGGGGTTGCAAGTGCTTTGGAGGATAGGATTAAAATTCAAAATGATCTGGACAAACTGGAGAAATGGTCTGAAGTAAATAGATGAAATTCAATAAGGATAAATGCGAAGTACTCCACTTAGGAAGGAACAATCAGTTGCACACATACAAAATGGGAAATGACTGCCTAGGAAGGAGTACTGCAGAAAGGAATCTGGGGGTCATAGTGGATCACAAGCTAAATATGAATCAACAGTGTAACGCTGTTGCAAAAAAAGCAAACATCATTCTGGGATGTATTAGCAGGAGTATTGTAAGCAAGACATGAGAAGTAATTCTTCCGCTCTACTCCACGCTGATTAGGCCTCAACTGGAGTATTGTGTCCAGTTCTGGGTGCCACATTTCAGGAAAGATGTGGACAAATTGGAGAAAGTCCAGAGAAGCGCAACAAAAATGATTAAAGGTCTAGAAACCATGACCTATGAGGGAAGATTGAAAAAATTGGTTTTGTTTAGTCTGGAGAAGAGAAGACTGAGTGGGGACATGATAACAGTTTTCAAGTATGTAAAAGGTTGTTACAAGGAGGAGGAAGAAAAATTGTTTTTCTTAACCTCTGAGGATAGGACAAGAAGCAATGGGTTTATATTGCAGCAAGGGAGGTTTAGGTTGGACATTAGGAAAAACTTCCTAGCTGTCAGGGTGGCTAAGCCCTGGAATAAATTGCCTAAGGAGGTGGTGGAATCTCCATCAATAGGGATTTTTAAGAGCAGGTTGGACAAACAGCTGTCAGGGATGGTTTAGATAATACTTAGTCCTGCCTTGAGTGCAGGGGACTGGACTAGATAATCTCTTGATGTAGCTTCCAGTTCTATGATTCTATAACAGGACAAATTAATCTTTGGTGTAGCTCCACTGATGCAAATGACCTGATGTGAGGCATGAACCTGATCTAAGATAAAAAATATTTGAAATAAAGGATTTATATTGGAAACACTGGCACAATCTTAATCATGTGAGTTCTAGCTTGAAGAAACCCTAATAGATATGTGGAGAAAATTCTATATCTTCCTTCCAGATTTGTTGAGAAAAGTCTATATCTATGTGGGTCCACTGAAAGTGCTAATTATTGTTGCCAATTGTGGTTGGATGTATTCCTGGAGGTTTCATCACATAGCATAATGTTTCATTAAAGATTAATCGTTAATTCCTGGAGACTACAGGACAATCCTGGAGGGTTGGCAACCCTAATGCTAATTAGCATTCAAAAGATTGACTTCACTTCCAGCTCACAATACATGTACATCTCACACAGGCACAGAACCATAAACAAGAAAAGACCAGAATAAAATTGTGTAGAAGAGGGGGATATTAGGCTTATTAAAATAACATAGGACTTCCCCTAAAGGGGGTGATTATCATGATATAATCCCACTGAGAAAAAAATGGTCAGTGCAAGATACCTCACAACATCCCATGTGATTGGTAGTTATCTCATAGAAATATGAATGCTCTAATTCTCTATTACAAAGTTCAGTCTGGGAATCCTGACAGGCTATATGTGAAGGAGAGTGACTGTCTCTGTGAAAGAGTCTAAAACCCGGGGGGAGGGGAATTCATCCAGCAGGCTTGCAAAATGTTACATTTTTTCTGATTCACATGTTTCTAATTTAGATTTAAAGACACTGTGCCAAATTCTGTCTGTGGTTAAACTCATGCAGTCTGAGTAACCTTAAATAGGGTTTTACAGATATAGCCCACAAAATAATTTGGTTCAGGGATTGAGAGATTAATGATACAAACAGGTGCCCCATTTCCCTCAGAAACAAACTGATCTCCATCTCTGAGAAACTATAGGGCTGACCAAGACCGTCTTGCAAATAGGGGTATTTGTCCTGTTATATTGTCCCTTAATGATCAAAATGATTGGCTTTCTCCTTCATGTATTTTTACTTTATGATCTACTTCGTTAAAAATTCTTCTCTTGTCACATGTTGGTTGTATAGTTCAAGTTTCTATGGCCATTTGCAACATTTATTTTATCTTGTAATTTATAAACTGTGTCCAGTTACAAAAACACTGGGACATAGGTATGACAATTCATAACACACAATTTTTAATCACAAAGACAAGGTAGGTGAGGTAATATCTTTTACTGGACCAACTTCTTTTGGTGAAAGAGACAAGCTTTTGAGCTACAGTGAGCTCTTCTTCAGGCTCAAAAGCTTGTCCCTTTCACCAACAGAAGTTAGTCCAATAAAAGATATTACTTCACCCACCTTGTCGCTCTAATATCCTGGGACTAACACAGCTGGAACAACATTGCAAACAATTTTTAATCACCACAGCCAAAAGAAAAGGCTCATCTCCCATTGTAGGCAGAAGCCTAAAGGTCTCTGAAGAAATTAGGATTAAAAAACAAAACAATAATCCAACAATTTTTGCTCTCATGAACAAGCAGCGGAAATGAATTCCAAAGCTAGAGACCTTCAACTGAAAACACCCTGCCACCAAACCTCAACTATTTAAATCTAAGAACTCTTAGCTCAAGTGCCCCAGCTAATCTCAACTGCTGTGATGACACCTGGGGAGAGCGGTGTCTTATTTAAAGAGCCAGGGCTCAGCCTCAAGGCATTACACTGCACATAGATCAATGTCAGCAACTTGAATTGTAGTCTGAAGCAAACAGGATGCCAGTGCAGTCTTCAAAGAATTGGAGTAATGTGCTCCTTGAGGCTAACGCCACCAAGCAGACAGCAGATGCAGCTTAGTGAATATAGTGATCATGATAGGCACCAGACTGATGGCGCTGGAGACTGAAACCCCCTATCCACAACCAAGTGCAATGTAAGGAATGTCAGTGCAAGCTTCCCATATAGCCCTGCCAATGTGCCTCAACTCTGACCTGAAGGGGCCACTTTTAGGGGGAGAGGGTGGTTTAGCGTTTATGCCCATTTGATCTTTGGCATCTCTACTGAGAGTACCAGCAAGAGTGACAATTGTGATGAGGTCACTTGTCTATTCTATCTCCGGAGTATCTGAACATCTTCAACTAGTGCATTAAGCAATGTGACTAACATCTGTCACGTGTTTGTTCTCTCATTCTCTCCCCAAGAGAGAAGTGTATACAGTGGAGTGTTATGTTTTGGAATCTTTTTTTTAATAAAATGTTGCTATATATTTATTATTGCAGTGTTATTGTAGCCATGTTAGTCCCAGGATATCAGAAAGTCAAGGTAGGTGAGGTAATATATGTTATTGGACTAATGTCTGTTGGTAAAAGAAACAAGCTTTCGAGCTACACAGAGATCTTCAGGCCTGGGAAAGGTACTCAGAATGTCATAGCTAAATACAAGGTGGATCAGATTGTTGAAGGCATAAGGAGTTAACATATGTTGCAAGAGACCATTCAAGTTGAAGTGAGCAATGAAGTGACCTCTGCAGTCATAGGACAAAGAAAGTTTAAGTGGGTTACAGATTACTGTAATGAGACACAATCAGTGTCTCTACTGAGTGTATGATTTTTATTGGCTGGCTAAATTATGAATTTAAGCTATATGTTTATGTTAGAGAAGGCAAGGTCAAATAAATGCACCTTGAACTTAGATTGAAAGGTGGAGAGGTTTGTGAACTCTTTAGTTCCTGTGGGAGTTCATTCCACAAACTTGGGCTGGCCCATGAGAAAGTTTTGTCTCCTGCACAGAGGAGCTTTACCTTTATTGTACAAAATTTAATTGTGCCAGAGGAGCAAAGTTGTTGACCACAATCTTCATCCCAGAGCTTGGCGATCTTTTTGATATCCTGGGCCAAGAGCTTTGAGCACCTTGAAGATAAGGACTGAGACCTTGAACTCAGTTCAATATGCTATGGCAAGCCAGGGTAGGAAGTAGAGGACAGGTTGTGTGTGCTTGCAGTAGTCTGTGTTGCTAAGGAGACACGCTGCTGTGTTTTGTACTAGTTGGAGTTTCCTTAGCACGGAAAGCTTCAAGACCAGACATATCACACTGCTGTAGTCCAGCTGAGAGGTGAAGGAGGCAAGAATAACTGAGGCCAGGTCATCATTGCCAGAATGGGATGAAATCTGCTAGCCAACCAGAGATAGTGAAAATTTAGCATCAGTGAGCTCTTAAGCTATGGACTGAATGGACTAATTGTAGATGTGTATCTTCAACTAAAGGAGACTGTATTGTGACTGAAAACTCTTCAAAATGCTTTCCTCTGCCCACCAACCTCACCTTCTGCTCAGCTTCAGCTTCAACCAAAAGCTGATCTTGTCCAAGCACTGGGCCATCTTGGTGGTACTGGCATGGACGTATGTGGTGATGGATAGGTAGAGCTGTGCACCATTTGCATATTGCTGGCATTTGAGTCCATGTCATCTGACCAGTTCACCAGTTCCTAGTGACTGCATATAGATACTGAATAGGACTAGAGAGAGAATTGATCCTAGTGAGACTCCACAAGTGATGTCTCTAGTATGGAGGTGAAGTTTCTGATCACCACTTGTTAGGCTTTTCCCTCCTGGAGGGACTCAAACCATTCTAGCACATTACCCCAGACCTCTGCCATCCCTCTCAGGTGAGACAGCACTAGCTTACGGTTGACAACATCGATTGCTGTGGAGAGGTCCAGGAGGATGAGAATGTACTGTCTGGTCTCTATCCACTGACAGCAGGAGACTATCCATTAGTGCCACTAAAGTTGTTTCAGTTCCATGTCCTGACCTGAATCCAGACTGTGCCACATCTACGATACTAGCTTCAATTAGATGAACTTGCAGTTGGTCTTAGGCTAGCTTCTCTAGGAGCTTGCCCAGGGACGGAAGATTTGACGCAAACCAATAGGTGGCTAGAACTAGTGTATCCAGTGTGGATTTCTTCAGTGGGAAGAAGTCCACTGAAAAAACCCACTGGGACCTGGACTGAGGCCACCAGTTCATTTCTAACAGATCACCAGAGGGCCATCAGACAGTGACAACTGTTGGCTGCTACCAGCTAGACTAAATTAGAACTGGTGACCTAGTAAAAGTGTAAAGCTCTGTAACCTATTAACACCTCACTGCTATTGTTATTAAACTTCACAAAACTAGTTTTACAAAAAGGATGTAAAGATATTTCATTACCTGTGTTTGTTCAACTTGAAATTATACTTATGTCATTTAGAGATTTATCTTCACAACTTTCATTCCCCTCATTCTCAGTCATGATATCAGCATGTCTGGCACAGTTAGATACTAACACAGTGCTTCAAATTTTAATGGTTTCCAAGAGATTCTAAAGAAAAGTCTGGACTTTTTTTTTCTTTTACTGTTGCTTGAAAATCAGTGTGACAAAGATTTGTTTGCTTCAGTGAGCACGGGAGTTGGTGATTTAATGCATATTTTTTATTTTATAAAAATAGCCTGCCTTCTTCCCTCCCTCTACTGCAACAAGAGTGCTTGAAGATGGGACTGGCATAATAAGGTCAGTGCTGCAGTGCAGTGTAACAAACTTGTCAGTAAATGTTAATATCAAAAGCACTGTTTCAAGATCATTGCTTTATTCAGCTCACCAACTTATGGAACAGCTTCATGTCACGCAACTTGCTGCTTACAGCAATGAATGATGCATAGATTTAAAAAAAAAATAAAAACCTTTCATTTAAAACCAGAATAAGATTAAGAATTTAAAATTTAAGTGACATCGACACATCCCTAATTCCTGTTCATTTTGATAATATCTGCATGTCTGCTGTGCTCATCACCAGAGTATTTAGGTTCCTTAGTCCCTAGTAAATCCTCTTTGCACTGCTGTAGCTGAAAATTCACCTGTCGTAGGGAAATCCTCTAGCAGTCCAGTGCCTTAACACAAGACCATCCTTCCACCCCTTGACGATGTCAAAATTCCACACATTGATATGGCAGAAAGTGCCAGAGGGGGGCAACAAATATTGGAGCACTGAAAATATTTCCATACCAGGAAGGAGTGAAGGGATTAGCAGTGGACTATTGAGTTTTCAGGAGTAATGAATGAGAGGAGTGATAACAGAAAAATGTACATTAATGAGTGATACAGAGAAAGACAACAAATCACTCTTATGCTTTCACATAATACAAAACCAAGGAGTTGCAACACAAATTAAAACCAAAAATCTAAAACTGATTACATATATTACTTTTTTAACATAAATACATAATTAATCTCTGGAACTCTTTGCCACAAGATATTATTGGGGAATAAACTAAGCAAAATTTGTAAAAGGATTAGATACTTATATGAATAATGAGGATACACAAAGTTATACTAGTTAGAAAAAAATGACAAGAGATATAAATCCCCATGTTCGGCACATAAGGCAACCACTAACTGCCTGGGTTCAGGGAGAAAGTTCTTATATGGAGATTTTATTGTATAATTGTCTATTATGTAGATTTCGTCTTCTGAAGTATCTGGCGCTAGCCTTTGCAACAAGATTCTAGACTAGATAGACAACGGTCTGATCCACTATGGCAATTACTATCTTCATTGCTCCTGTGATACAGGGCCTATGGAAGCTATGCTCTGCCACACTTAAAATGTGATGCCAGCTTACATGCAAAATTACAGGGTTAAAGCTGTTCAGTCAGTCAAATACTCTGACTGTTAGTGTCCCCGAGTGCTTTAAAATTTAGCTTCTCCTCTTCTCCCGATGTTTTCTCCCAAACCTCCTCGTTTTCTTCCTTGCCTCCCTGATCCCATTGATCTCCATACTGAATTAGTCTTGCATGAGAAATTATGCAAGTGTTTCCACTCCACTTCATTTATCTAACTGAAGGTCTCTTTGGCTCGCTTACTCCCTCAACAATAATCTGAGCAAGCATCCTATTTTTTAATCCTATACACTGAAAATTTTTATTGAGCAGATGGTTCAAAATGAAGTATCTCTCTGTACATCATTCTGACATTCACAATTAATCTTTAGGCAGATGAATAATTTGTAGAAGATCAACATGCTAGCTAGCATTAATGAAAAGATAGCCTCTACCACAGGCCTTGGGAAACATCTGTTTCACAGCAATTTTAATGTAAAGAATCATTGAATCAAAAGACTACATGCTTTCTGTAAGGAAGACAGCAATTGCCACTAGGAGTTGAGCTAGCCCGGTATCCTGTCTTTGACAATGGCCAGCACTAGATTTTTCAAAGGAAAGTGATAGAATCCCTATAATGGATGGTGATGGCATAACTTGCCCATAGGGAAAATTTCTAAACCCCCATCCGTTAATGGTTGGCTAATGGCCTGAAGCATGAAGGTTTATATATTGTTTTATCCTATCTGATGCAACTGTGCATGTTCGCATTAGCCATATAAATGTCAAATCCTTTTTTTGAATCTTGCTAGGAGGCTAAAGGAAAAGGAGATAATGTAAATTAAGGGAACTTATTAAAATATACGTCACTCTGCTGAACTGATCAGTAAAATACAAAACATCAATAAAAATGGGGTTAGTTAATGGGATATGCTGGCTCCTTAAGGAAAAGAGGCCCCCGTGTCCAAGCTACCTGTTCTAAGCAGTCTCAACTGAACAAAGAGCCTGCGGACAACAGAGGCGAACATAGAGAGAGAGGAAATGGTCCTGGGTGAAGACCAAGTCCAGGGGCCAGAAGCCTTATAGTGTAGGGTGGGGCAAGGTTCCCCTCTCTCCCAATCAATTAATCAATCAATCAATCCAACCAACACCAAAACGCTGGGTGGGAAAATTGCACAAAAAGCTCCCTCAGTCTCAATGTGAAGGGGGAAATAGATAGGCACTTTGGACTGTCAACTCAGTGGGGCAACTCAGAATCCTCTTCCTAGGCTGTGGAAGAGGGATGGAAAAACCACAACAGACAGTCCACAGGACACTGGGGGCAAGGACTTATGCTATTTATGTTTGAGGTCATTTTATTTTGAAAGACTTTTATGGCCTGCCCAGGTGAAGCTGCACCAGGGAAATGCAAAGGGCCTGCTGAGAAAGAGGGGGAGAAAGAGGCTCAGGGTGGTAAGCCTGTCACAGTTACCTTGCTGTCTAGTTAATCGAGGCACAACCTAAATATGGCAATACAGTAGGAGTAAAAGGAAGTATCCCAATAGGCAGAGCTCAAACTGAATAGCCATGCACAGGTACCTTTAGCTGGCTTGTAATACTGCCACATAACTGATCTGAAAGGCTGTATACAGCTTCTGGGAGGCCACCCACCTCCAGGGATAGGTCACACCTAGCAGGGAATTCTGCTAGAGACTACAGGAGGGAGAGACCATCCCAGTGGCAGACAGTGGGGGTTAGGAAGTAGTTGCCAGCTGAATAGTCTGTGCCCGTGAGCCCACCCAGACCTATGTACAGGAGGGAAAAGTTGGGTAGCAGCATCTGAAGAGCCTAGGGCAGATTGTCACCTGGTATAAATTGTCATAGCTCTACTGAAGTCATTGGAGCTATAAGAGTTTACACCAGATGAGCATCTGCCTCAGGAATCTGTACTGGAAGTTGTCCCAGCCCAAAAAGAGGAATAATGGAGGAGTGAGAGAAGGTGGGGAAGAAAGTTAGGGTAGTAGTGAAGCACAAAGAGAGAGGGAGAGATATGGGTGGGAGGAAGAAGAAGGATCTGAAAGGGCCATACATTGTTAGTGAGTGTGAGGGGCAACAACGGAAAAGAAGGATACCCCAGGTTGAGGCAAGACTGGGATATTCAAAAGAGAGACTGGATGGGTTTCTTGGCCCTCATGCAGGAAAAACCAAGACAGCAATCTAGTACCAAGAGGGTCCAGGAATGACTAGGTAAGGAAGCAGCGGGGCTGGGAACCAGAGGAAGGATAAAAAAGGGGGTCCAGACAAAGCCTCAGGCACAGAAGGATAGTGTACGGACCCAGACAGAATCCAAGGAGTAACAGGATACAGATGGGACCCAGACAGATTTTCAAGGTCAGCAAGTTACAGAGGGACCTTAGGCTTGACCTCACAGTGAACAGGCTAGCATAGGAGCTCAGACAGGATCGCCCCAAGGGAAAAAGGTAGAGCAGGCTGGTTCTGAGTTCCTTCCTACATGCTGATGAGCTAACCGAGTAGCTGGAGTCAACGGAGAGTGAAGTGGAGGCTCTCAGGTGCTGGAGAGAGCAGCTGGCCACGGATCTCCAGTTCACTAAGGAGGAGAAACACCACCTGTTCCACTTGGTATACGACCTCAAGACAGAAGCAGAGGCTCGGCATATAGGGATGGACAAGTTGTGGCATACAGAGACCCCAAAATCCAGGAGGCAAAGGTGAAGTGAAAGGACTCTTAAATGATATCCAGGTAAGAGAGACCTGTGAGAGTAGACCCTGACTGAAGGGGGGCAAAAGGACTGAAAAAAACACTCTCCCAACAGACGTCTGGGAGGGAGAAGATCCTGACAAAGTGGGGCAAAAGAGTGTGGTAGAACCACCACCCCAATCCTGTCTGAGGGGGGGAGATGTGTGATGGGGTGGACTAGGCCCAGAGGCCCCCTGCTGGAGGCTTCAGGGTTCTACCATACCCCGTCCCAGAAAGGAGCAGAAAAGAAGTCTGCCAAGCAGCCTAGAGTGGTTTCAGGGGAGCAGCCAATGAGGGAGGCTGCAGGGAGCAGCCAATCAGGGCCCAGCAGACTCACATAAAAGGAACTACAAGGCCAGAGTCAGTCAGTTGCTCCCTGGAGCTGGAGGAGTAAAGCCTGTGTTCCTGGCTGGCTGAAGGAGCAGCAGGACCATGGACAGTTCAGTTGCTGGCAAGGACTGGGGAAGCAAGAAGGAGCTCCTGGCTGGCTGCTGGGACTGAGTAAGGAATGAGACTAGGGGCTGGTCTACACTGGGGGGGGATCGATCTAAGATATGCAACTTCAGCTACGAGAATAGCGTAGCTGAAGTCAACGTATCTTAGATCGACTTACCTCCCGTCCTCACAGCGTGGGATCGATGGCCGCAGCTCCCCCGTCGACTCCGCTTCCACCTCTCACTCTGGTGGAGTTCCGGAGTGGACGGGGAGCGCGTTCGCGGATTAATTTATCGCGTCTAGATGAGACATGATAAATCGATCCCCGATAGATCGATTGCTATCCGCCGATCCGGCGGGTAGTGAAGATGTACCCTAGGGAGGGCTGCAGGAAGACAGTGTTTCTAGGTAGGAAGCCCTGGGGGCACAGCCCCATACCCGGGCTAGGGCTATTTAAAGCCTTGGGAGGGCTACAGAGATACCAACAGAGGGGTACTGGCCCCTGGTGCACTTTATACCCCAGAAGGGTTCTGTTTTGTTTCACATACTAATTGCATGTGTGACTTGGCCAGAGGGCTAAGAAATCACCTAAGAAATCTCCGCCTGGGGTCACCACAAACTGAGAAAGTGTAGGCACATGCATTCAACCAGAAGGCACTCGCAAGAGGTGGTTGCCACACCATTACACCAAGTACTTGCAAAGAACTGTTTTAAATCAATCCTGACTGTGAAATAAATTCACTACCACCAAAAAGAAAATCCAACCATTCTGAAAAATGAATAATCTAAAGAAATCACCATCTGCTCATGGATATTCCATGGATTGCCCACAAGAAAAAAGAGGTGGAAAATGTATCAAATTATTCACTGTGAATTATTAGCTCAGCTCTAAAAATAATATACGTTTTTTTTTAAAATGAAAGGAGGAAAAGAGATAATGAAATAGAGTTGGAAGAAAAGAAAGGGAAATGATTCCCTTCCATTAGCTCTCATTTGTCTAGTTCTGTCTCAGAGTTAGTATTAATGGCCAAATTACTGTCTGCTGTCAGGAAGGTAGATAGAACAGGAGAAAAGAGCTGGAAATGATAACACTGAAGTCCAAAAGTCAATACAGCATGTCACATGTTGGTGGAAAGCAGCATAACTAACTGGTACTGTCAGCTTTTCCATTACAGTAAGTGAGAAATCTATTTTGGAGATCAGACAGAAGCTTATGGAAGTCAGGAATGAAGGTAAAGTAAAGAGTAATGCCTGCTTGTAACTGATATATAATATTATCTGGCTGTATCTTCAATACATTCCCTCTAACTTCAGTGGGAGGTGCTTGGTGCTCAGTACTTTTGAAAATTATGCAACTTATATTAAATGTATTTAAGAACTTAACTTCAGACACGATTTTTTAAAATCTTGGCCTTACTATAAGGCTGCTGTTCTCTGACTCTGCTTTTGGAAAAAGGAGAGTGTCAGAACAATTGATATGTATTCCTTTTAATTCTTCTTAATAGCTTATCCTAAACTGTTGTATAGCATTGCTGTGTACTGCACACAACTGTTGCTGGCACAGAGGTGCCCGAGGCAAAGCAACAGGGGTTTGTTGCCCGGCGTGCTTCGCGCCAATAAACACACCGGGGTGGAGAAACAATCAAAGGTTTATTTGAGATCTCAAAGTGGTGCAAGGAGACAGGCAAGTCTCAAATCGAGCACACAGAACAAAGCAGCTTCTCTCTTCTTATACTTTACAATCAAGCCCCCCCTTCTCTCCCTCCGTATCACCCCCCCTACTCCCCCTCCCCTTTCTACCGAAGACATGTTCATACATTTAAGCCGTTAAGTCATTCTAGGGCTATAAATCTAGCTTGTTAGTAACATTCCTCTAAACAATCATTGGGTCTTATTTACTCTAGTTTACCACCCCTCCTCCAGCTAGAAACATGCAAACCTCATCATTATTGCTTAGGACCTGGTTATAAGCAAGGTCGTAATAGGTAACTGACTATTTACACATTCCAATTCCTGTCCTTGGCTTTTAAGGCCGCTTAGAGTTAAACATGGAAGAACAGAGTTTAAACATGGAAGAACTCTGGTTCATATATAGGCCTAATGACGCCATCACAACTACTGGATCAGACCCCAAAAGTGGTGGCATTTCAGCAGTGAGTAAAGTGATCCTTATGTCAAAGAAGTATTGTGACAAGGCTGAATTTGCTAATATATGTAAAATGCTTTGACATCCTGAAAGGTGCTATAGTAGTGTGAACTCTTACTATGTCCAACATTTTTATGTTAGTTATTTAAAAGATAAAGGCAAGATTTTTTCAAATGTGCTCAAAATACCTAACAGCTCCCATTTAGGCACCTAAGCAAGTAGGTGAATTTTCAAAAATATTCAGCCCCCAATTGTGGATGATGAGCACTTTTGAAAATCTGGCCCTAATTATGCATATTTATTACATTAAGATGCAAATTCTTAATGTCTCTGCTACTGTACAACACAAAAAATCAGAAACTGGTGGGTGGAGGGATAGCTCAGTGGTTTGAGCATTGGCCTGGCTTGTTAATGTCCTGTGAGTTTTCCGGGACATAAGTACAACATTCACTCCCAACATTGGCCCTGGGTATGAGTTCAATCTTTGAGGGGGCCACTTAGGAATCTGAGGCAAAATCAGTGCTTGGTCCTGCTAGTGAAGGCAGGGGGCTGGACTCAATAACCTTTCAAGGTCCCTTCCAGTTCTAGGAGATAGGATATCTCCATAGAAAAAAAATATTATAATATAGTACATAAAAATTAATATAGCACATAAAAACTAAACATCAAAATAAGTATTCATATGCTCTGTTTCATAACATTTAGAAGTAATATCACTGAGTTGAAGATTAATAAAATAATAATATAATTGGAGGGACAGAATTTCACCTACCATTAAAAAGTAAAGAAAAAGAGCAAAGAATACTATTTTCCCTAAGAGCTAACAGCTAAAGCAATCTAAATTTCCATCCTGTGTTAGGCATGATTCATTAACATTCATGTTGCTAGGATTCATTAGCATCTGTAGCCCATTGTTTTGTGTTAATAAAGTCACAACTAATTCTACATGGAAATCAGAATTTCCTTTATATTACTATATCTGACACAAACTACATATTGTCAAGTATCAGGGGGTAGCCGTGTTAGTCTGTATCTACAAAAACAACAAGGAGTCTGGTGGCACCTTAAAGACTAATGCCTGCATCTGTAACTTTCACTCTATGCATCTGAAGAAGTGAGGTTTTTACCCACAAAAGCTTATGCCCAAATAAATCTGTTCGTCTTTAAGGTGCCACCAAACTACATATTGTACCTTTTGGCCTCCATCCTGCTTATATTTGCCTCCAAAAGGAGCTAGCCTTTAGTTACTCTGCAAACCTTGGTTGAACCAGGGAGGATTCTGAGGCGCTATCCAGCCTGACTGCTGCATGACTTGTTATAGGAGATATGGATGCTCATAACCTCTCAAGGAACATCAGGCTTTTCATGTGCAGGTACCAACGATGTCTTATCTAGCTGGCTGACCAGCTGTTAATAAGGGAAGAATTTTAAAGAGGATCTCCAGCCCATAAATTAACTTGGACAGGCAGGAAAAATGCAATCAAACTGAAGAATCTGCTCACCAATGAAGATCAGGGAAAAGGAAGGAGCAGGGAGACGTACATGATAATGAGTAGAGATCCTCACTGCTACTGCTGATCACAGATAGGAGTAACAACTCCCAGAACAGCAACAGGCTGTGGGAGTGTTTTCCTCTCTCCACCTAAATCAAGTTGGTTTTGGTCTGGGGTTTTGGTTTGGGTTGGGTTGGGTTGGGTTTTTTGGTCTATTTTTAAATGCAAGAGACAGTGTATTGTGAATTCAGACTAACTGAAATTAACAAAATTTTGAATTTCAAAATTAAAAAGGGGGCAGGGTTAGAGATATCTAAAACATAAGCTACAAAATTACATAGAAATGGGATCATTAAACAAAAACTACTTCCATTATCATTGCTGTAACATGATTAGTGGAACAGGAGTCAGAGGTCCCATGTTCCCTGGCAGGAATGTTATTGACAGGACACCAGGAAAACAGGGAATGTGGGGAGTTAGGCTGGAAGCAACTCAGCCACATGGGCAGATCAGTACAGAGGGTTTAACAAAGTTCCACTTGTTCAACTTGCATTCAGCATCACTCTTTCCAAAGGTAACATGGTGGCAGTGTCTGGGCTGTGAGTTCTCTGTGGTGCAGCAGCTGGCAGAGTGAGCCATGGAACTTGGTCTAAAGCCCCCAGGAGCCCTGGAGTTTGCAGACAGAAACCTAACCCAGCTGTGACTATGGTGGAAGGAGAAATCTGAGCTGCACACAGACTTGGTCGTGCAGGAGGAAGATAACAGCAGGAAAATAAAACTTGTTTTACTTTATTGACGAACAAGGCAGAGAGATCTGCACCAGTCTGAAGCATAGCATACCTCAATCCTCATAGCAGTCCTAAGAGCCCTGGGGACCTATTTCTCCCCACAGCAGAACAAAACTGTGGAGCGACACAGGGTTTTCACTGGAGACCAATCCAAAGGGGAAGGGATAGACCCCTATGTAATTGCCTTACAAACACTGGCTGCTACATGCAATTTTGGAGACTTAGATTCCCTAATTCAGGACAAGATAGTCTGCAGCACTTGGGATCACCACCTGTGGGAATAGCTGGTCTAGGAAGGGATTCTCACATGAGACAAGTGCTTAGACATGGTGCATGCAGTGGAAGCCTCAAGAGAAAGGATGAAAGCCCTAGGAGGCACAACACGTCCAGAAGTACATGTGATGAGACAACAGCAAAGAAGAGTAGGTGCTAGGTTTCCATATGCATAATAAGTTACACTTACCCACTCGTGCTGTCTCCCACTGTAAAGGAGAAGTGCCCCCACACTAGGACAGCATAGCAAGGATTGTGGCCATTTGAACCGTTTTAGCATTGTGTGCAAGAGTAAAGGAAACGCTGAGCGATTCAGACAGACTTCTACAAGAGGCGGATGGCACATCAGGAATGGTGATAACATCGTGACTCTTTCCTTGAGTCCAAGAGCATATCACAGACAATATCGACCTCTGTGCATGCAACAGTGTAAATAGGGAAATGCCCTGTGAGATTTCAGCTAGATAGTATGGCCTCCTGCAATGTGATTTCTCAGAGTGAATTGGACTTAAACACACCTGTTACAAAGAGTAGGCACAATCTAATAACATACAATGAGATCATAATGCAGCCTGTAGGAAAACATGACCTCATAGTAACTAACCTGAAAAATAACAGATGGTACCAACTGAAGTTTGTGTTGGTGTATGGTAAGCACCACAGACCCTTCTTGGAGAATACTGCCATACAAGCCGAGGGTCTGATCAGGGTGCAGTATCAGAATTATATGATTGCAGTGCTAGAAGAAAATGGAAAGTCCCATGGACAACTGAGACAATTTTAAACTCATGTGGGGATCTTTTCAAATGTGATGGGTGCCTCAAAGGAAAATTGCAACTGGAAGTAGACCCCACTGTGGAACCCATGTGCTTCCCACAAAGGAAAATACCAATGGCACTATGTAATCCAGTATTCAAGGAACTCAAAAGTCTGCCAAGCAGGGCTATCGTAGCACGTGTAGAAGCCAATACAGCATGGTGGTGGTAAAGAAGCCATCAAGCAAATTATGCATCTGCATAGTCCCAAAGACACTGAACTGAGCAGTTGAAAAGTTGCCACTATCCATTGCCCACAATTGATGACATCTTGCCAGAACTTTCCAAAGGCAGAATCTTTCCAATGTGTGATGTGAGGAACAGGTTTTGGCATGTAAATCTGGATAAATAATCCCGTGTGCTGACAATCTTTACAACACCACTTGTTCTCTACAGATGGCTGTGCATGTTGAAGGGCATAAGCCCAGCACTAAAGGTGTTCCAGAGAAGACTCATGCAAGTGCTGGAAGGACTACTTGAGAGGAAAATAATTGCAGATGTAACACCTTCATTGCAGGTGAAGGGAGCAATGGCACAGAAGCTGAATGAGACCATGACAGAAAGCTACAAGATTTTCTACAGCAATGGAGGGACAGGAACATAAAATTCAGCTCAGAAAAAATGCAACTCAAACAAAATGAGGTGACGTACATAAGACATCTGCTTGCAGCAGGAGAAATGAAAGCAAATCCCAAGAAAATCAAAGCAGTCAGAGACATGCCAGCTCCAGTCACATGTGTGCTTCATAGGTATGATAAATGTTCTTTCCAAATTCTGTCCACACTGGGCTGAACTAGCAGAACCCACATGTCAGCTCACATGGTAGGATGTTGAGTGAGACTAGGAAGATTCCCGTGATGCGACAGCAAAGGGTTAAAAAGCAGCTCTGGGCTCAGGAGGCCCCACCTCTCTGCCTGTGCCAAGCATGATCCACTTGGGGAGCGGGGCTTAAAAGGGAACCGGCTGGCTCAGTTGGGGTGGACAGGGCAGGGAGACGGACCGCCTCTAGGAACTCCAGAGGGGGAGGCAGTCAGACCCAGACTGGGAGGAAGATCGTTGGCGAGTGGCAGCTATTACAGGCCACAGATGGGTAGGCAGCCCATGATGCAATGCATGCCGGAACAAACTGCAGCATGTCACAGGAAAGGGGAAGATTGGATGTGACCCAGGGAGGCTGACTTGCGGCACCCCAGGGTGAAAGGTGCTGGACGGGCCTCGCAGGGCCCTGGGTCAGAACCCGGTGGAGTAGGAGGGCCCGGGTTCCTCTACCCTCCTACTGTAACAACTAGATGGGGTGACCGCCAGAGACTGTAACCACTAGGCAGAGTGACCATCAGCTACTGTAACCACTAGGCGGGGTGGCTGCCCAAGGCAGTGGCCAATAGGTGAATTACAGTCTTAGTTTCCAAAAGGTAATAGAAGCTGCTGTAATACACAAGGTCTATATGCCCTCTAGGGCTAACCAGGCCAAGCATGGGGGATCCCTTGCAGATGCTTAGAAATCTTGTCCTCCCAAAGTCCAAGCAGCACAGAGATACAGTTTCTTCTTGTTGTGGATTTTTATTCCCTTCCCCAGAGTTCAAAGTGATGGGATGAGTCATATGCACATCTCCTCTTTATGGGTGTGGTGGGGAACAATTAACAAAGCCTTCTTTCTTTGATGTTTCACAATGGCTCATTTGGTTTCAATGGACCTTCCTGGTGGGCAGCACCAGGGGCGGCAGGTTTGTATAATTTTTGGTGGTGCCCAGCACAGGTCCAAGTCCCATTACCCCTCCCCACACACACACCTGCCTAAGGCTCTGGGAGGGAGTTTTGGGTGCGGGAGGGGTACAGGGCCTGGGAGGAAGATTGGGTGTGAGGGGGATACGGGCTCTGGGACAGAGTTTGGTTGCTGGGTGCAGGTTTTGGGCTTGGGCAGGGGGTTGGAGTGCAGGAGGGGGTGCGGGCTCTGGGAGGGAGTTTGGGTGCAGGAGGGGGGTTGGAGTGCAGGCTCTGGGAGAGTTTGGGTGTGGGAGGGGTGCGGGCTCTGGGAGGGAGTTTGGGTGCTGGGTGCAGGCTCTGGGCTGGGACAGGGGTTTGGGGTGAAGGAGGCGGTGTGGGAGGGGGTTTGGGGTGGTGGGTGCAGGAGGGGGTTTGGGTGCTGGGTGTGGGCTCTGGGCTGGGACAGAGGGTTGGGGTGCGGGAGGGAGTGCAGGGCATGGGGCTGGGTTGGGGATGAGGAGTTTGGGGTGCAGCAGGCAGACTGTCCCAGGGCTGGGGGCCAGAGAGGAGGACTCCCCCGCCAGCCTTCTCCCCACCGGCAGCAGCAAGTTAAGGACTAGGGGCCTTGGCATGAGCTGGCACCTGGTCTGCCAGTGTCACATATATTACTCTCCTTTAATTCTGTATTAACTGAGTCTCGTATCAGTCACTCCATTATCTTGCCTGGGATTGATGTAAGAATGACCTGGGTCATTCTGTTTACCCTTTTTAAATATTGGCAGAACATTAGCTTTCTTCTGGAACTTCCCTGGTGTTCCAAGACTTACTGAAAATCAAAATTAATGATCCAGCGAGCTTCTTGGCCAGCTCTTTCAAAACTGTTGGATGCATGTTATCTGGACCTGCTGATTTAAAAATGTCTAACTTTAGTAACTGCTGTTTAACATCCTCTCGAGATCATAGTGGAATGGAAAGAATGTTATCATTCTATATCATCTGTTTTTTCCTAAATAGAGAACAGAAATATTTATTGAACAAATGTGCCTTCTCTGTATTATTACTGATAATTCTACCATTTCCATTTAGAAATGGTCCAATAGCATTATTAGGATTCTTTTTGTCCCTAATATACAAAAAAACTCCTTATTATCCTTAAGTCTGCTGGTCATAGACTTCTTCTTGTGTCCCTTTGCTTTCCATATCTATTTTCTACAATTCCTATCTTCTGATTTATATTCATTACTACCAACTTCCCCTTTTTTCCATTTGTTATATATGTATATTATTTTTATAGTGCCTTCAAATCCCCGCTAAACCAGGTCATGGATTCCACTGAGAAGCAGGCTACCTAAAAGCTAGGTGCAGGGATGCTCAGCATTGCAATGCCTAATTCCCTTTGTGGATCTAGCCTGAAGTGCACAGCAATGGAAATCATCATCTTTTTCTTCATTCTGTTACTATGGTGATAGCCGTGCTGTTGCACAGCTTGTTCTGTTATTTCCAGTGCTGCAACAAGAGCCTTGGTAGGGCATATGTGATGTTTTCTACCCACATATTTAATGCCTTTCACGGACTAGTAGAGAGAAAATCCTTTTCCCCCCCACTGTTTATGCCATGTTCCAACTTTGTTGGAGTGGCGTGTCACTGCCGTATATTTTTTAATGGTTTGAATATTGGTGCCTAGATACTTTGGTGATGGGTGGAGTACAAGTGACTAAGGCACCGATCCTACAAATACATATACTTGATTTTACTACCATGAGTATTTCCATTGCTGCCTTAAGACATCTAAGTATATAGTACCTTATCCTGCTAGCTCTGTGAAATTCTTTATAAAACAATGTCCAACTTAATCTTAAAATGTGAAAACTGTTAGAAAAGTATAAGCATACTGTATTTTACCAAAGATTCCACATTTCTGGAATAAACAACAAGGAGTTGAAGTTAATAGGACTACTCAGGATAGGCAAGTTAAGCACCCCTGCACAAGCTTTTGGTGGATCAGGGCCTAAGATAGGCAGGCAGGCAGATGGCAACGTACCATTTCATTTTAAATGTTTTTTTCCTCCAACAAAATTTTGAGCAAACCCAAAACACTGAAAACTGTCATATACTGGTTTCCCTTAGCGATGGGCCCTGTCAGTGGCATATCTGCTCCTGTGAAAGGCATTCCACGAAAGAGCCTTTTTCACTATCCCCTTGTATACTGCACACAGGAGCTGCTCTAATGATCAGTAAGGCTGGAATCAGGGGACTGCTGCACTCACCCCTCTTCACATGAATACCTAACTCCACAGACACTCTCAAATTTCAGTCGCCCAGCCAAGGGTTCCATAATGCCCCCACCCCACAGCTCCCAGACAGATACCTGTTACATATGTGTTCCTATCACCAGGCCATCTGTCAGCCAGCCAAGGGTCACCCCCCCTTGGTCCCATAGCCCCTCATGGCAGGGGAGGTGGGGCTGTGGGCTATGAGGAAATGTCTGGAGGTGAAGGCCTGGGCTATGGGGTGGAGGGACTGGAAAGGGAGGACTATAGGGATGTGGAGGGGTGTGGGTTCCTCAGGCCCTATACCTGAGTGCGCCATTCCTCCACTAGAGGTACAGTCCTCCAGAGGCCTAGAATGGCCAGGAGGAAATACTGACCAATCAAGAACCAGCAGGCTATTTAAGAAGACTTGCCTACTTTTGCTCAGGGCAGAGCTGGGTGAGACTGGGACTGAAGAAGAGCTACCCAGGGCTAACCCTGATCCAGGCCCAAGCCCAAGCCCAAACCAAAGCCAGGGCCTTACCCTAAGTGCTGCAACTAGGTGCTTCAATTGTGAAGATATCCCTCCCCCCACCACCACACTCCTTTGTTTTAAGGTGCAAATAGCCAAATCCCGAATTGCTATTCTGTTACTTGTTTAAGACTGACGTCAAGCTTATGGCACTGGTTACCCTGCCCCAAGGCCAAACCCTATAGGCCAAGGCAGGGAGTGGCTGCAGTACCAGGTGTGGCCCTGAAGGGGGCACTACAGAGCAGCCCTGCCTGCCACAGACTTCGGCGCAACTTACGCCAGCAGGTTGCTCCAATGTTCTTTCACCAGTGTAGAAACACTGCTTCACCCTGTCCTCTGCTTTGGTCCAGGAGAGTCAAAACAGCACTACAAACTCTCACATTATTCTTAATTATATTTATTTATAAAACGTGTTTCCACAAAATTTCTTATTTGCTGGATTTGGGTGTATTATTTATCATTACAATTTTTGTATTCTGTTTACATGTTCAGTTCTTTGGGCCTATATTACATATAAATAGCCCTTTGAATATATCGTTTCATTTTTTAATTTGGACCTCCTTATTTTTGAGCATAGTCTCTGTGACCAAAACATGCCATTTAACTCTGCTAACTAAGGCTGGCACTCAGGATATTATGGTGACCAGAGTTTACCTGCTATAAAGTTAAATGAGCAAGTGGTGTGCAATATTATGCTATTCTACATCCTGTGAGGTGCTAAGCACCCTCAATTCCTCTGCTATATTCATGTGTACAGCCAGTTTCATTTGCCATTGTCATTAATCTTGCACCTTCCACAGAAACAAATGTATAAGACTAGAATGCTGGGTTATATCCATTAAGACTAGTAGTAGTTACATACATTCATTTCATACACTTCAATGACAGAATGGGTTTAACTCAGGCAATTTAGCAAATTTCCCCCTCATAATAATGTTTGTTGTCAGACTTAACTTTGTAATTCCTTACTAAACTGTTTTGATAAAGTTGTTGCCTAAAGTAGGAGATATGCTTTCAGCCACAACAAAATATGATTGGTAAAGTGACATTGACATAGTCAGTGAATTATGCTGTTTAATGATTTGTCTACTCTGTCCTTGGTACTGAAATGTGAAATGGTGAGTTTTTCTGGATGAACAGATATTATGGTTTAGTATGTGCACAAGTAACAGGATTGATTTCTCGTCCTGGTGAATTCCTATGATATGCAGCATTTAGAAGCTTATTTCAGGACACTTTATGTGGTCAGGAGTCAATTAATTAAAGCCAGTTGCTTGTATCTTAGTAAGTTCATCTATTTCATCTATTTATTTTATCATGTGCTAAACAGAAATGAGAAGAAACCACTGTACTGCAGTTCACAGAAGCTCATTAATATTTGGTCTCTAAATCTCTGTGATTGCACCCTTGACTTTCATCATTTCCAGATTGGTTTTTCTCTTGTCTCTCCCTGTTTTAAAAACTGCTGGTGCTGGTTGGCTGTGTTACAGCACTGTTTCCAAACAGTTACCATGTCACCATACAACAAGCCAAAAAAAATCACACAAGAAACTAGATATTTTTGGAAGGCAAAAAGCTACAACTTCTATTAACAGGCTGATTTGTGCTGAGTGTACAGAAATATCCCAGGATAATTTCACCTCTATTGATCAGAAAGAGCCCCCTACAGCTAATTACTCTACAAGAATACCAAGGAGTAAAACAGTACTTCTCCCCATCTAAATTCATCCATTTGGATATACACAAGACAAAATGTAACGGTTTTCTTCAACTGCAGGAGAGGCTGTTTTCTACTTTGGTTAAGCACTGTGGTAGTTCCTGATTTTGTTGTAGGGGGTTAAAATAAATTGTAACATTTATGTTATGGCCAGGTTATTGTTATCTAGGGGTAATTGACAGTCTGTTTATTTTAATAGTGTGTCAGGTTTGCCCAGAGCATGGGATATGGCTCTTTTGTTACAGAGCAGTACACCAAATTGAAATAAATATATAAACTAGCTGCTTAGGCAATGATATATGCAGAGAAGATGAGCTAATTCGAAGAGGTTGTCTGCACAGCAAAAAAACCCTGCAGCAGCTAGTTTCAGAGTCAATGGACAGGTTCATGGGGCTTGTGCTGTTGGTTAAAATAACGGTATAGACGTTTGGTCTGGGACTGGAGCCTGGGCTCTGAGACTCACCCCCTCTCTGGATTTCAGCCTGGGTTTCAAGCCAAGCCTGAATGTCCACACTGCTATTTTTAGCCACACAGACTCAGTTGACCCAGAACTGTGGCTTACCGCAGGTCTTTTTGCTGTGTAGACTTACCCTCAGTCATTTCTTGACCCATGTGACAAAATGGGAGTCCTAGGTGCAACTCTAGAAGAGTAAATCTCAGACTCTGAGGGATGACATCTTCGTAGTGGATGAAATGTAGTGGGCTCAAGGGTCAGAGTAAGAGAAACACCAGACCCGAAGATTCAAGTCAATAAGACAGTGGTGAAGATAACCATTACCACTGTGGAGGGAAGGTCATGTAATTGGTATCCTGAGAGAGGGTTCAAGATGGCTGAGTGAGAAGCTGAGAGCCAAGTGGGGAAACAAGCTGTGGCTGGCAGATGGCCTGCAGCAGCAGAATGAGGGGGGAGCAGGAGTTGTGAGACAGCCACACAACTGGATGGCAGGAAGAATATATAGAGGGGCACCCAGTGAATCCAAAGACAACAGAATTCTACAAAAGGTCAATAATTAATTTCCCTCCAAAAGAGTGATGGACTAGAAGAGCAAGCCAGGTACTAGGTCTGAGACCCCCACAGAGCATAGTTGCACTGCCTCTCAGGGCTGAGATATCTTTTATTGTAACAGTACCGTTCTGTGACTTTCCTTTCTGTGAGCCCTAGTGAAGACCCCTTTTTCTTACTAGGAGTTGGTGAATATTTATTGGGAACCAAGCAAGGGTTAGAGTCTATAGGGGCTAGTGCCCAGAGAGACAACAGTGCTTACACAGCGTACATGACCAAATCTGTAAAAGGGACTGTTCTTTCATGGCACCCACAGACAGACCCTGCAGTGGGACTGGTTACAGTATGTTTCCCAGAGCTTTGCTTGGTTTAGTATTAAATTACTCAAACCTTGTGGCTTTCACCGCTTTCTTTCAAAGACTATTCCACAGTCATTGATATCACTATAAGGAATATTTTCCTGATATTCAAACTACATTTTTCTTGGCTTAATTTCATCCCATTACTCCTACTCACACCCCTTTTTCATTCTAAGCAATTTCTCCCTTTTTTAGAGGGTGCGTAGTATTCCAATACTAATAGAATTCTGCGTCGTCTGAGTCAGATGTCTCCGTTTCAAAGACTGTCAAACATTTTGATTGACATATACATCTAAGAAGAGGGGTGGGATTATTTCAATATTGACATTTATGTTCATAGCATTTGGAATGTGTTTTGCTGGAGCATTCTTTGAAAGGGCAGTAAACATGAGTATGACCAGGAGTTTCCAATCCTTTGGATTCATTTATTCATGCCTCTGGCTGGTTTTTGTTCATGCTTAATCTGAATGGGTGAGGCACAAGGGGGTTATTTTTATATCAGGATATTTGGCTAGGAGCACTTTGTCAGATCAGATCAGTGTTCAATGAAATAGCAGAAGCAGAGATACAAATAACAGTTTTACCATTAGCATTTTGCTTAGAACAAAGGGGCAGTTCAGCAGCACAGGACTTACTGCATATTTTGCCGATTTCTGTTTTAGAGGATAGTCACGACGATTGTGCACTCGGGTTCATTTAAACCTCCTATTGCTTCATCCTTTGAGTCCAGACCAAGAAGGAGGTTACCTGTGCTATCCATTTGCCCAGCCAGGGTTCTCTGGAAAGACAGTACTGTGTTATTTCTTCTCTTCTTTTCTAAAGGCAAGTCTTTTCTTCTTTCAAGTTTCCGAGAGGTTTATGCTTTCTGTTTTATTCAGATTGTAGGATCAAATTCTGCTTGCCTTACATGAATAAAGCCAGCAGAATTTGTCCCAAGAATCGGTATTAAAAAGATTAAGAAAAATGTTATTTGTAGGAAGAAAATTATTTGGTCATCTTTCACGTTCATAGCTCCAGAAGAATATTTAAATTATCAAGAAATCAACATGATTTATTTGAGTCAATGACATAGAAATGGTAATCAACTAATGTGACAATAATCCCTACATAATAATTTTCAGTACAATAGTCTGTTTAAAATCATTTCAGAAAAACTGCTTTGTTACTATTCATTCCAGGTGTAAATATGTTTACGATGTGACTGATAAATAAATAAATCTGCTATATGGTGCAAGATAATGGTTACTAGTGCTCACTAGCCAAACAGTAATTATGAATCTGCCTGCAGTTTCTTTAAAAATCTTCATTTTTGGATCTCTTTATTTAGCTTTAAATATTTGCACCAGGACATAGCTTGGCATAAAAGGTGTCAATTTTTAAAAAACTTGTTTTGGTTGAAAGAATTTGGTCAGTTTTAGATAATGGAAATACACCTCTACCCCGATATAACGCTGTCCTCGGGAGCCAAAAAATCGTACCCCATTATAGGTGAAACCGCGTTATATCGAACTTGCTTTAATCCGCCGGCATGCTTTAATCCCCTGGAGCACTGCTTTACCACGTTATATCCGAATTCGTGTTATATCGGTTCGCGTTATATTGGGGTAGAGGTGTAGTTTTTGTTATTGTTGTTTTGGTTTTGTTCATTGGTTTCTTTTGTTTAATTTTAGGTATTTGTAAAAATAATTTTCTATTCAAAACTGCACATTTTTAAAATGAGACCATCTAAGCTTTTGTTTAAAAATGCAAAATAAAGATAAATGGAGTAATTCAAGTTGGTAAATTTCTAAAAGTGCCCACCTAACGATGTAATTGGCAGAGCAATGCACTCTTTTGTGGGAGATGTGGAGTCAAGAGCAATGGCAAATCTTTTGCTCCTGGGGCCTTCCTGGTAAATAGTCTTGCAGTTGTGAGGAGGTGGCATGTACAATATACATTTCTTTCTAACATTACCAGATTTGGGAATATTCAGAAGCTCATTGATGTTTGCTTTTTTCTTTGGCCTCATGCCACCTATGCTGTGAGGGGAAGAGGGAGATCAGTGGGTTTAAGTGGAGGAAAAAAACCAATGATCTTGAATAAAGGGTGGGCAACATCTTTATGGATAGATGTCCTGGTTTATCATGTTAATAATCATGGTATGCTATCTTTTCAACCTTTAGCAAATGCTTTACATTTTCCATGCTGCCTTCACAGGAAAAATGGCTAGAAATATACATTTTTGAAAAATGAAAGCTGAAATTCTCCTTTACATTTCTAATTCCTCCAACCCTGGTAGGCCCTCAGCTACGGGTTTTATTGGGCCAAATTCAAATTCTACCCTAGCTTACTTCATACCTAGCACCACTGAAATCAATGTAATTCAGGGTAGAATTTGGCCTCAAGAGCCAAAATTTTATTCATATAGGTGAGTACAATTTCATTTGACAGAAATAGGAATTATATATGCGTATGAGAAGAAAGGCTGCATATCATATGAAATCATTCCTCTGGCAGTGGGTTAATGAATGTATTTTAGTATGAACTGTCAGTTTCTTTCTTTTTGTGAGTTGTCCAGATCCTCAGCATTATTTTAATTCCTTATTAAATCCAATTTTGATGCATTCAGTGCTGACAAAATTGCCCTGGAAAAGTCTGTCTGTGCAACATATCAAACTTAGGGTTCTTTATGAATTCTGTTACCCTCATTGAAATTTTAAATGAGTACACTGTGTTCATAAATGATCATTTTATCTATATTTTGTTTCTATGATGTTATTTAAAGAAGTTAATGAATCCTTGGAATGAGTTTAAATGCGACCGAATTTTCCACAGGTAAATTGTTTTCCTATCTTAAAAAATTGTGTATGGGACATCTGGCCAGATTCACTTTTATTGGTGTAATTTGCACTTCGCTGCACCAAGCTAGTCTGCTGCACACTAGTGGATTCACCTGAATGGTGATAACGCCCCAAAATACTTTTCCTGGGGGTTTCTGCCTGGGAAGGACATGTTTCCTCTCTGCCAGGATTTTGTAGGAGCTTTGTGGAGGCTGCTCAGGAGATGCACTGTGTCAACACATCCCTTGTTGTCCTGGACACACCTCTTTCATGGTGGTGGTGCCCATCTTGGAGATTGTATTAGTTAAGATAGCAGGCCACCTGTCAAAAGAAAAGTTTCAGATGCCTTGTGCTATCACAACCCACATTCTGACTGGACTTTCTGGTGCCAGGGTCCTATGCTAGGGTCTACTTTGATGGAAGTCAGCACAAACCCTGGGTAAATCCAGCTCATGATATTTTCTAGGTACCATTGAAGAATGACATAATAATCCATAAAAACTAACTTAATTTTCATGTCTTTTTAAAATAAAGAATTAATATTTTGTGCATAAGAGTATATAGCATTTTGAGGAGTTCCAACTTTACTAATCTTAATTTATTAAAATCTGCATAACCTTTCTGAAGTAGGTAAACATTATTTTCATTTTACTGGTAGGTAAACTAAGGCACAGAGATACTAGTTTATTTCCTCAAGGGTCACAAGACAAGTAAATGGTAGAGGCAGGAATAAAATGCAGGAGTCCTTGTTGCCACTCTTCTGCTCTAGCCACTAGAGAAAATTTCCTCTCGTCATTGAGATATACAAGTTATTAAAGTTAATAGCATATATTCATAGATTCCTATGAAAGGACCATTGTGATCATCTAGTCTGACTTCCTATATAACACAGGCCATAGAACTTCCCCAAAATAATTTCTAGAGCAGATCTTTTAGAAAAACATCCAATCTTGATTTTAAAATTGTCAGTGATGGAGAATCCACCACAACCCTTGACAGATTGTTCCAGTGGTTAATTGCTTTCACTGTTAAAAATTTATGACTTATTTTCAGTCTGAATTTGTCTAGCTTCAACTTCCAGCCCTTGGCTCATGTTGTACCTTTCTCTGCTATTCTGAAGAGCTGACTGTTAATTATTTGTTCCCATGTAGATACTTAAAGACTGTAATCAAGTCACCCCTTACCCTTCTCTTTGTTAAGATAAATAGATTGAGCTTTTTGAGTCAATCACTATAAGGCATGTGTGCTAATCCTTTAATCATTCTTGTGGCTCTTCTCTGAACCCCCTCTGCAATCTATCAATATCCTTCTTGACTTGAGGGCACCAGAAACTATGTGTATTAGTTTTAACTCTGTGTGTGTGTGTGTGTGTGTGTGTGTGTGTGTGTGTGTGTGTGTGTGTGTGTGTGTGTGTGTGTGTGTATGTATTAATACTGTAAACTCTGTGTATAGTTCATAGGCGCCAATTTACTCAGATCCCGGGGCCTGCTCAACCCCCACTCAACCCTAGGCCCTGCCCCCATTCCACTCCTTCCTCCAAGTCCCCACCCCTGCCCCGCCTTGCCGCTTCCTGCCCCCACTCCACCCCCTCCTCTCCAGCGCCTCCTGCACGCTGCTGAACAACTGATCACAGTGGGCAGGAGGCACTGGGAGGGAGTGGGAGGAGTTGATTGGCTGGGCTGCCAGCAGGTGGGAGGTGCTGGTGGGGGAGGTGCTGATCTGCGTGGCTGCTGGTGGGTGCTGAGCACCCACTATTTTTTTTTCTGTGGGTGCTCCAGTCCCGGAGCACCCACGGAGTCAGCGCCTATAGTTAATACTATAAACTCTGTGCATAGTATTAACTATGTATAATTTATAAATTACTATCATTGTTCATAATTAAAGAATGTCAATTTTAAATCTGCCTAATTTAGCAAAATTCTTATTCTGTACAAAAAAGATAAACATTTTCAAAAAGGTACCTATGTCTTTCTTTTACATGACACATTTTAAACAACATTTGTAGTATATATGGATCACTTCTTCTGTCACCTGTGGGGAGAGAACATAGCAGCCACTTTAAATAGCCACCAGCACCACAAACAGTTTAGGACCATACGGAACTCAGCTAACCCTGTCTCCAGTGCTCAGCCCAAGTAGTTGGGCTCAGTGCTAGTAGCCTAGAGGATGGGGAAGGAGATGAATCCTTCATGCCAAGTGGTAGAATAGTAACAGTCTGTGAGGCCTCTACTCTAGTCTTAGGAAGCTCTTGCTCAGCTAGTCCCGGTGGCATTCTGAGGGTTCACACCCTCTCCTTGCACAACGGAACCACAGCGGTTTCACTGGAGGCCAGGTTCTCTGGGTTTGGGATTAAGGGCCTGAAAATCTCCTGTTGACTTCAATAGGTCTTGGATTAATCCATAAGTAAAGAAGAGTAACATCTAATGCAAGCAAATGGTGATACAGAACAGTTGAAAAAAGTCATGAGCTGCCAGTATTTTCAGTGACATTATCGGAGACTAGCTTCTAAACAAAATTAAATCACAGTTGATGCATTAACAGTAGATAAGGTAAAAAGGAGAAATCTTCCTTTTAGCAGGGTGAACTTGTTAATGTAAATTCACCTATGAAACTGATGCCAATTAAACTTGTTAAATGTTCTGTCTGGGAAGGGCACTGGCAACACAGAACATAATCATCTCGAAGCAGGAATGTTGATACAGGTAACTCCACTAGTGACAATAGGCATTGAGATTATATATACAGAACTTGGTTATTTTGCTCCACAGCTATCTACTTCTCATAGATTCTCACCCTGAAGATATAGTCAGTGTGCAGGAATTAATAGCAATTGGAGTCATGTTTATAAATACCAGCACTAAATATTCAATCATATATGTAATTAATAAACACATTAAGTCACTAGTGTTCAACTATGGATGCAGAAATTTGCAAATAAGGAGCTGATTTTCCTCTAACTTACACCTATGTAAATTGAGTGTTACACCAGTGTAAAATTGATATAAATCAGAGGAGCAGATCATAATTGCTTCTCAATGGACACTTTCACCCTGGTTAATACTTAGAGCCAAATTCTCTGCTGGCATAACTGCAGTAAAGTCAATGGACTATGCAAGCAGAAAATTTGACCCTTAGTTTTTAATCTTTTTTAGGAAAATGTGGAATTTGATGGAGAATCATTTTGAAAATTGTTTGTTTAGGTTTTTCAGTCTTTGGGAAATCTTTATCACTGTATACTGAAAATGAAACAATAACAAATTAAAGTATCTGTGTATGATGAGACATTATATCAAGGACAAGCTTCAGCTCTCTCCTTCACAGACGCTGTAAGCACATAAGGGCATAATGATCTGTAATGTACATCCTGGAAAAGGCACTATACATCATTTGCAGCTATGCACATCTATTAAAGCTGAATTAAACATTTTGACTTTAAACAAAAACATGACTGCCATAACATGCATGGTAGTGGCCCGGTGAATTCCTCAGACTGAGAATGCATCCACTGATATCAATTAATATTGTTAGGGTGCAAAATCGTGGGTTAAACAAAATAAATATTCAGTTTCCAAACAATGGAAAGCTCGTAAAATCAACATATTTTAAAATATTCTGTTATGTCTTAGAGGAAGAATTTTTAAAATCAGAAAGAAAACTATTCTGAAACTTAAATATTTGGCTTTAATACTTTCTGCAGCAGCACATTTTAACACCACTGGTTTTATATTAGAGCAGGGGAATGAGAACTGGAACTTTTGAGGCCTGATTCTCCATTCTGGCTCAGCTCCACTCCATACACGAACAGTGAGGGGAAGTAAAGCTGGGGACGTAAATACTGTCTAACATTAAAAAGTGTTAAATAAGGTTTGGGGTTTGGTATATAGAGACTTCAGCCTACCTAGTACTATGGCAAACACACTATTAAATATTTTAACCTTTTATTAAAAATCAAGAAAAGAAGGAAAAACACTGAAAGCATTTGAAATGTAAAGTATTGAGTAAGGCTTTCATTTTGACCACATCCCTTGTTCCCTTTCCCTTTAATTGGAGAGAGTTTTTAGAAGGAACAAAACCCTTGTTTGACAGTCTCTTAGCTGGTATTAAAGGTGGTAATAACGGTCCTTTGGAGGAAAAGAGAAATAGTTAATTGAAATGGGCTGCAGCTGTTGTTTCTGTTGTTAAAGTCCCATCCAGTTTTATCCCTGGTGGTGTTTTGGATTCAGCTGGAGCTGGTAGAGGAGATGTTATCTGGGTCCTTCTCGCTGGCCAGATCTGGTCAGGATTTTTGTCAGGATTGAGACGAAGAAGGTCCAGGGTCCCAAGAGACAGTGGGGTTGGAAGCCATGATGCTGAAACTAACTCCAGTAGCTACCATTTGTTCTTCCAACTTTTCTCCCCAAAGTCACTTTCTTAAAGAATTTAATAAGGGAGTGATGGGTGGAATAGTCCACTCCCTCATTATTTTGTCCATTGATTAGGCTTAATATTTGACAAACTAATTTTGGTTTATTAATTACCAGATTTACATTTTTTTTGTTTACTAAGCAAGATTTTAACACATTTTTGAGTTATATTAGTAGGCCTTTTTGTTTAAATTAATTTAGTTTTTCTGTCTTTTTTGTACTTTTTTTATTAACATTTATGATTATAGGTTATTGTGACATTTTATGAATTTCTACATACTTTTTATAGTTGAGTTTATAAATGAGGGTGAATTTGTCAGCCTAATTATAATAACAGTACCCAGTACAAGTTAGAGTAGGCTCAGGGTTGCTCTAAATTGCATCCAACTTCACAGGCACATTCCAGCAGCCAGGAATGGCCACTTCAGACATGCCCCATTTTCACTGGGAGTACTTTCAATCCTTTGTGATAGGAAGGTTCATGTCAGAACCAATACTGGCTTTATACCACCAAAGGATTTCCCTTATGCCAGGTGAATTTCCTGGTGACTGGTTTTCCTGGCTTTATGGCCCTTTTATGCTGGTGGGGAAGTGAAAACAGAACATAGAAGAACAAAATACCAGGTGCCACTAACTCACAGTGTGACCTTGGGGAAATCACTTGATTTCAGTCTGTGTGCCTCAGGTTCCCAATTTTTAAAATGAATATCTTAATATTTACCAACTTCTTAGGAGTGCTAAATTAGATTAAATTAATACAAGCAATATGCTTTGAGATCTTTGAAAGAATGATACTATAAGTGAAAAGTATTATTAGCTTCAAGTGATGTTATGATAATATGTATAACACAGTATTTAATTTATGATTTATATAGTACATTGTCAATACAGGATCAAGAAAGAGATGCTATTTTAACATGTTTGTTGTTTCCTCTAAAGTTATTTATTGAGCTTTCATACCTGAGTATATGGATACATGAAAGTTTAGCAGGAAACAGCTTGATATAATTAATTGATTTGTCCAATTAACAATTCAAATTGCAGAAGCATTGTTTTGGTTTGCAGAATGTTTTCCTTTTCCATATGTTCTGCTGCTTAGACCAGAATTTTAATTGAATTAAATGGTTTTTATGCAAAACTAGTAAAACTCCTGTAAATTAATAAACATAGACTTACATTTAGCTCATTTTCTATATTAGAACTTTAGAAAAGGAGTGTCAAGGAGTTTGAAAATTCATCTGAAATGCTATTACAGTTTGACAATGTTTAGAAGTGCCTAATGATTATTTAAATACTGATTGTATCAAGGTTGGTTCTATTCACTGATCTTTTACATTCTTTATAATTCCTAGGCACATACATTTATATATACGGTAAAATATACTTATGTACCACTTACTGAAGTAATACAAGTTATCTTGCTCTCCTTATTTTGGCATTACCTATGTCATTAAAATAAAAGATCTGTCAGCATTTTCACAAAAATGTCCTCATTTCAGTAGTTTTACATTTTATATTATGACATTTTCTATATTCATATGCACCAAATAAAGCAAACTAAAGAGCTGACAGTTATTATATTTAAGAGTGAACATGTTTAAATGAAGTCAGTTTTGACCTAAATAAAAAGGGCTCTTGTGCTCTCTTGTGCATACTTCATAGAAATTATTCATGCTAGGCGCAGGACTGATTTTTGCAGTACACACTTTTTGTTTTGTCACTGCAACACTTCACGACATTACAATACAAAAACTGTTCTGTTAGGCTTCCTCTTCTTCCTCCCTTGGAACAACTTGTGGCCAGTGATGTAGGGCTGCAGCTATACAGGAGAGGAGGGAATAGCGAGGTGGGCCTGTACAAAGTCCACTAGATTTCTTTCTTCACATGAAAACTACAATTATGGCATCTTAAAATACTGCATGTGGCTAGTCACACAGAAATTTTAAACTGTTTTAAATAAAAAATTTTTTTTGCATTTCATGAACATTGTCTTATGAACAAGAATTTATGCCAAAAAGATGCTTAACTCCACACCCCCAAGACAGAGAAAGACTCAATCAGTTTTCTTTGAAATTTAAATTAATGGAGATATCCTATCTCCTAGAACTGGAAGGGACCTTGAAGGGTCATTGAGTCCAGCCCCTTGCCTTCACTAACAGGACCAAGTGCTGATTTTGCCCCAGATCCCTAAGTGGCCCCCTCAAGGATTGAACTCACAACCCTGGGTTTAGGAGACCAATGCTCAAACCACTGAGCTATCCCTCCCCCAAATCCCCATTTGGATTTCAATACCCCATCCTCTTGATTCTTGCTCTCTGTTTCTGGCTTTCTTGCACCATCTCCTCAGTACAAAATTCAGGAGCTCTCTTTCACCATCAACTCTGTTGCCAAGAGAGTTGACATCCTTTAAGACAGTAATGCCACTCTTTAAGCAGCCTCTAGAAGGTGCTAGAGAAGTAGTTTGCATCATGATCACATGGACTATATTGTTCATTTCCAAATGCAAACTAAACCAAGCATTGTTAAAATTATCCCATTTTTATCCCATCTCCTAGAACTGGAAGGGACCTTGAAAGGTCATCGAGTCCAGACCCCTGCCTTCACTAGCAGGACCAAGTACTGATTTTGCCCCAGATCCCTAAGTGGCCCCCTCAAGGATTGAACTCACAACCCTGGGTTTAGCAGGCCAATGCTTTATATTATCTCATCTTTTCACATCATTCTCTCATCACTCCAAAACTGTTTCTGCCTATTCTTTCATATTTAAAAGCCTTCCTGTCAATACGAGCAAATGACATAAAGTTTCTATACTTGTCAAGATGCAACCATATGCAATTCTATGTAAAGTTAACATTCCCCCATGTTAAAGATAAATCTGAACAGCTGCCTTACCTGTATGCAAGTATAAAGGTTATTTGAGAAACGAGTCTTTGTGTCGTAGGAGCTTGATAAAAACTGTTAGGACTAGAATATAAATACAGATGATTTCCCTTATATTTTTGCTTTTTAAAGTTAACTTGCGTCTCATAGAAGGTACCAGATTGAAGTCCTGTATTTATCCACAGAACAGGTACAACAGACTACGTTGTTTAGGGTAGTGACTGTCACTAATTACATGGTGTACAGCACCTAGCACCATGGGGCCCTCATTCTGTTTGGGGTCTTTGGGGCTACAATAAACAAAATAATAACAAGGGCAGCAGCATTACAGTCTTCACCCATGTTGCCCTCTAGTGTCCTTAAGCCTGTTCTATAGAATTGACCTTCTTAGCTTTCTGCCCATTCTCTGCTACAACTGCTAACTGTGGTAAGTTTTAAAAATGTGATCACCTTTCCACTTGGAACCAGACTGAATAGTAACAGTTTTCATTTACCACTAACATAGGCTTTGAATCTGTGACCTAGAAGAGGAAGGCTCTGTCTATATCCCATTACCAATCTCTGATCCATCCAAAGCCCCAAAATGTGGGTGGATGATGAACACTCTTGGCCCTCCTTAGTAAATAATTTCTACACAGAATTCATAGGTTAACACTTATAGGCCTAGAAGTCATATAACAATGTCTTCTGAAAGATGGAGATACATTTTACAAACCAAATTAGAATATTGCTGGAATAATAATGTGGAGTCTCAACTATATGAAAGCATTCATACACTTACTTTGTTATAAGCAACAGAGGGTCCTGTGGCACCTTTAAGACGAACAGAAGTATTGGGAGCATAAGCTTTCGTGGGTAAGAACCTCACTTCTTCAGATGCAAGTTATGTTTGTTATGCTATACTTACTTCACATGTTACTATATTTTTACTACTTTTAGTAAATGTTTTATGATTCCTTGATCTCAGAAAATCATGCACAACAATAAAAATAACAGGATTTAAAATGGGACAGATTGTGTAGCATTCTGCTAAAGGGGAACACATAGGCAGATGGCCATTTATGTGACCAACTGTAGAGGATTTTATGACAGGAGGAATAAAACATCCTCTTCACTCAATACTCAGGAGTTTCCCAGTCTCAACGCTTTCTAGGGGTTAAGGCTGTTACAAGTGCTGTCTGTCGGTATTCCCTCTCCTGTTCAGAGCTCCTGAGAGATCCAAGTTCACTCTGAAAATCTTCAGTCCTGGCAATTCTAGCTGCCACATCATGAGTCTCCCTCTGAAGGCAGGTTTTGGTGGTAGAAGTGTTGCAGGAAGGTGACCTGAAAAAAGCATGAAGGCACTAGGCCTCTACACAGACAGTCCTATACATCTAGTAGATTCCTTCAAATCTACAGGTTCTGGGGATATAATCATCCACTCATTCTGCACAGAGAAGTAGCAACTCTTGCCCCTGATGGTATGTTCTAGGGGAAACCTTCCTTCCTTCTAATCCTTTCCTGCTGTTTTTTTCCAATGGAACAGATGGTCTGGCCTTGAATTGGATAATTAGCCAAAATCTATTTGACTAACATTCTTGGAAGCCAGTGAGATTCCATGGAGTGTAAGTCAGATAAGAATTTGGCCAGTGTAACCAAGTTAGGTGCAGTGTGAAGTAAATATTTTAGTAAATTATTTGCAAGGGCTGAGATTTCAAGGCAACAGCATAACACATAGTGTAGTTTTCTTGTTACAATACAAAATAATCACCAGGGAGGAGTCTTGTTTAAGGGTGTCCTGTAGGAGCCTGTGATGCAGCTCTTCATTGTACTTTTTGACTCTACATTTTGTTTTTATTAGGATATACACCTGAATGATGCAACCAGCCCCATAAGGCATTCATTCTCTTCCTCAGGACTGTGTCACATTCACCAGTGTTGCAGCTGTGCTTGTAAATGCTTATGTTAGCTTATTCTGATGATAAATGTTGCAGAAGTCCCTGAGGGCACAAACTGTGTCTGGGAGCCAGGGCACTCTGTCAGAAAGAGGTTGCATCAATATTTGTAAGTATGGAATGGAGGGTGAGTGCTAATCATGGCCGGCTCCAGCATTTCTGCCGCCCAAAGCAAAAAAAAAAAAAAAAAAAGCCGCAATCGGCGGCGGCAGTTCGGCGGCAGGTCCTTCGCTCCTAGAGGGAGTGAGGAACCTGCCACCCCCGAATTGCCGCACGTGCCGCCCCTCTCCCTTGGCCGCCCCAAGCAGTGCCTGGAGCCGGCCCTGCTGCTAATGCAATAGTTTCTCAAGGAGGTTTATATTGGTGTGAGCTGTGAAAAGTCCTGGTTAAAGCTGGTCGAAACTTGGAATTTCCAGTCTGAAAAAGTTTTGTTTCAGGTCAATCAAAACTCTTCATTTCTGTTCAATTTATATAATATCGTTAGTAATTGGTATTGGTATTCTAATTAGTAGTTCATTTTAAAACTGACATTCTAATTGGTAAGTGGCATTCTAATTGCTACTTGGTTTGGTAATTGGTAGAATATAAAATATAAAATTAAAATATAATATAAAATAATGTAATCTTCCTCTTCTGCCCCTTTTCTTGACTAGGTGGAGTCAGGTCACCAGATCACTCTTTTCCAGGCTTGCCAGTCCCACACTCCCTCCATATCCACTCCATAGTCCCATTCACGGTCTATCCATCATTTTCTTGGCCATCCTTTTGTTCTTCGCCCATGAACTCTAGTCTCAAATGCCTCCCTTCATCCATCTTTCTTACATGCCCACACCATCTCAGCCTCCTGTTTTGCAGCTTCTCTCTGATACTGCAGAACAATGTCTGCAGTCCTTGTGACATCATTCCACACGTGGTCCAGCAAAGTTTGCCCTCTAACTGCCCTCAAATATCTTATTTCAATGGCTTCAGTTCTTCTCAAGTGACTCTTTTTGGTTGCCCATGTCTTTGATCCATACAGAAGAGCTGGTCTTACCATGGTTTTGTATAGTTGTCCCTAAAGTAGTCTAGGCATCCAAATGTCATAAATCACCCCACTTTTCTTACACTAGACTTCCCCTGTGCTCCTTACCTTGTCAATTTCTGCATTTGCTGCTAATCAACCCCACAGTACTTAAATGCAGAAACCTGATTTAGGCACTGGCCCTCAATTTTGATATTCATCTGTCTTGGTTCCATGCAAGTCACCCACTTCAGTCTTTTCTTTTCTCATTTTGAGGCCATAGTTTGTTAGTTCTCTGTCATAGGCATCAATCATCTGGACCAAATCTTCCTCACTGTCAGTCATTAGTGAAATATCAGCTGAATAGATCAACTTTGTGCCACCTTTTATTTGGATTTACTTATTTATGAAGTCCATCACAATTTTGAATAGTAATGGACTAAGTTCTGGCCCACTTCAAACATGTATGTCACTCTTTTGTTTATATACTAGTACGAGTATGGACTTTCCCCATTCTCTTGGGATTTTCTTTTCCTTTGAAACTGCGCACAGGACTTGTGTGAGCCAGCGTACACCAACCTCTCTCAAGGCTTTCATCATTTCTGGCATGACTTTATCTAGACCTACTGCTTTTCCGCATGCCATCTTCAGCAGTGCAGCTTTGATATCATCCTCTGACAAGTCACCAATATCTTTAATTATCAGTTCACACAATGGTAGTGGAGCATACAAAAGGTTTTCCTCATGAAGCAGATCCTCATAATATGTAACTGATGGTGAGAATACTATGTCTCCTGTCGTAAACAGGCTTCCCGCTGTATCCTTTACAAAATATATGTTCATTCCATCTTCCTTCCTTATGTTTCTTGTCCACATGATCACATATATTTTTTTCTTGGCAAGCTGAGGGCGGTTGTTCAACTCATTATACAGCTCATATAAAACTGGGATTCTCACCTTTCTGACTGTTTGTTTTGCTGCTCTCTTAGAGGCTCTGTAGGAGGCAACTGCTTTTTCCAAAAGGTTATTTGGCACCATCTTTCTGGCTTCTCTCTTATTTCTTAATCCTTTCTTCACATCTTCATGATGCCATTCTTCAGAAGATCGTGGTCTACCCAGCTTAGCGCATCCACATAGCACCACAGCATCTCAGATCAATACATTCTTGAAGATACACCACTCCTCTTTTGCTGTTCCAATGTGCATATCTCATGGCTCAAACTTTGTGACCGTCTCCCTAAACTTATCTTCTGTTGTGACATGCAGTTTGCATGGTGTGTTGCCAGTCACGACAGCCACAAATGGCTTGTGTCCCATTTCACTTAGGATAACCTTACAGTCTCTAACCATCTTCCTCTGGTTCATTTGGGCTAGCAAGAAATCTATTTGCGTGCTTAGTCCACTGCTTTGGTATGTGAAAAGATGAATTTTTCTTTTCTTAAACCAAGCGTTGGCAATCACCTACTGATTGCCTAAATATGTTATTTTTATATTTTTTTGTTTAATAAAATAATTAAATTTAAATTTAAAATAAATTTTGAAATGAAAAGGGATTTCAAAATAAATAATCCAAACTTTTCATTCTCATAAGGTTTTGGAATGTTTTGATTTTATCAAGTTTTTTTTTTTAAATGAAATTTAATTGTAATTGAAACATACTACATGAACATGTTGATTTTGAGTAATCAACATTTTCCAACAGAAAAATATTTCATTGGAAATTTTGCTACCAGCTCTAGTCCTGCTATATGTTAAAACTGGCCCTTCCCATCATTGTAAGCCAGACACGCAGCTTGTATTACCCACTAGTGAATCTCCCTTCTGAAGCAATGGATTTATTTTGCATGTGTTAGTCCTCTGTTTACCACATTTGCTGAATTTGGTCCCTGAGTTTTCATGATTTCATTTTTATTGGCATGGAACTCAGCAGTAAAATTTGCTCCAGACTGAAAATTACTATACAAAATAACAGGTGGGAACAATTTTATTTAATTTACAATTTTTCAAAAATAATATTTACTTGTTTGAGTTTTTAAATGCAAGAGAGTTCTGCAGGGGTGAAATTAAGCCCCTTGCCAGTACCAAGTTGATGAAGTAAATTTTGTGTGAGGGACAAAGTGTAGAATTAATCAATCCAGCCTATGGAGAGGCCTAGAAAAGCCTGATCAGATCTTTTGCTATTCAAGCCTGGGACAGAATAGCAATCACAACCCCTCTGCAGCCCCTATTCAGGAGTTTATGGTCATTGGACCTGTGTGAAATGTGATGGCATATCTAATTTAAAAAACCAAACTCCTCCTGTCCCTTCTTGTAACCCTTCTGCCCATCTGAGTTGGCAGTAACAAGGGCCGGGTTCAGTATCTAGGGGTTCTGTTTCAATAACGCAATGCAAAACCAGTTCGAGCCCCCACCCAGTGGCGCCTCTAAGAGGCAATACTTCCCCTCTCGCAAGCACGGAGTCTGAGTGTAGCAGAAAATGTTTAATAACATGAGGTAAACGACATCAGCAGTAAATTGGAAAAACACCACAAACAGGATTCATAACACAAACCCTGAGCAAAAGACCCACCCCAGCAAATTGGGCTGTGTCCCCAAAGTCCAACACCCCAAAAGTCTCTTGAATCCAGCAACCCAAAAATCACCCAAAGTCCCAAAAGTCCAACAACCCAAAAGTCTCTGCCCCGGTCAGTGCAGCCCCAGAGTTCAAAAGTTTATCTGCAGGGTTTCCCCCCCCCCCCGCCCCAGCCTGGGTGGAAATGGGGGGGGAGGAGGCACGCAGGGTATTATGGGGCATCTTACGTGGTCTGAGGCTGACTGCCCGCCTCTCCGTGGGGTTCCACTGCAGCCTTCACCACGAGCCGCTCCTGCTGCTCCACGAACTGCTCCGCTCTACCAGCTCCTCCAGCCGTCCCCGCAAACTGCTCAGCTCCATTCTGCTCCGCTCGCCATTCCATGGGCCGCTCCAATCGTCCCACAAACTGCTCCGCTCCACCAGCTGTCCCACAAACTGCTCAGCTCCGCTCCACTCGCTGTTCCGTGGGCCGCTCCACCAGCCATCCTGCAAACTGCTCCGCCCTGCCAGCCGCTTAGCAATATAGCTTCAGGCTCCCCCACTAGTTAACACAGCACTCAGTGATCTCAGCTCTTAGTAACTTTAGTTCTTTAGTGATTTCAGCTCTTAGTGATTCCAGCTTGTAGTAGGGGAGCCCCAGTGCTGGTGCACCATTGGCCCAAAGTGAATTCTACATAGCAACATGTAACAAGACTCTCAATAGAATCAAAATTAGCTCTACTGTTTAACAGTGGAGAGAGAAGGTGGTGCAATTGGTGTTTCAGGCCCTCAAAGAAGCCCACACCATCAGACACAAATGCCTGTTCCCATCCTCTCTCAATTCACTGTGTTTTGGAACCCATGTCCCTTGTCTAGCGAGTGCTACTTAGGTGATGGTGAGACCCTCTGTCATAAAACAGTTTCATTGTCCTTCATTCACATAATCAGGGTAACAACACTTTATTCCTCCTGCCCCAATAACAGAGAAACTGGGGATCCCACAGCAGCCAAAGTGACCATTTGGGGCTTCCGTGGGCTCATGGTTAGGCGGGGTGGGTGTGCCTATGCAAACAAGATCAGCCCCTAGATTTCTTTTCCACACTCGCCATAATTCACCACCAGATGTCAGGGGAGAGCTCATCCTGACTCTGCTTACATCTGTCACAGAACTTTTCAGCTTCTTTGACTCCTCAGTACTGAGGGTTTTCTGTGGCTCCTCCATCCTACATTGATTTCTCTAAATGAAGAATGATCAGCCTCTCAGCAGCTTGCATGCTTGGATTATAGGAAAGGCTGCTTTAAAAAAAATACAGCAATGCATCCTTGGAATTTTAAGTTATGAAAGGCCTATCAACTTGGAGCATCCCATTTTTCCTTGTGCTTTCTTCTCCTCTATATGCATAGAGTATATTCATTTGCTGAGCTCTTTAGTGCATTTATCATATAGGATTGAGAGGATACTTGCCAGGAGATATTCCTTTCAGACCACTTATAACAAGAGGACAGACCACTTATTCACAGCACTGACAAACCTTACCTGCAGTTATGCTAATGGACATCACTATAGTGCCATGTACTTGAGTGCAGCTGTAAATTACTTGTGTCTTTTCAAATGTTTAAAAATATTTACTATTTAATGTCAAATGTCTTTTTTTCCCCCCTCAGAAGTAAAATCAAATATCAAATTTAATTGTTTCAGTAGAACTGGTTTGCATAAACTGCCCGATAATTTTTTAAAATATTTCTTTCTTAAAGAAATGGAAGAATTTTATATAAAATATTTTAAAAGTATTACAAACTCACGTATGATTTGTGTGAGATGCTCATGTTCTGAAATTTGTCAAACTGAATATCAAAAAAGGGGCAACTATTTTGTGAAAACACCCAGTGCTTCAGTGGGACTTTACCTCTGTGGGAACTGTAGGACTGGGTCCAAAGATTTAATTACAACTGAAATTGCTGAGCATACTGTGAATGGAAGCCGTTTTAATGAAAAGTCCCGTCCTCACAACTTGAAATGACTTCAGTGGGAGTCTTGAAACATTTAAACTTTCTGATTGTTAACTCATTTGTAACAATAGGAACAGAACTGCCATGCTGGATCAGACCAGTGATCCATCTACTTCCATATCTTATCTCTGACAGCGGCCAGCACCAGATGTTTAAAAAGAAGGTGCAAGAAATCCCATAGTAGGAAGATGTGGGATAATCTGCCTACCAGGGAAATATCCTACTAATCCTAATAGTTAGAGATTGGCTTAAAGCCTGAAGCAAGATGTTTAATACCCCTACGCGAACTCTTTTTTTAGTATTTACTATTATAAATGTGGTTACCATTTGCATTAAACTATTCATTTGTAGATCCCCAAGTGATTTACAAAGATGTGCAAACATTATTATCCCCATTTGACAGATGAAGAAACTGCGACACATAGATTAAGGTCAGGATAGAGACTGGATTGCTTTTGTGTAACCAATGACACAAATTATGGTCCCAGTGCTACAAGTGACGCTGTTCAGGCAGAGTCCTGCGGAGAACCCTAACGAGATGTGCCTGTGCAGTCACTTGCAGACTCAGGGCCTATGTTACATCTCAGCAAAATGGCCGGTACAAGCAATAGGTTCAGAAATGCCATCTGTAACCTGGAACCTTTTAAAATACATGACTTAATTTATATGTGGTCATAATTCACTCCATGAGCCCAGTCCTTTGAAAAGCTGAGAGCTTTCTAAAAGAAGGTGCTCTGCATGCCTGAGTCCCATGTGAACTTTTTCATTGTGCTACAGAAGAAGCTGTGTTTTGGTTTCTTTGTTCCACAGAACAAAATGTGTGCAGGTTTCCTTGATTTCACTATGGAAGTTCCAGAATGGTGGATACCAACTGAGGTTAGAATCTTTCATTTTAAAGTATTGTGGTAAATTACTGGGAAGACTTTCTGCTGGCAGATATGACTTCATATTCTTCATATTTTTCTGGTCCTGACAGTAGACTGGAGCAAAGCTATTCATAAGGATCTTGGGAAGGCAGAGAACTGACTGAGCAGAGAACAGGGTTAGAGAGGACAGCGACAGCATGGATCTTTGTGTGGGGATGATTGAAAATGGGAAGCAAAGGTGAATAATGCCTGTGACTGGCTGCAATATGTATCTGGGAATAGTGTGGTTGTGGGTAGAATTTATTGCTTTGCGTGTACAAAACATGAGGTTCAGATTAGAGCAATGTGAAATTATAGTGCTGCCTTTGTCAATGACATTAATGGCTCATCCCTGAAAAAAAGGATAACATAAACAAACACTTCTGCAGTGAAGTGCACCAAAGAGCAATCAGTTTTGAAAAATTCCCTACTGCTGCTATCTTAGATAACTATATATTAGTATCTCAGAACAGAGGTTTTGTAGCACTGAAGCAAGCAAAAGGCAGCCTGTTGCCAAATTGTTTAATATTGTATACATGATGGCAAAAGGTGAAATTCCATGTACTAACTTTCTTCATATAGCTGTCACAGAGTAGATTTGGGACAAGCATACATAACAGAAATGATATGTAAGGAGTTCACTGATATCATAGGACAAGTTGTAAAACATAAAATGATAACTGCCATGGAGCAGATTCACTATTTATTATTATTCATCGATGGCTCTACCGACTCAAATGACTTAGAAATGATATATGTACTGTGTATAACATTGGATTACCAAATGTTAAGTTCTTGGGCCTACATGATGGTAAGCATAATAATGTTGACATCCTGAAGCACACTCTTCTCACTGTCTCCTTAACACTTGGCATAGATATTAGTAATAAACATGTTAGATTCATGGGAGATGGCACTTTTAACCTGGAAATCAAGAAAGAAGTCATTGTCCTCCTCAAGCAGGCTATATACCATTTTTATGTCATTGCATTGCCTGAGGCACCGTATGGAGCTGGCAGCTAAACATACTTTTTAAAATATTGGTTTTGATGATATTGAAATGCTTAACTTATACCAAAACACCCCTAAACATCTTTGTGATTTAAAAAACTTAACAGAGATTATGGAGGAAACTATAACCCAGTCTGAGAAAGCAAATGAAACCCATTGGGTACAGCACAAAAATAGGGCAAGTAAAGCCTTTTATTCAGTTATTTCCTATGGTAGTGCCACATCTTGAAAGCATGGTCAGTGAGAAAATAACAACTCTTGTTGATAAAACAAGATCCTATGGCTATTTGAGAACTCTGACAACCTTGAAGTTTGTGCTGCATCATTTACTAATAATAGAAATAGTTGATCCATTCTCAAAGCTGGCATTGTCTCTTCAGAAAGATTGTGTTGATTTGTTCTATGTCATGTCACTGCTGGAGAAATTCTACTGTACTCTAGAAAGGATAAAGAATGGAACTTTGTATGTTGCACTGAATGACTTGTTAGCTGACGCAGAAAAAACCCCAAAGTCAGTAACTTGCAATGGGATCAGACTATATGGTGATAGTAATGTGCTTAAGAATTTTAGGTCTCACTTACACTGATGACCTAGCAAACTGTGAGAAACAGCTTTGGAGACTTACATAAAGATTTGTCACTGTGTGAAATTGCTGGACATAAACATTTGGCCAGCCAAGAAACAAGCTCTAGAAGAACATGGGGTTAAAGAGCTTGAAAGATTTATTTAACTATATTTGAAATAGTGTTAAAATTATATAACATTGATGATTCCCAGTTGGCCATTTGGGATTTATTCAGAAGTTTTAGACTGAAAAGTCTAACTCAGCTCTCAAGGCAAAATCTTTTTCAATGTGTGCTGTCAAACTGCAAAGATAAATTGCCTAATCTTTATCATATGATTTATATTATCCAGTCATTTCCGGTTTCAATTGCTGTACTGAAGAAAGGGTTCTTATTTCTCAAGAGGACAAAATCATGTTACAGAAACAGAATGTTTGAAAAAGTGCTTGAGAATCTGATGCGAATTTGCAGTGAGGGCCCTGAGCCAGACATATATGATCCTAGACTTGTGGTCAACCTATCTTTTTCTCTGCCAAGCAGACCAAGCATACTATCTTTTAGCAAGAGAACAGCAGAAGCCCTTGTTTCTGCGGCAGAGACATATATTTCTCCCGATAAAAAAAATTATAAACTTTTTGTCACCTGACTTTATAACTAAATTCTTTTGGAGACATCCTTAAAGGTCCATTGACATTGTTATAAAAATTATAATGTACTGGGCATGAAATAAAAGTTGATCTTTTACTTATTTTTTCTTCTTTATAAATTGTAACATCACATATAGTAGATGGTGCATGCCGTAGTATTTCGAAAATAATTCTCATAGATTGTATGTGCATGTAACTGTACAATGGGAGATGAGTTAATTCATGTTTATACTACAATGAAAGTTAAATTTTAAAGTTCCTAAATGGGTGATAAGTGTTCACAGTAAGTGGCAGAAAACAGGTCTCATGTTTCAGATAAAATTTTCCTATGTGATAAAATCAAGCACCTAAAAATTCTTAATGCAAGGCATAGCACTTGTGTAAAATATTCACCTGAATAAATTAAATTCCAATGATTATTAACTAGATGACCATTAACTTTCTTCATGTATGTCAGCAGTTCTTAACCAGGGGTCCGAGGCCATCTGGTGGGCCACAAGCAGGTTTCAGGGGGGCCCAGGACAGAAAGCCAAAGCTCCACCTCCCCGAGCCCCACCACCCGGGCCTGAAGCTGAAGCCTGAGCAGCTTAGCCACGTGGGGGCTACTGTAGCTTGGGGCCCTGGGCAATTGCCCTGCTAGCTACCAGGGGCAGCTCTATGTTTTTTGCCGCCCCAAGCACAGCAGTCAGGCGGCCTTCGGGGGTTCAGCGGCATTTCTGCGGGTGATCTGCCGGTCCCGTGGCTTCGGTGTGCCCGCCGCCAAATTGCCGCCGAAGCCGCGGGACTGGCGGACCTCCCGCAGGCATGCCGCCGAAGGCAGCCTGACTGCTGCCCTCACAGCGACCGGCATGCCGCCCCCCGAGGCTTGCCGCCCCAGGCACGCACTTGCTGCGCTGGTGCCTGGAGCTGCTCCTGCTTGCTACCCCTTAATGCCAGCCCTGGTTTTTATATGCAGAAAAACAGTTGTGGCACAGGTGGACCATGGAGTTTTTATAGCATGTTGGGGGGGACTCAGAAAGCAAAAGGTTGAGAACCCCTGATGTATGTAACATTTAAAAGGATTGGTGAAGAAAATATACACGCACTCTGTACACTATTTGATTTTACATTTACAATGAAACTAATATAATTGCTCTGGAACAACTTATGGTATTTGCTTACTTTAGATTTCAGCAAGCTAGTAATTCATTTTGTCACAAGTTCTCTCTCGGGTCTATGCTACAAGTATGCGTCTTTTAACCCCATTGGTACCATATAAAAGTAAAATGTTTTATATTTGTATATGTTTTATTGCACAAGATTTTCAAATATCAAATAAAAAATATCCTCTTGTACTGCAATACATACCAGTTGTAATTTTAATACTGAGTTAGGGCCTAATCATGCAGTCCTGACTCAGGCAAAACTACTATTGCAGTCAATGGGAATTCTGCTTGAGTCAGGCCCATAGATTTTGGCTCTTTATGTTATTGATGGGCTGATCTGCATTCCCTGAATACCCACAAGTTCTGTTGGCTTCAAATGGGTTCATGTGGAGCTTTAGGTTACAATGAATGCAGGATCAGGTCCACAGTGAGCAATGATACAATCCAGTCAGCACTGACTTGCTAGATGCAAACATTCATGTTTTAAAAACTTCCAAAAAACTAATTAAAATTTAAATTGAAAAGTGGAACAATAAAAAGGATACAAAGAAGACAGTTTTACAACAGAAAAATAGAATAGTTAGTATATGACATTAAGCAGCCAAATCTGTATACTCTCTCCACCTGAAACTCCAGCTGATGTCAATGAGAGTTTTGGCTACACATGGCTAGGATTGAGTTCTGAACAGATATACTAAAACATAAGGAAATCAGAAATTCTACATAAAAGTGATTTTTAAAATAATTGTGATTACTAACATTTGTTCTGAAACTGAGGTGTTTTTTATTTCTTTCAAATCGTTGGGGTTCACATTGCCAAAGAGTGCAGACACAGTATAGTAGTGGTGGGCAACCTGCGGCCAATGGGCCGCACGGGGCCTATCAGGGTAATCCGCTGGTGGGCTGCAAGACAGATTGTTTACATTGACCGTCTGCAGGCACGGCCGCCCGCAGCTTCCATTGGCCGGGAACGGCGAACCGCGGCCACTGGGAGCTGCGGGCGACCATGCCTGCAGACGGTCAATGTAAACAAACTGTCTCGCGGCCCACCAGCAGATTACCCAGACAGGCTGTGTGCGGCTCGCGGGCCACAGGTTGCCCACCACTGCAGTATAGTGTGTGCCAATAATTCCACTTAATAATCTAGAATAGTTTCCTAATAATTGATTCTGCAGACCTCACCTACAGCAAAACTTACCTTGGCTTCAATGGGGAATTGAATATCTTTAGAGCAGAATCTGGCCTATTGATTATTGTGGGAGTTATGTACAAGTAAGGAATGCAGGACCAAGTTCTATTACAAACCCTTAACAAATTGGGGGTCTAATCCTCTAATACTTACTCAAGTAAAACTCCCAATGAAGTCAGTGAACCCACTTTATGCTGCAGTAAGAGATACACATGTCCTTTATGGCTGCCTAAAGCTAGCTGCACCAGTAGACGTGATGCTCAAGAGGGAGAGAAAAGATCCATACCCATGTGGATGCAGCGCTGCTGGAAGAAGGGAGCACAGAACTTGTTTAAATGAGCTTTCTTGCTGCCCCAATGCAGAGCCCTAAACATTTCCAGGCCCTTTCTTTCCCTGCTTTATCCAGCTCTAACACTGTATCTATTCCTTGGGTGGGGGAGCAAGAGGGAGAACCAGGACTGGGTCCCCATAACTTTTTTTTAATACACAGGGCATGTGTGAGAATTGCAAGGGGACTGTGTCCTCCATAATCCCCATCCTCAAGTGCTATGAGGCATTTGGTCTGATAACGTGTATGCACTGAACAAAGGGATTGGGTGCAGGCATGTGCAGCTATAGAGCCAAGGCAATTCCTGTGGGCTATGTGCCACAGACAAGCTTTGCTACTCCCGTGGACTATATGCCACAGATGCTGCTGGAGCCAGAATTTGAGCTGGCGCCAGTAGGCATTTTGCCTTAGTACATGCCTACAGATCAATACCTTGTTCTGGCAGTAATGTAACTTCACTGAAATGTAGTTGAGTATTAGCAGTAACTTAAGTGAAGCTGATGTATTTCTTCATTGGTATGTACAACACAAGTCATCTCAGACTCGATCTGTCTCTTTCAACTACATAAACCAGAATATAAATCAATAATTTTAACATCTTTGCCCTTCTAAGATTAGTGGGAAATGTTAATATTTCCATGCTGATACTTGTTTTGTCTGTGTTTTACATAGCATGTAGGATAGACATAAATAAAATCCCAGACTAATAATATAAACAACTTTGAGACAAAGTGGAATTGTTTAATACAGTTAATTCTTTCCTTTCATGTTTATTTTATAAAATTAAGTGTAAAATGATTAATCATTTCATGTTCTCCTTGTAGGGATTCCTGAACACATTAAAATCTGTATATACAGCACAACAATGG